>NW_027363720.1:0-511708 GCF_046119375.1 Phyllobates terribilis
AGTAATTTCTCCGCATTGCAAGGTGCAATTCTGAAATTTTTTGCTTTTTCCTGCTCCTCTTAGCATGATAAAGAAGATTCAAAGAGAGTGAGATGCCAGCTCCTTTCATTCAGTCAGTAGCTTCAATCATTTCTGGACGTTTTTCAATGGCAAAAATCAATGAATATTGTAAATGCACAAACAGTAATTTCTCCGCATTGCAAGATGCAATTCTGAAATTTTTTGCTTTTTCCTGCTCCTCTTAGCATGATAAAGAAGATTCAAAGAGAGTGAGATGCCAGCTCCTTTCATTCAGTCAGTAGCTTCAATCATTTCTGGACGTTTTTCAATGGCAAAAATCAATGAATATTGTAAATGCACAAACAGTAATTTCTCCGCATTGCAAGGTGCAATTCTGAAATTTTTTGCTTTTTCCTGCTCCTCTTAGCATGATAAAGAAGATTCAAAGAGAGTGAGATGCCAGCTCCTTTCATTCAGTCAGTAGCTTCAATCATTTCTGGTATATGAATAACATGATGTTTTTCAATGGCAAAAATCAATGAATATTGTAAATGCACAAACAGTAATTTCTCCGCATTGCAAGGTGCAATTCTGAAATTTTTTGCTTTTTCCTGCTCCTCTTAGCATGATAAAGAAGATTCAAAGAGAGTGAGATGCCAGCTCCTTTCATTCAGTCAGTAGCTTCAATCATTTCTGGTATATGAATAACATGATGTTTTTCAATGGCAAAAATCAATGAATATTGTAAATGCACAAACAGTAATTTCTCCGCATTGCAAGGTGCAATTCTGAAATTTTTTGCTTTTTCCTGCTCCTCTTAGCATGATAAAGAAGATTCAAAGAGAGTGAGATGCCAGCTCCTTTCATTCAGTCAGTAGCTTCAATCATTTCTGGACGTTTTTCAATGGCAAAAATCAATGAATATTGTAAATGCACAAACAGTAATTTCTCCGCATTGCAAGGTGCAATTCTGAAATTTTTTGCTTTTTCCTGCTCCTCTTAGCATGATAAAGAAGATTCAAAGAGAGTGAGATGCCAGCTCCTTTCATTCAGTCAGTAGCTTCAGTCATTTCTGGACGTTTTTCAATGGCAAAAATCAATGAATATTGTAAATGCACAAACAGTAATTTCTCCGCATTGCAAGGTGCAATTCTGAAATTTTTTGCTTTTTCCTGCTCCTCTTAGCATGATAAAGAAGATTCAAAGAGAGTGAGATGCCAGCTCCTTTCATTCAGTCAGTAGCTTCAAACATTTCTGGTATAAACATTTCTGGATGTTTTTCAATGGCAAAAATCAATGAATATTGTAAATGCACAAACAGTAATATCTCCACATTGCAAGGTGCAATTCTGAACTTTTTTGCTTTTTCCTGCTAATCCTAGCATGATAAAGAAGATTCAAATAGAGTGAGATGCCAGCTCCTTTCATTCAGTCAGTAGCTTCAAACATTTCTGGACGTTTTTCAATGGCAAAATTCAATGAATATTGTAAATGCACAAACAGTAATATCTCCACATTGCCAGGTGCAATTCTGAAATTTTTTGCTTTTTCCTGCTAATCCTAGCATGATAAAGAAGATTCAAAGAGAGTGAGATGCCAGCTCCTTTCATTCAGTCAGTAGCTTCAATCATTTCTGGACGTTTTTCAATGGCAAAAATCAATGAATATTGTAAATGCACAAACAGTAATTTCTCCGCATTGCAAGGTGCAATTCTGAAATTTTTTGCTTTTTCCTGCTCCTCTTAGCATGATAAAGAAGATTCAAAGAGAGTGAGATGCCAGCTCCTTTCATTCAGTCAGTAGCTTCAATCATTTCTGGACGTTTTTCAATGGCAAAAATCAATGAATATTGTAAATGCACAAACAGTAATTTCTCCGCATTGCAAGGTGCAATTCTGAAATTTTTTGCTTTTTCCTGCTCCTCTTAGCATGATAAAGAAGATTCAAAGAGAGTGAGATGCCAGCTCCTTTCATTCAGTCAGTAGCTTCAATCATTTCTGGTATATGAATAACATGATGTTTTTCAATGGCAAAAATCAATGAATATTGTAAATGCACAAACAGTAATTTCTCCGCATTGCAAGGTGCAATTCTGAAATTTTTTGCTTTTTCCTGCTCCTCTTAGCATGATAAAGAAGATTCAAAGAGAGTGAGATGCCAGCTCCTTTCATTCAGTCAGTAGCTTCAATCATTTCTGGACGTTTTTCAATGGCAAAAATCAATGAATATTGTAAATGCACAAACAGTAATTTCTCCGCATTGCAAGATGCAATTCTGAAATTTTTTGCTTTTTCCTGCTCCTCTTAGCATGATAAAGAAGATTCAAAGAGAGTGAGATGCCAGCTCCTTTCATTCAGTCAGTAGCTTCAGTCATTTCTGGACGTTTTTCAATGCAAAAATCAATGAATATTGTAAATGCACAAACAGTAATTTCTCCGCATTGCAAGGTGCAATTCTGAAATTTTTTGCTTTTTCCTGCTCCTCAGCATGATAAAGAAGATTCAAAGAGAGTGAGATGCCAGCTCCTTTCATTCAGTCAGTAGCTTCAATCATTTCTGGTATATGAATAACATGATGTTTTTCAATGGCAAAAATCAATGAATATTGTAAATGCACAAACAGTAATTTCTCTGCATTGCAAGGTGCAATTCTGAAATTTTTTGCTTTTTCCTGCTCCTCTTAGCATGATAAAGAAGATTCAAAGAGAGTGAGATGCCAGCTCCTTTCATTCAGTCAGTAGCTTCAATCATTTCTGGATGTTTTTCAATGGCAAAAATCAATGAATATTGTAAATGCACAAACAGTAATTTCTCCGCATTGCAAGGTGCAATTCTGAAATTTCTTGCATTTTCCTGCTCCTCTTAGCATGATAAAGAAGATTCAAAGAGAATGAGATGCCAGCTCCTTTCATTCAGTCAGTAGCTTCAATCATTTCTGGACGTTTTTCAATGGCAAAAATCAATGAATATTGTAAATGCACAAACAGTAATTTCTCCGCATTGCAAGGTGCAATTCTGAAATTTTTTGATTTTTCCTGCTCCTCTTAGCATGATAAAGAAGATTCAAAGAGAGTGAGATGCCAGCTCCTTTCATTCAGTCAGTAGCTTCAAACATTTCTGGTATATGAATAACATGATGTTTTTCAATGGCAAAAATCAATGAATATTGTAAATGCACAAACAGTAATTTCTCCGCATTGCAAGGTGCAATTCTGAAATTTTTTGCTTTTTCCTGCTCCTCTTAGCATGATAAAGAAGATTCAAAGAGAGTGAGATGCCAGCTCCTTTCATTCAGTCAGTAGCTTCAATCATTTCTGGACGTTTTTCAATGGCAAAAATCAATGAATATTGTAAATGCACAAACAGTAATTTCTCCGCATTGCAAGGTGCAATTCTGAAATTTTTTGCTTTTTCCTGCTCCTCTTAGCATGATAAAGAAGATTCAAAGAGAGTGAGATGCCAGCTTCTTTCATTCAGTCAGTAGCTTCAAACATTTCTGGGATATGAATAACATGATGTTTTTCAATGGCAAAAATTAATGAATATTGTAAATGCACAAACAGTAATTTCTCCGCATTGCAAGGTGCAATTCTGAAATTTTTTGCTTTTTCCTGCTCCTCTTAGCATGATAAAGAAGATTCAAAGAGAGTGAGATGCCAGCTCCTTTCATTCAGTCAGTAGCTTCAATCATTTCTGGACGTTTTTCAATGGCAAAAATCAATGAATATTGTAAATGCACAAACAGTAATTTCTCCGCATTGCAAGGTGCAATTCTGAAATTTTTTGCTTTTTCCTGCTCCTCTTAGCATGATAAAGAAGATTCAAAGAGAGTGAGATGCCAGCTCCTTTCATTCAGTCAGTAGCTTCAATCATTTCTGGACGTTTTTCAATGGCAAAAATCAATGAATATTGTAAATGCACAAACAGTAATTTCTCCGCATTGCAAGGTGCAATTCTGAAATTTTTTGCTTTTTCCTGCTCCTCTTAGCATGATAAAGAAGATTCAAAGAGAGTGAGATGCCAGCTCCTTTCATTCAGTCAGTAGCTTCAATCATTTCTGGTATATGAATAACATGATGTTTTTCAATGGCAAAAATCAATGAATATTGTAAATGCACAAACAGTAATTTCTCCGCATTGCAAGTTGCAATTCTGAAATTTTTTGCTTTTTCCTGCTCCTCTTAGCATGATAAAGAAGATTCAAAGAGAGTGAGATTCCAGCTCCTTTCATTCAGTCAGTAGCTTCAATCATTTCTGGACGTTTTTCAATGGCAAAAATCAATGAATATTGTAAATGCACAAACAGTAATTTCTCCGCATTGCAAGGTGCAATTCTGAAATTTTTTGCTTTTTCCTGCTCCTCTTAGCATGATAAAGAAGATTCAAAGAGAGTGAGATGCCAGCTCCTTTCATTCAGTCAGTAGCTTCAATCATTTCTGGACGTTTTTCAATGGCAAAAATCAATGAATATTGTAAATGCACAAACAGTAATTTCTCCGCATTGCAAGATGCAATTCTGAAATTTTTTGCTTTTTCCTGCTCCTCTTAGCATGATAAAGAAGATTCAAAGAGAGTGAGATGCCAGCTCCTTTCATTCAGTCAGTAGCTTCAATCATTTCTGGACGTTTTTCAATGGCAAAAATCAATGAATATTGTAAATGCACAAACAGTAATTTCTCCGCATTGCAAGGTGCAATTCTGAAATTTTTTGCTTTTTCCTGCTCCTCTTAGCATGATAAAGAAGATTCAAAGAGAGTGAGATGCCAGCTCCTTTCATTCAGTCAGTAGCTTCAATCATTTCTGGTATATGAATAACATGATGTTTTTCAATGGCAAAAATCAATGAATATTGTAAATGCACAAACAGTAATTTCTCCGCATTGCAAGGTGCAATTCTGAAATTTTTTGCTTTTTCCTGCTCCTCTTAGCATGATAAAGAAGATTCAAAGAGAGTGAGATGCCAGCTCCTTTCATTCAGTCAGTAGCTTCAATCATTTCTGGACGTTTTTCAATGGCAAAAATCAATGAATATTGTAAATGCACAAACTGTAATTTCTCCGCATTGCAAGGTGCAATTCTGAAATTTTTTGCTTTTTCCTGCTCCTCTTAGCATGATAAAGAAGATTCAAAGAGAGTGAGATGCCAGCTCCTTTCATTCAGTCAGTAGCTTCAGTCATTTCTGGACGTTTTTCAATGGCAAAAATCAATGAATATTGTAAATGCACAAACAGTAATTTCTCCGCATTGCAAGGTGCAATTCTGAAATTTTTTGCTTTTTCCTGCTCCTCTTAGCATGATAAAGAAGATTCAAAGAGAGTGAGATGCCAGCTCCTTTCATTCAGTCAGTAGCTTCAATCATTTCTGGTATATGAATAACATGATGTTTTTCAATGGCAAAAATCAATGAATATTGTAAATGCACAAACAGTAATTTCTCCGCATTGCAAGGTGCAATTCTGAAATTTTTTGCTTTTTCCTGCTCCTCTTAGCATGATAAAGAAGATTCAAAGAGAGTGAGATGCCAGCTCCTTTCATTCAGTCAGTAGCTTCAATCATTTCTGGACGTTTTTCAATGGCAAAAATCAATGAATATTGTAAATGCACAAACAGTAATTTCTCCGCATTGCAAGGTGCAATTCTGAAATTTTTTGCTTTTTCCTGCTCCTCTAAGCATGATAAAGAAGATTCAAAGAGAGTGAGATGCCAGCTCCTTTCATTCAGTCAGTAGCTTCAATCATTTCTGGTATATGAATAACATGATGTTTTTCAATGGCAAAAATCAATGAATATTGTAAATGCACAAACAGTAATTTCTCCGCATTGCAAGTTGCAATTCTGAAATTTTTTGCTTTTTCCTGCTCCTCTTAGCATGATAAAGAAGATTCAAAGAGAGTGAGATTCCAGCTCCTTTCATTCAGTCAGTAGCTTCAATCATTTCTGGACGTTTTTCAATGGCAAAAATCAATGAATATTGTAAATGCACAAACAGTAATTTCTCCGCATTGCAAGGTGCAATTCTGAAATTTTTTGCTTTTTCCTGCTCCTCTTAGCATGATAAAGAAGATTCAAAGAGAGTGAGATGCCAGCTCCTTTCATTCAGTCAGTAGCTTCAATCATTTCTGGACGTTTTTCAATGGCAAAAATCAATGAATATTGTAAATGCACAAACAGTAATTTCTCCGCATTGCAAGATGCAATTCTGAAATTTTTTGCTTTTTCCTGCTCCTCTTAGCATGATAAAGAAGATTCAAAGAGAGTGAGATGCCAGCTCCTTTCATTCAGTCAGTAGCTTCAATCATTTCTGGACGTTTTTCAATGGCAAAAATCAATGAATATTGTAAATGCACAAACAGTAATTTCTCCGCATTGCAAGGTGCAATTCTGAAATTTTTTGCTTTTTCCTGCTCCTCTTAGCATGATAAAGAAGATTCAAAGAGAGTGAGATGCCAGCTCCTTTCATTCAGTCAGTAGCTTCAATCATTTCTGGTATATGAATAACATGATGTTTTTCAATGGCAAAAATCAATGAATATTGTAAATGCACAAACAGTAATTTCTCCGCATTGCAAGGTGCAATTCTGAAATTTTTTGCTTTTTCCTGCTCCTCTTAGCATGATAAAGAAGATTCAAAGAGAGTGAGATGCCAGCTCCTTTCATTCAGTCAGTAGCTTCAATCATTTCTGGACGTTTTTCAATGGCAAAAATCAATGAATATTGTAAATGCACAAACTGTAATTTCTCCGCATTGCAAGGTGCAATTCTGAAATTTTTTGCTTTTTCCTGCTCCTCTTAGCATGATAAAGAAGATTCAAAGAGAGTGAGATGCCAGCTCCTTTCATTCAGTCAGTAGCTTCAGTCATTTCTGGACGTTTTTCAATGGCAAAAATCAATGAATATTGTAAATGCACAAACAGTAATTTCTCCGCATTGCAAGGTGCAATTCTGAAATTTTTTGCTTTTTCCTGCTCCTCTTAGCATGATAAAGAAGATTCAAAGAGAGTGAGATGCCAGCTCCTTTCATTCAGTCAGTAGCTTCAAACATTTCTGGTATAAACATTTCTGGACGTTTTTCAATGGCAAAAATCAATGAATATTGTAAATGCACAAACAGTAATATCTCCACATTGCAAGGTGCAATTCTGAAATTTTTTGCTTTTTCCTGCTAATCCTAGCATGATAAAGAAGATTCAAATAGAGTGAGATGCCAGCTCCTTTCATTCAGTCAGTAGCTTCAAACATTTCTGGACGTTTTTCAATGGCAAAATTCAATGAATATTGTAAATGCACAAACAGTAATATCTCCACATTGCCAGGTGCAATTCTGAAATTTTTTGCTTTTTCCTGCTAATCCTAGCATGATAAAGAAGATTCAAAGAGAGTGAGATGCCAGCTCCTTTCATTCAGTCAGTAGCTTCAATCATTTCTGGACGTTTTTCAATGGCAAAAATCAATGAATATTGTAAATGCACAAACAGTAATTTCTCCGCATTGCAAGGTGCAATTCTGAAATTTTTTGCTTTTTCCTGCTCCTCTTAGCATGATAAAGAAGATTCAAAGAGAGTGAGATGCCAGCTCCTTTCATTCAGTCAGTAGCTTCAATCATTTCTGGACGTTTTTCAATGGCAAAAATCAATGAATATTGTAAATGCACAAACAGTAATTTCTCCGCATTGCAAGGTGCAATTCTGAAATTTTTTGCTTTTTCCTGCTCCTCTTAGCATGATAAAGAAGATTCAAAGAGAGTGAGATGCCAGCTCCTTTCATTCAGTCAGTAGCTTCAATCATTTCTGGTATATGAATAACATGATGTTTTTCAATGGCAAAAATCAATGAATATTGTAAATGCACAAACAGTAATTTCTCCGCATTGCAAGGTGCAATTCTGAAATTTTTTGCTTTTTCCTGCTCCTCTTAGCATGATAAAGAAGATTCAAAGAGAGTGAGATGCCAGCTCCTTTCATTCAGTCAGTAGCTTCAATCATTTCTGGACGTTTTTCAATGGCAAAAATCAATGAATATTGTAAATGCACAAACAGTAATTTCTCCGCATTGCAAGATGCAATTCTGAAATTTTTTGGTTTTTCCTGCTCCTCTTAGCATGATAAAGAAGATTCAAAGAGAGTGAGATGCCAGCTCCTTTCATTCAGTCAGTAGCTTCAGTCATTTCTGGACGTTTTTCAATGGCAAAAATCAATGAATATTGTAAATGCACAAACAGTAATTTCTCCGCATTGCAAGGTGCAATTCTGAAATTTTTTGCTTTTTCCTGCTCCTCTTAGCATGATAAAGAAGATTCAAAGAGAGTGAGATGCCAGCTCCTTTCTTTCAGTCAGTAGCTTCAAACATTTCTGGTATAAACATTTCTGGACGTTTTTCAATGGCAAAAATCAATGAATATTGTAAATGCACAAACAGTAATATCTCCACATTGCAAGGTGCAATTCTGAAATTTTTTGCTTTTTCCTGCTAATCCTAGCATGATAAAGAAGATTCAAAGAGAGTGAGATGTCAGCTCCTTTCATTCAGTCAGTAGCTTCAAACATTTCTGGTATATGAATAACATGATGTTTTTCAATGGCAAAAATCAATGAATATTGTAAATGCACAAACAGTAATATCTCCACATTGCAAGGTGCAATTCTTAAATTTTTTGCTTTTTCCTGCTAATCCTAGCATGATAAAGAAGATTCAAAGAGAGTGAGATGCCAGCTCCTTTCATTCAGTCAGTAGCTTCAAACATTTCTGGACGTTTTTCAATGGCAAAAATCAATGAATATTGTAAATGCACAAACAGTAATATCTCCACATTGCAAGGTGCAATTCTGAAATTTTTTGCTTTTTCCTGCTCCTCTTAGCATGATAAAGAAGATTCAAAGAGAGTGAGATGCCAGCTCCTTTCATTCAGTCAGTAGCTTCAAACATTTCTGGTATAAACATTTCTGGATGTTTTTCAATGGCAAAAATCAATGAATATTGTAAATGCACAAACAGTAATATCTCCACATTGCAAGGTGCAATTCTGAACTTTTTTGCTTTTTCCTGCTAATCCTAGCATGATAAAGAAGATTCAAATAGAGTGAGATGCCAGCTCCTTTCATTCAGTCAGTAGCTTCAAACATTTCTGGACGTTTTTCAATGGCAAAATTCAATGAATATTGTAAATGCACAAACAGTAATATCTCCACATTGCCAGGTGCAATTCTGAAATTTTTTGCTTTTTCCTGCTAATCCTAGCATGATAAAGAAGATTCAAAGAGAGTGAGATGCCAGCTCCTTTCATTCAGTCAGTAGCTTCAATCATTTCTGGACGTTTTTCAATGGCAAAAATCAATGAATATTGTAAATGCACAAACAGTAATTTCTCCGCATTGCAAGGTGCAATTCTGAAATTTTTTGCTTTTTCCTGCTCCTCTTAGCATGATAAAGAAGATTCAAAGAGAGTGAGATGCCAGCTCCTTTCATTCAGTCAGTAGCTTCAATCATTTCTGGACGTTTTTCAATGGCAAAAATCAATGAATATTGTAAATGCACAAACAGTAATTTCTCCGCATTGCAAGGTGCAATTCTGAAATTTTTTGCTTTTTCCTGCTCCTCTTAGCATGATAAAGAAGATTCAAAGAGAGTGAGATGCCAGCTCCTTTCATTCAGTCAGTAGCTTCAATCATTTCTGGTATATGAATAACATGATGTTTTTCAATGGCAAAAATCAATGAATATTGTAAATGCACAAACAGTAATTTCTCCGCATTGCAAGGTGCAATTCTGAAATTTTTTGCTTTTTCCTGCTCCTCTTAGCATGATAAAGAAGATTCAAAGAGAGTGAGATGCCAGCTCCTTTCATTCAGTCAGTAGCTTCAATCATTTCTGGACGTTTTTCAATGGCAAAAATCAATGAATATTGTAAATGCACAAACAGTAATTTCTCCGCATTGCAAGATGCAATTCTGAAATTTTTTGCTTTTTCCTGCTCCTCTTAGCATGATAAAGAAGATTCAAAGAGAGTGAGATGCCAGCTCCTTTCATTCAGTCAGTAGCTTCAGTCATTTCTGGACGTTTTTCAATGCAAAAATCAATGAATATTGTAAATGCACAAACAGTAATTTCTCCGCATTGCAAGGTGCAATTCTGAAATTTTTTGCTTTTTCCTGCTCCTCAGCATGATAAAGAAGATTCAAAGAGAGTGAGATGCCAGCTCCTTTCATTCAGTCAGTAGCTTCAATCATTTCTGGTATATGAATAACATGATGTTTTTCAATGGCAAAAATCAATGAATATTGTAAATGCACAAACAGTAATTTCTCTGCATTGCAAGGTGCAATTCTGAAATTTTTTGCTTTTTCCTGCTCCTCTTAGCATGATAAAGAAGATTCAAAGAGAGTGAGATGCCAGCTCCTTTCATTCAGTCAGTAGCTTCAATCATTTCTGGATGTTTTTCAATGGCAAAAATCAATGAATATTGTAAATGCACAAACAGTAATTTCTCCGCATTGCAAGGTGCAATTCTGAAATTTCTTGCATTTTCCTGCTCCTCTTAGCATGATAAAGAAGATTCAAAGAGAATGAGATGCCAGCTCCTTTCATTCAGTCAGTAGCTTCAATCATTTCTGGACGTTTTTCAATGGCAAAAATCAATGAATATTGTAAATGCACAAACAGTAATTTCTCCGCATTGCAAGGTGCAATTCTGAAATTTTTTGATTTTTCCTGCTCCTCTTAGCATGATAAAGAAGATTCAAAGAGAGTGAGATGCCAGCTCCTTTCATTCAGTCAGTAGCTTCAAACATTTCTGGTATATGAATAACATGATGTTTTTCAATGGCAAAAATCAATGAATATTGTAAATGCACAAACAGTAATTTCTCCGCATTGCAAGGTGCAATTCTGAAATTTTTTGCTTTTTCCTGCTCCTCTTAGCATGATAAAGAAGATTCAAAGAGAGTGAGATGCCAGCTCCTTTCATTCAGTCAGTAGCTTCAATCATTTCTGGACGTTTTTCAATGGCAAAAATCAATGAATATTGTAAATGCACAAACAGTAATTTCTCCGCATTGCAAGGTGCAATTCTGAAATTTTTTGCTTTTTCCTGCTCCTCTTAGCATGATAAAGAAGATTCAAAGAGAGTGAGATGCCAGCTTCTTTCATTCAGTCAGTAGCTTCAAACATTTCTGGGATATGAATAACATGATGTTTTTCAATGGCAAAAATTAATGAATATTGTAAATGCACAAACAGTAATTTCTCCGCATTGCAAGGTGCAATTCTGAAATTTTTTGCTTTTTCCTGCTCCTCTTAGCATGATAAAGAAGATTCAAAGAGAGTGAGATGCCAGCTCCTTTCATTCAGTCAGTAGCTTCAATCATTTCTGGACGTTTTTCAATGGCAAAAATCAATGAATATTGTAAATGCACAAACAGTAATTTCTCCGCATTGCAAGGTGCAATTCTGAAATTTTTTGCTTTTTCCTGCTCCTCTTAGCATGATAAAGAAGATTCAAAGAGAGTGAGATGCCAGCTCCTTTCATTCAGTCAGTAGCTTCAATCATTTCTGGACGTTTTTCAATGGCAAAAATCAATGAATATTGTAAATGCACAAACAGTAATTTCTCCGCATTGCAAGGTGCAATTCTGAAATTTTTTGCTTTTTCCTGCTCCTCTTAGCATGATAAAGAAGATTCAAAGAGAGTGAGATGCCAGCTCCTTTCATTCAGTCAGTAGCTTCAATCATTTCTGGTATATGAATAACATGATGTTTTTCAATGGCAAAAATCAATGAATATTGTAAATGCACAAACAGTAATTTCTCCGCATTGCAAGTTGCAATTCTGAAATTTTTTGCTTTTTCCTGCTCCTCTTAGCATGATAAAGAAGATTCAAAGAGAGTGAGATTCCAGCTCCTTTCATTCAGTCAGTAGCTTCAATCATTTCTGGACGTTTTTCAATGGCAAAAATCAATGAATATTGTAAATGCACAAACAGTAATTTCTCCGCATTGCAAGGTGCAATTCTGAAATTTTTTGCTTTTTCCTGCTCCTCTTAGCATGATAAAGAAGATTCAAAGAGAGTGAGATGCCAGCTCCTTTCATTCAGTCAGTAGCTTCAATCATTTCTGGACGTTTTTCAATGGCAAAAATCAATGAATATTGTAAATGCACAAACAGTAATTTCTCCGCATTGCAAGATGCAATTCTGAAATTTTTTGCTTTTTCCTGCTCCTCTTAGCATGATAAAGAAGATTCAAAGAGAGTGAGATGCCAGCTCCTTTCATTCAGTCAGTAGCTTCAATCATTTCTGGACGTTTTTCAATGGCAAAAATCAATGAATATTGTAAATGCACAAACAGTAATTTCTCCGCATTGCAAGGTGCAATTCTGAAATTTTTTGCTTTTTCCTGCTCCTCTTAGCATGATAAAGAAGATTCAAAGAGAGTGAGATGCCAGCTCCTTTCATTCAGTCAGTAGCTTCAATCATTTCTGGTATATGAATAACATGATGTTTTTCAATGGCAAAAATCAATGAATATTGTAAATGCACAAACAGTAATTTCTCCGCATTGCAAGGTGCAATTCTGAAATTTTTTGCTTTTTCCTGCTCCTCTTAGCATGATAAAGAAGATTCAAAGAGAGTGAGATGCCAGCTCCTTTCATTCAGTCAGTAGCTTCAATCATTTCTGGACGTTTTTCAATGGCAAAAATCAATGAATATTGTAAATGCACAAACTGTAATTTCTCCGCATTGCAAGGTGCAATTCTGAAATTTTTTGCTTTTTCCTGCTCCTCTTAGCATGATAAAGAAGATTCAAAGAGAGTGAGATGCCAGCTCCTTTCATTCAGTCAGTAGCTTCAGTCATTTCTGGACGTTTTTCAATGGCAAAAATCAATGAATATTGTAAATGCACAAACAGTAATTTCTCCGCATTGCAAGGTGCAATTCTGAAATTTTTTGCTTTTTCCTGCTCCTCTTAGCATGATAAAGAAGATTCAAAGAGAGTGAGATGCCAGCTCCTTTCATTCAGTCAGTAGCTTCAATCATTTCTGGTATATGAATAACATGATGTTTTTCAATGGCAAAAATCAATGAATATTGTAAATGCACAAACAGTAATTTCTCCGCATTGCAAGGTGCAATTCTGAAATTTTTTGCTTTTTCCTGCTCCTCTTAGCATGATAAAGAAGATTCAAAGAGAGTGAGATGCCAGCTCCTTTCATTCAGTCAGTAGCTTCAATCATTTCTGGACGTTTTTCAATGGCAAAAATCAATGAATATTGTAAATGCACAAACAGTAATTTCTCCGCATTGCAAGGTGCAATTCTGAAATTTTTTGCTTTTTCCTGCTCCTCTTAGCATGATAAAGAAGATTCAAAGAGAGTGAGATGCCAGCTCCTTTCATTCAGTCAGTAGCTTCAATCATTTCTGGTATATGAATAACATGATGTTTTTCAATGGCAAAAATCAATGAATATTGTAAATGCACAAACAGTAATTTCTCCGCATTGCAAGTTGCAATTCTGAAATTTTTTGCTTTTTCCTGCTCCTCTTAGCATGATAAAGAAGATTCAAAGAGAGTGAGATTCCAGCTCCTTTCATTCAGTCAGTAGCTTCAATCATTTCTGGACGTTTTTCAATGGCAAAAATCAATGAATATTGTAAATGCACAAACAGTAATTTCTCCGCATTGCAAGGTGCAATTCTGAAATTTTTTGCTTTTTCCTGCTCCTCTTAGCATGATAAAGAAGATTCAAAGAGAGTGAGATGCCAGCTCCTTTCATTCAGTCAGTAGCTTCAATCATTTCTGGACGTTTTTCAATGGCAAAAATCAATGAATATTGTAAATGCACAAACAGTAATTTCTCCGCATTGCAAGATGCAATTCTGAAATTTTTTGCTTTTTCCTGCTCCTCTTAGCATGATAAAGAAGATTCAAAGAGAGTGAGATGCCAGCTCCTTTCATTCAGTCAGTAGCTTCAATCATTTCTGGACGTTTTTCAATGGCAAAAATCAATGAATATTGTAAATGCACAAACAGTAATTTCTCCGCATTGCAAGGTGCAATTCTGAAATTTTTTGCTTTTTCCTGCTCCTCTTAGCATGATAAAGAAGATTCAAAGAGAGTGAGATGCCAGCTCCTTTCATTCAGTCAGTAGCTTCAATCATTTCTGGTATATGAATAACATGATGTTTTTCAATGGCAAAAATCAATGAATATTGTAAATGCACAAACAGTAATTTCTCCGCATTGCAAGGTGCAATTCTGAAATTTTTTGCTTTTTCCTGCTCCTCTTAGCATGATAAAGAAGATTCAAAGAGAGTGAGATGCCAGCTCCTTTCATTCAGTCAGTAGCTTCAATCATTTCTGGACGTTTTTCAATGGCAAAAATCAATGAATATTGTAAATGCACAAACTGTAATTTCTCCGCATTGCAAGGTGCAATTCTGAAATTTTTTGCTTTTTCCTGCTCCTCTTAGCATGATAAAGAAGATTCAAAGAGAGTGAGATGCCAGCTCCTTTCATTCAGTCAGTAGCTTCAGTCATTTCTGGACGTTTTTCAATGGCAAAAATCAATGAATATTGTAAATGCACAAACAGTAATTTCTCCGCATTGCAAGGTGCAATTCTGAAATTTTTTGCTTTTTCCTGCTCCTCTTAGCATGATAAAGAAGATTCAAAGAGAGTGAGATGCCAGCTCCTTTCATTCAGTCAGTAGCTTCAAACATTTCTGGTATAAACATTTCTGGACGTTTTTCAATGGCAAAAATCAATGAATATTGTAAATGCACAAACAGTAATATCTCCACATTGCAAGGTGCAATTCTGAAATTTTTTGCTTTTTCCTGCTAATCCTAGCATGATAAAGAAGATTCAAATAGAGTGAGATGCCAGCTCCTTTCATTCAGTCAGTAGCTTCAAACATTTCTGGACGTTTTTCAATGGCAAAATTCAATGAATATTGTAAATGCACAAACAGTAATATCTCCACATTGCCAGGTGCAATTCTGAAATTTTTTGCTTTTTCCTGCTAATCCTAGCATGATAAAGAAGATTCAAAGAGAGTGAGATGCCAGCTCCTTTCATTCAGTCAGTAGCTTCAATCATTTCTGGACGTTTTTCAATGGCAAAAATCAATGAATATTGTAAATGCACAAACAGTAATTTCTCCGCATTGCAAGGTGCAATTCTGAAATTTTTTGCTTTTTCCTGCTCCTCTTAGCATGATAAAGAAGATTCAAAGAGAGTGAGATGCCAGCTCCTTTCATTCAGTCAGTAGCTTCAATCATTTCTGGACGTTTTTCAATGGCAAAAATCAATGAATATTGTAAATGCACAAACAGTAATTTCTCCGCATTGCAAGGTGCAATTCTGAAATTTTTTGCTTTTTCCTGCTCCTCTTAGCATGATAAAGAAGATTCAAAGAGAGTGAGATGCCAGCTCCTTTCATTCAGTCAGTAGCTTCAATCATTTCTGGTAAATGAATAACATGATGTTTTTCAATGGCAAAAATCAATGAATATTGTAAATGCACAAACAGTAATTTCTCCGCATTGCAAGGTGCAATTCTGAAATTTTTTGCTTTTTCCTGCTCCTCTTAGCATGATAAAGAAGATTCAAAGAGAGTGAGATGCCAGCTCCTTTCATTCAGTCAGTAGCTTCAATCATTTCTGGACGTTTTTCAATGGCAAAAATCAATGAATATTGTAAATGCACAAACAGTAATTTCTCCGCATTGCAAGATGCAATTCTGAAATTTTTTGGTTTTTCCTGCTCCTCTTAGCATGATAAAGAAGATTCAAAGAGAGTGAGATGCCAGCTCCTTTCATTCAGTCAGTAGCTTCAGTCATTTCTGGACGTTTTTCAATGGCAAAAATCAATGAATATTGTAAATGCACAAACAGTAATTTCTCCGCATTGCAAGGTGCAATTCTGAAATTTTTTGCTTTTTCCTGCTCCTCTTAGCATGATAAAGAAGATTCAAAGAGAGTGAGATGCCAGCTCCTTTCTTTCAGTCAGTAGCTTCAAACATTTCTGGTATAAACATTTCTGGACGTTTTTCAATGGCAAAAATCAATGAATATTGTAAATGCACAAACAGTAATATCTCCACATTGCAAGGTGCAATTCTGAAATTTTTTGCTTTTTCCTGCTAATCCTAGCATGATAAAGAAGATTCAAAGAGAGTGAGATGTCAGCTCCTTTCATTCAGTCAGTAGCTTCAAACATTTCTGGTATATGAATAACATGATGTTTTTCAATGGCAAAAATCAATGAATATTGTAAATGCACAAACAGTAATATCTCCACATTGCAAGGTGCAATTCTTAAATTTTTTGCTTTTTCCTGCTAATCCTAGCATGATAAAGAAGATTCAAAGAGAGTGAGATGCCAGCTCCTTTCATTCAGTCAGTAGCTTCAAACATTTCTGGACGTTTTTCAATGGCAAAAATCAATGAATATTGTAAATGCACAAACAGTAATATCTCCACATTGCAAGGTGCAATTCTGAAATTTTTTGCTTTTTCCTGCTACTCCTAGCATGATAAAGAAGATTCAAAGAGAGTGAGATGCCAGCTCCTTTCATTCAGTCAGTAGCTTCAATCATTTCTGGTCGTTTTTCAATGGCAAAAATCAATGAATATTGTAAATGCACAAACAGTAATTTCTCCGCATTGCAAGGTGCAATTCTGAATTTTTTTGCTTTTTCCTGCTCCTCTTAGCATGGTAAAGAAGATTCAAAGAGAGTGAGATGCCAGCTCCTTTCATTCAGTCAGTAGCTTCAGTCATTTCTGGACGTTTTTCAATGGCAAAAATCAATGAATATTGTAAATGCACAAAAAGTAATTTCTCCGCATTGCAAGGTGCAATTCTGAAATTTTTTGCTTTTTCCTGCTCCTCTTAGCATGATAAAGAAGATTCAAAGAGAGTGAGATGCCAGCTCCTTTCATTCAGTCAGTAGCTTCAATCATTTCTGGTATATGAATAACATGATGTTTTTCAATGGCAAAAATCAATGAATATTGTAAATGCACAAACAGTAATTTCTCCGCATTGCAAGGTGCAATTCTGAAATTTTTTGCTTTTTCCTGCTCCTCTTAGCATGATAAAGAAGATTCAAAGAGAGTGAGATGCCAGCTCCTTTCATTCAGTCAGTAGCTTCAATCATTTCTGGACGTTTTTCAATGGCAAAAATCAATGAATATTGTAAATGCACAAACAGTAATTTCTCCGCATTGCAAGATGCAATTCTGAAATTTTTTGCTTTTTCCTGCTCCTCTTAGCATGATAAAGAAGATTCAAAGAGAGTGAGATGCCAGCTCCTTTCATTCAGTCAGTAGCTTCAGTCATTTCTGGACGTTTTTCAATGGCAAAAATCAATGAATATTGTAAATGCACAAACAGTAATTTCTCCGCATTGCAAAGTGCAATTCTGAAATTTTTTGCTTTTTCCTGCTCCTCTTAGCATGATAAAGAAGATTCAAAGAGAGTGAGATGCCAGCTCCTTTCATTCAGTCAGTAGCTTCAAACATTTCTGGTATAAACATTTCTGGATGTTTTTCAATGGCAAAAATCAATGAATATTGTAAATGCACAAACAGTAATATCTCCACATTGCAAGGTGCAATGCTGAAATTTTTTGCTTTTTCCTGCTAATCCTAGGATGATAAAGAAGATTCAAATAGAGTGAGATGCCAGCTCCTTTCATTCAGTCAGTAGCTTCAAACATTTCTGGACGTTTTTCAATGGCAAAAATCAATGAATATTGTAAATGCACAAACAGTAATATCTCCACATTGCAAGGTGCAATTCTGAAATTTTTTGCTTTTTCCTGCTAATCCTAGCATGATAAAGAAGATTCAAAGAGAGTGAGATGTCAGCTCCTTTCATTCAGTCAGTAGCTTCAAACATTTCTGGTATATGAATAACATGATGTTTTTCAATGGCAAAAATCAATGAATATTGTAAATGCACAAACAGTAATATCTCCACATTGCAAGGTGCAATTCTGAAATTTTTTGCTTTTTCCTGCTAATCCTAGCATGATAAAGAAGATTCAAAGAGAGTGAGATGCCAGCTCCTTTCATTCAGTCAGTAGCTTCAAACATTTCTGGACGTTTTTCAATGGCAAAAATCAATGAATATTGTAAATGCACAAACAGTAATATCTCCACATTGCAAGGTGCAATTCTGAAATTTTTTGCTTTTTCCTGCTACTCCTAGCATGATAAAGAAGATTCAAAGAGAGTGAGATGCCAGCTCCTTTCATTCAGTCAGTAGCTTCAAACATTTCTGGACGTTTTTCAATGGCAAAATTCAATGAATATTGTAAATGCACAAACAGTAATATCTCCACATTGCAAGGTGCAATTCTGAAATTTTTTGCTTTTTCCTGCTAATCCTAGCATGATAAAGAAGATTCAAAGAGAGTGAGATGCCAGCTCCTTTCATTCAGTCAGTAGCTTCAAACATTTATGGACGTTTTTCAATGGCAAAAATCAATGAATATTATAAATGCACAAACAGTAATTTCTCCGCATTGCAAGGTGCAATTCTGAAATTTTTTGCTTTTTCCTGCTCCTCTTAGCATGATAAAGAAGATTCAAAGAGAGTGAGATGCCAGCTCCTTTCATTCAGTCAGTAGCTTCAATCATTTCTGGACGTTTTTCAATGGCAAAAATCAATGAATATTGTAAATGCACAAACAGTAATTTCTCCGCATTGCAAGGTGCAATTCTGAAATTTTTTGCTTTTTCCTGCTCCTCTTAGCATGGTAAACAAGATTCAAAGAGAGTGAGATGCCAGCTCCTTTCATTCAGTCAGTAGCTTCAATCATTTCTGGACGTTTTTCAATGGCAAAAATCAATGAATATTGTAAATGCACAAACAGTAATTTCTCCGCATTGCAAGGTGCAATTCTGAAATTTTTTGCTTTTTCCTGCTCCTCTTAGCATGATAAAGAAGATTCAAAGAGAGTGAGATGCCAGATCCTTTCATTCAGTCAGTAGCTTCAAACATTTCTGGTATATGAATAACATGATGTTTTTCAATGGCAAAAATCAATGAATATTGTAAATGCACAAACAGTAATTTCTCCGCATTGCAAGGTGCAAGTCTGAAATTTTTTGCTTTTTCCTGCTCCTCTTAGCATGATAAAGAAGATTCAAAGAGAGTGAGATGCCAGCTACTTTCATTCAGTCAGTAGCTTCAATCATTTCTGGACGTTTTTCAATGGTAAAAATCAATGAATATTGTAAATGCACAAACAGTAATTTCTCCACATTGCAAGGTGCAATTCTGAAATTTTTTGCTTTTTCCTGCTCCTCTTAGCATTATAAAGAAGATTCAAAGAGAGTGAGATGCCAGCTCCTTTCATTCAGTCAGTAGCTTCAAACATTTCTGGTATATGAATAACATGATGTTTTTCAATGGCAAAAATCAATGAATATTGTAAATGCACAAACAGTAATTTCTCTGGATTGCAAGGTGCAATTCTGAAATTTTTTGCTTTTTCCTGCTCCTCTTAGCATGATAAAGAAGATTCAAAGAGAGTGAGATGCCAGCTACTTTCATTCAGTCAGTAGCTTCAATCATTTCTGGACGTTTTTCAATGGCAAAAATCAATGAATATTGTAAATGCACAAACAGTAATTTCTCCGCATTGCAAGGTGCAATTCTGAAATTTTTTGCTTTTTCCTGCTCCTCTTAGCATGATAAAGAAGATTCAAAGAGAGTGAGATGCCAGCTCCTTTCATTCAGTCAGTAGCTTCAATCATTTCTGGATGTTTTTCAATGGCAAAAATCAATGAATATTGTAAATGCACAAACAGTAATTTCTCCGCATTGCAAGGTGCAATTCTGAAATTTTTTGCTTTTTCCTGCTCCTCTTAGCATGATAAAGAAGATTCAAAGAGAGTGAGATGCCAGCTCCTTTCATTCAGTCAGTAGCTTCAATCATTTCTGGTATATGAATAACATGATGTTTTTCAATGGCAAAAATCAATGAATATTGTAAATGCACAAACAGTAATTTCTCCGCATTGCAAGGTGCAATTCTGAAATTTTTTGCTTTTTCCTGCTCCTCTTAGCATGATAAAGAAGATTCAAAGAGAGTGAGATGCCAGCTCCTTTCATTCAGTCAGTAGCTTCAATCATTTCTGGACGTTTTTCAATGGCAAAAATCAATGAATATTGTAAATGCACAAACAGTAATTTCTCCGCATTGCAAGATGCAATTCTGAAATTTTTTGCTTTTTACTGCTCCTCTTAGCATGATAAAGAAGATTCAAAGAGAGTGAGATGCCAGCTCCTTTCATTCAGTCAGTAGCTTCAGTCATTTCTGGACGTTTTTCAATGGCAAAAATCAATGAATATTGTAAATGCACAAACAGTAATTTCTCCGCATTGCAAAGTGCAATTCTGAAATTTTTTGCTTTTTCCTGCTCCTCTTAGCATGATAAAGAAGATTCAAAGAGAGTGAGATGCCAGCTCCTTTCATTCAGTCAGTAGCTTCAAACATTTCTGGTATAAACATTTCTGGATGTTTTTCAATGGCAAAAATCAATGAATATTGTAAATGCACAAACAGTAATATCTCCACATTGCAAGGTGCAATGCTGAAATTTTTTGCTTTTTCCTGCTAATCCTAGGATGATAAAGAAGATTCAAATAGAGTGAGATGCCAGCTCCTTTCATTCAGTCAGTAGCTTCAAACATTTCTGGACGTTTTTCAATGGCAAAAATCAATGAATATTGTAAATGCACAAACAGTAATATCTCCACATTGCAAGGTGCAATTCTGAAATTTTTTGCTTTTTCCTGCTAATCCTAGCATGATAAAGAAGATTCAAAGAGAGTGAGATGTCAGCTCCTTTCATTCAGTCAGTAGCTTCAAACATTTCTGGTATATGAATAACATGATGTTTTTCAATGGCAAAAATCAATGAATATTGTAAATGCACAAACAGTAATATCTCCACATTGCAAGGTGCAATTCTGAAATTTTTTGCTTTTTCCTGCTCCTCTTAGCATGATAAAGAAGATTCAAAGAGAGTGAGATGCCAGCTCCTTTCATTCAGTCAGTAGCTTCAATCATTTCTGGACGTTTTTCAATGGCAAAAATCAATGAATATTGTAAATGCACAAACAGTAATTTCTCCGCATTGCAAGGTGCAATTCTGAAATTTTTTGCTTTTTCCTGCTCCTCTTAGCATGACAAAGAAGATTCAAAGAGAGTAAGATGCCAGCTCCTTTCATTCAGTCAGTAGCTTCTATCATTTCTGGTATATGAATAACATGATGTTTTTCAATGGCAAAAATCAATGAATATTGTAAGTGCACAAACAGTAATTTCTCCGCATTGCAAGGTGCAATTCTGAAATTTTTTGCTTTTTCCTGCTCCTCTTAGCATGATAAAGAAGATTCAAAGAGAGTGAGATGCCAGCTCCTTTCATTCAGTCAGTAGCTTCAATCATTTCTGGTATATGAATAACATGATGTTTTTCAATGGCAAAAATCAATGAATATTGTAAATGCACAAACAGTAATTTCTCCGCATTGCAAGGTGCAATTCTGAAATTTTTTGCTTTTTCCTGCTCCTCTTAGCATGATAAAGAAGATTCAAAGAGAGTGAGATGCCAGCTCCTTTCATTCAGTCAGTAGCTTCAATCATTTCTGGACGTTTTTCAATGGCAAAAATCAATGAATATTGTAAATGCACAAACAGTAATTTCTCCGCATTGCAAGGTGCAATTCTGAAATTTTTTGCTTTTTCCTGCTCCTCTTAGCATGATAAACAAGATACAAAGAGAGTGAGATGCCAGCTCCTTTCATTCAGTCAGTAGCTTCAATCATTTCTGGACGTTTTTCAATGGCAAAAATCAATGAATATTGTAAATGCACAAACAGTAATTTCTCCGCATTGCAAGGTGCAATTCTGAAATTTTTTGCTTTATCCTGCTCCTCTTAGCATGATAAAGAAGATTCAAAGAGAGTGAGATGCCAGATCCTTTCATTCAGTCAGTAGCTTCAAACATTTCTGGTATATGAATAACATGATGTTTTTCAATGGCAAAAATCAATGAATATTGTAAATGCACAAACAGTAATTTCTCCGCATTGCAAGGTGCAAGTCTGAAATTTTTTGCTTTTTCCTGCTCCTCTTAGCATGATAAAGAAGATTCAAAGAGAGTGAGATGCCAGCTACTTTCATTCAGTCAGTAGCTTCAATCATTTCTGGACGTTTTTCAATGGTAAAAATCAATGAATATTGTAAATGCACAAACAGTAATTTCTCCACATTGCAAGGTGCAATTCTGAAATTTTTTGCTTTTTCCTGCTCCTCTTAGCATGATAAAGAAGATTCAAAGAGAGTGAGATGCCAGCTCCTTTCATTCAGTCAGTAGCTTCAAACATTTCTGGTATATGAATAACATGATGTTTTTCAATGGCAAAAATCAATGAATATTGTAAATGCACAAACAGTAATTTCTCTGGATTGCAAGGTGCAATTCTGAAATTTTTTGCTTTTTCCTGCTCCTCTTAGCATGATAAAGAAGATTCAAAGAGAGTGAGATGCCAGCTACTTTCATTCAGTCAGTAGCTTCAATCATTTCTGGACGTTTTTCAATGGTAAAAATCAATGAATATTGTAAATGCACAAACAGTAATTTCTCCACATTGCAAGGTGCAATTCTGAAATTTTTTGCTTTTTCCTGCTCCTCTTAGCATGATAAAGAAGATTCAAAGAGAGTGAGATGCCAGCTCCTTTCATTCAGTCAGTAGCTTCAAACATTTCTGGTATATGAATAACATGATGTTTTTCAATGGCAAAAATCAATGAATATTGTAAATGCACAAACAGTAATTTCTCCGCATTGCAAGGTGCAATTCTGAAATTTTTTGCTTTTTCCTGCTCCACTTAGCATGATAAAGAAGATTCAAAGAGAGTGAGATGCCAGCTCCTTTCATTCAGTCAGTAGCTTCAATCATTTCTGGACGTTTTTCAATGGCAAAAATCAATGAATATTGTAAATGCACAAACAGTAATTTCTCCGCATTGCAAGGTGCAATTCTGAAATTTTTTGCTTTTTCCTGCTCCTCTTAGCATGACAAAGAATATTCAAAGAGAGTAAGATGCCAGCTCCTTTCATTCAGTCAGTAGCTTCTATCATTTCTGGTATATGAATAACATGATGTTTTTCAATGGCAAAAATCAATGAATATTGTAAATGCACAAACAGTAATTTCTCCGCATTGCAAGGTGCAATTCTGAAATTTTTTGCTTTTTCCTGCTCCTCTTAGCATGATAAAGAAGATTCAAAGAGAGTGAGATGCCAGCTCCTTTCATTCAGTCAGTAGCTTCAATCATTTCTGGACGTTTTTCAATGGCAAAAATCAATGAATATTGTAAATGCACAAACAGTAATTTCTCCGCATTGCAAGGTGCAATTCTGAAATTTTTTGCTTTTTCCTGCTCCTCTTAGCATGATAAAGAAGATTCAAAGAGAGTGAGATGCCAGCTCCTTTCATTCAGTCAGTAGCTTCAATCATTTCTGGATGTTTTTCAATGGCAAAAATCAATGAATATTGTAAATGCACAAACTGTAATTTCTCCGCATTGCAAGGTGCAATTCTGAAATTTTTTGCTTTTTCCTGCTCCTCTTAGCATGATAAAGAAGATTCAAAGAGAGTGAGATGCCAGCTCCTTTCATTCAGTCAGTAGCTTCAATCATTTCTGGACGTTTTTCAATGGCAAAAATCAATGAATATTGTAAATGCACAAACAGTAATTTCTCCGCATTGCAAGGTGCAATTCTGAAATTTTTTGCTTTTTCCTGCTCCTCTTAGCATGATAAAGAAGATTCAAAGAGAGTGAGATGCCAGCTCCTTTCATTCAGTCAGTACCTTCAATCATTTCTGGATGTTTTTCAATGGCAAAAATCAATGAATATTGTAAATGCACAAACAGTAATTTCTCCGCATTGCAAGGTGCAATTCTGAAATTTTTTGCTTTTTCCCGCTCCTCTTAGCATGATAAAGAAGATTCAAAGAGAGTGAGGTGCCAGCTCCTTTCATTCAGTCAGTAGCTTCAAACATTTCTGGTATATGAATAACATGTTTTTCAATGGCAAAAATCATTGAATATTGTAAATGCACAAACAGTAATTTCTCCGCATTGCAAGGTGCAATTCTGAAATTTTTTGATTTTTCCTGCTCCTCTTAGCATGATAAAGAAGATTCAAAGAGAGTGAGATGCCAGCTCCTTTCATTCAGTCAGTAGCTTCAATCATTTCTGGACGTTTTTCAATGGCAAAAATCAATGAATATTGTAAATGCACAAACAGTAATTTCTCCGCATTGCAAGGTGCAATTCTGAAATTTTTTGCTTTTTCCTGCTCCTCTTAGCATGATAAAGAAGATTCAAAGAGAGTGAGATGCCAGCTCCTTTCATTCAGTCAGTAGCTTCAATCATTTCTGGACGTTTTTCAATGGCAAAAATCAATGAATATTGTAAATGCACAAACAGTAATTTCTCCGCATTGCAAGGTGCAATTCTGAAATTTTTTGCTTTTTCCTGCTCCTCTTAGCATGATAAAGAAGATTCAAAGAGAGTGAGATGCCAGCTCCTTTCATTCAGTCAGTAGCTTCAAACATTTCTGGTATATGAATAACATGATGTTTTTCAATGGCAAAAATCAATGAATATTGTAAATGCACAAACAGTAATTTCTCCGCATTGCAAGGTGCAAGTCTGAAATTTTTTGCTTTTTCCTGCTCCTCTTAGCATGATAAAGAAGATTCAAAGAGAGTGAGATGCCAGCTACTTTCATTCAGTCAGTAGCTTCAATCATTTCTGGACGTTTTTCAATGGTAAAAATCAATGAATATTGTAAATGCACAAACAGTAATTTCTCCACATTGCAAGGTGCAATTCTGAAATTTTTTGCTTTTTCCTGCTCCTCTTAGCATGATAAAGAAGATTCAAAGAGAGTGAGATGCCAGCTCCTTTCATTCAGTCAGTAGCTTCAAACATTTCTGGTATATGAATAACATGATGTTTTTCAATGGCAAAAATCAATGAATATTGTAAATGCACAAACAGTAATTTCTCCGCATTGCAAGGTGCAATTCTGAAATTTTTTGCTTTTTCCTGCTCCTCTTAGCATGATAAAGAAGATTCAAAGAGAGTGAGATGCCAGCTCCTTTCATTCAGTCAGTAGCTTCAAACATTTCTGGTATATGAATAACATGATGTTTTTCAATGGCAAAAATCAATGAATATTGTAAATGCACAAAGAGTAATTTCTCCGCATTGCAAGGTGCAATTCTGAAATTTTTTGCTTTTTCCTGCTCCTCTTAGCATGATAAAGAAGATTCAAAGAGAGTGAGATGCCAGCTCCTTTCATTCAGTCAGTAGCTTCAATCATTTCTGGACGTTTTTCAATGGCAAAAATCAATGAATATTGTAAATGCACAAACAGTAATTTCTCCGCATTGCAAGGTGCAATTCTGAAATTTTTTGCTTTTTCCTGCTCCTCTTAGCATGATAAAGAAGATTCAAAGAGAGTGAGATGCCAGCTCCTTTCATTCAGTCAGTAGCTTCAATCATTTCTGGACGTTTTTCAATGGCAAAAATCAATGAATATTGTAAATGCACAAACAGTAATTTCTCCGCATTGCAAGGTGCAATTCTGAAATTTTTTGCTTTTTCCTGCTCCTCTTAGCATGATAAAGAAGATTCAAAGAGAGTGAGATGCCAGCTCCTTTCATTCAGTCAGTAGCTTCAAACATTTCTGGTATATGAATAACATGATGTTTTTCAATGGCAAAAATCAATGAATATTGTAAATGCACAAACAGTAATTTCTCCGCATTGCAAGGTGCAATTCTGAAATTTTTTGCTTTTTACTGCTCCTCTTAGCATGATAAAGAAGATTCAAAGAGAGTGAGATGCCAGCTCCTTTCATTCAGTCAGTAGCTTCAATCATTTCTGGACGATTTTCAATGGCAAAAATCAATGAATATTGTAAATGCACAAACAGTAATTTCTCCGCATTGCAAGGTGCAATTCTGAAATTTTTTGCTTTTTCCTGCTCCTCTTAGCATGATAAAGAAGATTCAAAGAGAGTGAGATGCCAGCTCCTTTCATTCAGTCAGTAGCTTCAATCATTTCTGGACGTTTTTCAATGGCAAAAATCAATGAATATTGTAAATGCACAAACAGTAATTTCTCCGCATTGCAAGGTGCAATTCTGAAATTTTTTGCTTTTTCCTGCTCCTCTTAGCATGACAAAGAAGATTCAAAGAGAGTAAGATGCCAGCTCCTTTCATTCAGTCAGTAGCTTCAATCATTTCTGGTATATGAATAACATGATGTTTTTCAATGGCAAAAATCAATGAATATTGTAAATGCACAAACAGTAATTTCTCCGCATTGCAAGGTGCAATTCTGAAATTTTTTGCTTTTTCCTGCTCCTCTTAGCATGATAAAGAAGATTCAAAGAGAGTGAGATGCCAGCTCCTTTCATTCAGTCAGTAGCTTCAATCATTTCTGGACGTTTTTCAATGGCAAAAATCAATGAATATTGTAAATGCACAAACAGTAATTTCTCCGCATTGCAAGGTGCAATTCTGAAATTTTTTGCTTTTTCCTGCTCCTCTTAGCATGATAAAGAAGATTCAAAGAGAGTGAGATGCCAGCTCCTTTCATTCAGTCAGTAGCTTCAATCATTTCTGGACGTTTTTCAATGGCAAAAATCAATGAATATTGTAAATGCACAAACAGTAATTTCTCCGCATTGCAAGGTGCAATTCTGAAATTTTTTGCTTTTTCCTGCTCCTCTTAGCATGATAAAGAAGATTCAAAGAGAGTGAGATGCCAGCTCCTTTCATTCAGTCAGTAGCTTCAAACATTTCTGGTATATGAATAACATGATGTTTTTCAATGGCAAAAATCAATGAATATTGTAAAAGCACAAACAGTAATTTCTCCGCATTGCAAGGTGCAATTCTGAAATTTTTTGCTTTTTCCTGCTCCTCTTAGCATGATAAAGAAGATTCAAAGAGAGTGAGATGCCAGCTCCTTTCATTCAGTCAGTAGCTTCAATCATTTCTGGACGTTTTTCAATGGCAAAAATCAATGAATATTGTAAATGCACAAACAGTAATTTCTCCGCATTGCAAGGTGCAATTCTGAAATTTTTTGCTTTTTCCTGCTCCTCTTAGCATGATAAAGAAGATTCAAAGAGAGTGAGATGCCAGCTCCTTTCATTCAGTCAGTAGCTTCAATCATTTCTGGTATATGAATAACATGATGTTTTTCAATGGCAAAAATCAATGAATATTGTAAATGCACAAACAGTAATTTCTCCGCATTGCAAGTTGCAATTCTGAAATTTTTTGCTTTTTCCTGCTCCTCTTAGCATGATAAAGAAGATTCAAAGAGAGTGAGATGCCAGCTCCTTTCATTCAGTCAGTAGCTTCAATCATTTCTGGACGTTTTTCAATGGCAAAAATCAATGAATATTGTAAATGCACAAACAGTAATTTCTCCGCATTGCAAGGTGCAATTCTGAAATTTTTTGCTTTTTCCTGCTCCTCTTAGCATGATAAAGAAGATTCAAAGAGAGTGAGATGCCAGCTCCTTTCATTCAGTCAGTAGCTTCAATCATTTCTGGACGTTTTTCAATGGCAAAAATCAATGAATATTGTAAATGCACAAACAGTAATTTCTCCGCATTGCAAGGTGCAATTCTGAAATTTTTTGCTTTTTCCTGCTCCTCTTAGCATGATAAAGAAGATTCAAAGAGAGTGAGATGCCAGCTCCTTTCATTCAGTCAGTAGCTTCAAACATTTCTGGTATATGAATAACATGATGTTTTTCAATGGCAAAAATCAATGAATATTGTAAAAGCACAAACAGTACTTTCTCCGCATTGCAAGGTGCAATTCTGAAATTTTTTGCTTTTTCCTGCTCCTCTTAGCATGATAAAGAAGATTCAAAGAGAGTGAGATGCCAGCTCCTTTCATTCAGTCAGTAGCTTCAATCATTTCTGGACGTTTTTCAATGGCAAAAATCAATGAATATTGTAAATGCACAAACAGTAGTTTCTCCGCATTGCAAGGTGCAATTCTGAAATTTTTTGCTTTTTCCTGCTCCTCTTAGCATGATAAAGAAGATTCAAAGAGAGTGAGATGCCAGCTCCTTTCATTCAGTCAGTAGCTTCAATCATTTCTGGACGTTTTTCAATGGCAAAAATCAATGAATATTGTAAATGCACAAACAGTAATTTCTCCGCATTGCAAGGTGCAATTCTGAAATTTTTTGCTTTTTCCTGCTCCTCTTAGCATGATAAAGAAGATTCAAAGAGAGTGAGATGCCAGCTCCTTTCATTCAGTCAGTAGCTTCAAACATTTCTGGTATATGAATAACATGATGTTTTTCAATGGCAAAAATCAATGAATATTGTAAAAGCACAAACAGTAATTTCTCCGCATTGCAAGGTGCAATTCTGAAATTTTTTGCTTTTTCCTGCTCCTCTTAGCATGATAAAGAAGATTCAAAGAGAGTGAGATGCCAGCTCCTTTCATTCAGTCAGTAGCTTCAATCATTTCTGGACGTTTTTCAATGGCAAAAATCAATGAATATTGTAAATGCACAAACAGTAATTTCTCCGCATTGCAAGGTGCAATTCTGAAATTTTTTGCTTTTTCCTGCTCCTCTTAGTATTATAAAGAAGATTCAAAGAGAGTGAGATGCCAGCTCCTTTCATTCAGTCAGTAGCTTCAATCATTTCTGGTATATGAATAACATGATGTTTTTCAATGGCAAAAATCAATGAATATTGTAAATGCACAAACAGTAATTTCTCCGCATTGCAAGGTGCAATTCTGAAATTTTTTGCTTTTTCCTGCTCCTCTTAGCATGATAAAGAAGATTCAAAGAGAGTGAGATGCCAGCTCCTTTCATTCAGTCAGTAGCTTCAATCATTTCTGGACGTTTTTCAATGGCAAAAATCAATGAATATTGTAAATGCACAAACAGTAATTTCTCCGCATTGCAAGGTGCAATTCTGAAATTTTTTGCTTTTTCCTGCTCCTCTTAGCATGATAAAGAAGATTCAAAGAGAGTGAGATGCCAGCTCCTTTCATTCAGTCAGTAGCTTCAAACATTTCTGGTATATGAATAACATGATGTTTTTCAATGGCAAAAATCAATGAATATTGTAAAAGCACAAACAGTAATTTCTCCGCATTGCAAGGTGCAATTCTGAAATTTTTTGCTTTTTCCTGCTCCTCTTAGCATGATAAAGAAGATTCAAAGAGAGTGAGATGCCAGCTCCTTTCATTCAGTCAGTAGCTTCAATCATTTCTGGACGTTTTTCAATGGCAAAAATCAATGAATATTGTAAATGCACAAACAGTAATTTCTCCGCATTGCAAGGTGCAATTCTGAAATTTTTTGCTTTTTCCTGCTCCTCTTAGCATGATAAAGAAGATTCAAAGAGAGTGAGATGCCAGCTCCTTTCATTCAGTCAGTAGCTTCAATCATTTCTGGTATATGAATAACATGATGTTTTTCAATGGCAAAAATCAATGAATATTGTAAATGCACAAACAGTAATTTCTCCGCATTGCAAGTTGCAATTCTGAAATTTTTTGCTTTTTCCTGCTCCTCTTAGCATGATAAAGAAGATTCAAAGAGAGTGAGATGCCAGCTCCTTTCATTCAGTCAGTAGCTTCAATCATTTCTGGACGTTTTTCAATGGCAAAAATCAATGAATATTGTAAATGCACAAACAGTAATTTCTCCGCATTGCAAGGTGCAATTCTGAAATTTTTTGCTTTTTCCTGCTCCTCTTAGCATGATAAAGAAGATTCAAAGAGAGTGAGATGCCAGCTCCTTTCATTCAGTCAGTAGCTTCAATCATTTCTGGACGTTTTTCAATGGCAAAAATCAATGAATATTGTAAATGCACAAACAGTAATTTCTCCGCATTGCAAGGTGCAATTCTGAAATTTTTTGCTTTTTCCTGCTCCTCTTAGCATGATAAAGAAGATTCAAAGAGAGTGAGATGCCAGCTCCTTTCATTCAGTCAGTAGCTTCAAACATTTCTGGTATATGAATAACATGATGTTTTTCAATGGCAAAAATCAATGAATATTGTAAAAGCACAAACAGTACTTTCTCCGCATTGCAAGGTGCAATTCTGAAATTTTTTGCTTTTTCCTGCTCCTCTTAGCATGATAAAGAAGATTCAAAGAGAGTGAGATGCCAGCTCCTTTCATTCAGTCAGTAGCTTCAATCATTTCTGGACGTTTTTCAATGGCAAAAATCAATGAATATTGTAAATGCACAAACAGTAGTTTCTCCGCATTGCAAGGTGCAATTCTGAAATTTTTTGCTTTTTCCTGCTCCTCTTAGCATGATAAAGAAGATTCAAAGAGAGTGAGATGCCAGCTCCTTTCATTCAGTCAGTAGCTTCAATCATTTCTGGACGTTTTTCAATGGCAAAAATCAATGAATATTGTAAATGCACAAACAGTAATTTCTCCGCATTGCAAGGTGCAATTCTGAAATTTTTTGCTTTTTCCTGCTCCTCTTAGCATGATAAAGAAGATTCAAAGAGAGTGAGATGCCAGCTCCTTTCATTCAGTCAGTAGCTTCAAACATTTCTGGTATATGAATAACATGATGTTTTTCAATGGCAAAAATCAATGAATATTGTAAAAGCACAAACAGTAATTTCTCCGCATTGCAAGGTGCAATTCTGAAATTTTTTGCTTTTTCCTGCTCCTCTTAGCATGATAAAGAAGATTCAAAGAGAGTGAGATGCCAGCTCCTTTCATTCAGTCAGTAGCTTCAATCATTTCTGGACGTTTTTCAATGGCAAAAATCAATGAATATTGTAAATGCACAAACAGTAATTTCTCCGCATTGCAAGGTGCAATTCTGAAATTTTTTGCTTTTTCCTGCTCCTCTTAGTATTATAAAGAAGATTCAAAGAGAGTGAGATGCCAGCTCCTTTCATTCAGTCAGTAGCTTCAATCATTTCTGGTATATGAATAACATGATGTTTTTCAATGGCAAAAATCAATGAATATTGTAAATGCACAAACAGTAATTTCTCCGCATTGCAAGGTGCAATTCTGAAATTTTTTGCTTTTTCCTGCTCCTCTTAGCATGATAAAGAAGATTCAAAGAGAGTGAGATGCCAGCTCCTTTCATTCAGTCAGTAGCTTCAATCATTTCTGGACGTTTTTCAATGGCAAAAATCAATGAATATTGTAAATGCACAAACAGTAATTTCTCCGCATTGCAAGGTGCAATTCTGAAATTTTTTGCTTTTTCCTGCTCCTCTTAGCATGATAAAGAAGATTCAAAGAGAGTGAGATGCCAGCTCCATTCATTCAGTCAGTAGCTTCAATCATTTCTGGACGTTTTTCAATGGCAAAAATCAATGAATATTGTAAATGCACAAACAGTAATTTCTCCGCATTGCAAGGTGCAATTCTGAAATTTTTTGCTTTTTCCTGCTCCTCTTAGCATGATAAAGAAGATTCAAAGAGAGTGAGATGCCAGCTCCTTTCATTCAGTCAGTAGCTTCAAACATTTCTGGTATATGAATAACATGATGTTTTTCAATGGCAAAAATCAATGAATATTGTAAAAGCACAAACAGTAATTTCTCCGCATTGCAAGGTGCAATTCTGAAATTTTTTGCTTTTTCCTGCTCCTCTTAGCATGATAAAGAAGATTCAAAGAGAGTGAGATGCCAGCTCCTTTCATTCAGTCAGTAGCTTCAATCATTTCTGGACGTTTTTCAATGGCAAAAATCAATGAATATTGTAAATGCACAAACAGTAATTTCTCCGCATTGCAAGGTGCAATTCTGAAATTTTTTGCTTTTTCCTGCTCCTCTTAGCATGATAAAGAAGATTCAAAGAGAGTGAGATGCCAGCTCCTTTCATTCAGTCAGTAGCTTCAATCATTTCTGGTATATGAATAACATGATGTTTTTCAATGGCAAAAATCAATGAATATTGTAAATGCACAAACAGTAATTTCTCCACATTGCAAGGTGCAATTCTGAAATTTTTTGCTTTTTCCTGCTCCTCTTAGCATGATAAAGAAGATTCAAAGAGAGTGAGATGCCAGCTCCTTTCATTCAGTCAGTAGCTTCAATCATTTCTGGACGTTTTTCAATGGCAAAAATCAATGAATATTGTAAATGCACAAACAGTAATTTCTCCGCATTGCAAGGTGCAATTCTGAAATTTTTTGCTTTTTCCTGCTCCTCTTAGCATGACAAAGAAGATTCAAAGAGAGCGAGATGGCAGCTCCTTTCATTCAGTCAGTAGCTTCAATCATTTCTGGTATATGAATAACATGATGTTTTTCAATGGCAAAAATCAATGAATATTGTAAATGCACAAACAGTAATTTCTCCGCATTGCAAGGTGCAATTCTGAAATTTTTTGCTTTTTCCTGCTCCTCTTAGCATGATAAAGAAGATTCAAAGAGAGTGAGATGCCAGCTCCTTTCATTCAGTCAGTAGCTTCAATCATTTCTGGACATTTTTCAATGGCAAAAATCAATGAATATTGTAAATGCACAAACAGTAATTTCTCCGCATTGCAAGGTGCAATTCTGAAATTTTTTGATTTTTCCTGCTCCTCTTAGCATGATAAAGAAGATTCAAAGAGAGTGAGATGCCAGCTCCTTTCATTCAGTCAGTAGCTTCAATCATTTCTGGACGTTTTTCAATGGCAAAAATCAATGAATATTGTAAATGCACAAACAGTAATTTCTCCGCATTGCAAGGTGCAATTCTGAAATTTTTTGCTTTTTCCTGCTCCTCTTAGCATGATAAAGAATATTCAAAGAGAGTGAGATGCCAGCTCCTTTCATTCAGTCAGTAGCTTCAATCATTTCTGGTATATGAATAACATGATGTTTTTCAATGGCAAAAATCAATGAATATTGTAAATGCACAAACAGTAATTTCTCCGCATTGCAAGGTGCAATTCTGAAATTTTTTGCTTTTTCCTGCTCCTCTTAGCATGACAAAGAAGATTCAAAGAGAGTAAGATGCCAGCTCCTTTCATTCAGTCAGTAGCTTCAATCATTTCTGGTATATGAATAACATGATGTTTTTCAATGGCAAAAATCAATGAATATTGTAAATGCACAAACAGTAATTTCTCCGCATTGCAAGGTGCAATTCTGAAATTTTTTGCTTTTTCCTGCTCCTCTTAGCATGATAAAGAAGATTCAAAGAGAGTGAGATGCCAGCTCCTTTCATTCAGTCAGTAGCTTCAATCATTTCTGGACGTTTTTCAATGGCAAAAATCAATGAATATTGTAAATGCACAAACAGTAATTTCTCCGCATTGCAAGGTGCAATTCTGAAATTTTTTGCTTTTTCCTGCTCCTCTTAGCATGATAAAGAAGATTCAAAGAGAGTGAGATGCCAGCTCCTTTCATTCAGTCAGTAGCTTCAATCATTTCTGGACGTTTTTCAATGGCAAAAATCAATGAATATTGTAAATGCACAAACAGTAATTTCTCCGCATTGCAAGGTGCAATTCTGAAATTTTTTGCTTTTTCCTGCTCCTCTTAGCATGATAAAGAAGATTCAAAGAGAGTGAGATGCCAGCTCCTTTCATTCAGTCAGTAGCTTCAAACATTTCTGGTATATGAATAACATGATGTTTTTCAATGGCAAAAATCAATGAATATTGTAAAAGCACAAACAGTAATTTCTCCGCATTGCAAGGTGCAATTCTGAAATTTTTTGCTTTTTCCTGCTCCTCTTAGCATGATAAAGAAGATTCAAAGAGAGTGAGATGCCAGCTCCTTTCATTCAGTCAGTAGCTTCAATCATTTCTGGACGTTTTTCAATGGCAAAAATGAATGAATATTGTAAATGCACAAACAGTAATTTCTCCGCATTGCAAGGTGCAATTCTGAAATTTTTTGCTTTTTCCTGCTCCTCTTAGCATGATAAAGAAGATTCAAAGAGAGTGAGATGCCAGCTCCTTTCATTCAGTCAGTAGCTTCAATCATTTCTGGTATATGAATAACATGATGTTTTTCAATGGCAAAAATCAATGAATATTGTAAATGCACAAACAGTAATTTCTCCGCATTGCAAGTTGCAATTCTGAAATTTTTTGCTTTTTCCTGCTCCTCTTAGCATGATAAAGAAGATTCAAAGAGAGTGAGATGCCAGCTCCTTTCATTCAGTCAGTAGCTTCAATCATTTCTGGACGTTTTTCAATGGCAAAAATCAATGAATATTGTAAATGCACAAACAGTAATTTCTCCGCATTGCAAGGTGCAATTCTGAAATTTTTTGCTTTTTCCTGCTCCTCTTAGCATGATAAAGAAGATTCAAAGAGAGTGAGATGCCAGCTCCTTTCATTCAGTCAGTAGCTTCAATCATTTCTGGACGTTTTTCAATGGCAAAAATCAATGAATATTGTAAATGCACAAACAGTAATTTCTCCGCATTGCAAGGTGCAATTCTGAAATTTTTTGCTTTTTCCTGCTCCTCTTAGCATGATAAAGAAGATTCAAAGAGAGTGAGATGCCAGCTCCTTTCATTCAGTCAGTAGCTTCAAACATTTCTGGTATATGAATAACATGATGTTTTTCAATGGCAAAAATCAATGAATATTGTAAAAGCACAAACAGTACTTTCTCCGCATTGCAAGGTGCAATTCTGAAATTTTTTGCTTTTTCCTGCTCCTCTTAGCATGATAAAGAAGATTCAAAGAGAGTGAGATGCCAGCTCCTTTCATTCAGTCAGTAGCTTCAATCATTTCTGGACGTTTTTCAATGGCAAAAATCAATGAATATTGTAAATGCACAAACAGTAATTTCTCCGCATTGCAAGGTGCAATTCTGAAATTTTTTGCTTTTTCCTGCTCCTCTTAGCATGATAAAGAAGATTCAAAGAGAGTGAGATGCCAGCTCCTTTCATTCAGTCAGTAGCTTCAATCATTTCTGGACGTTTTTCAATGGCAAAAATCAATGAATATTGTAAATGCACAAACAGTAATTTCTCCGCATTGCAAGGTGCAATTCTGAAATTTTTTGCTTTTTCCTGCTCCTCTTAGCATGATAAAGAAGATTCAAAGAGAGTGAGATGCCAGCTCCTTTCATTCAGTCAGTAGCTTCAAACATTTCTGGTATATGAATAACATGATGTTTTTCAATGGCAAAAATCAATGAATATTGTAAAAGCACAAACAGTAATTTCTCCGCATTGCAAGGTGCAATTCTGAAATTTTTTGCTTTTTCCTGCTCCTCTTAGCATGATAAAGAAGATTCAAAGAGAGTGAGATGCCAGCTCCTTTCATTCAGTCAGTAGCTTCAATCATTTCTGGACGTTTTTCAATGGCAAAAATCAATGAATATTGTAAATGCACAAACAGTAATTTCTCCGCATTGCAAGGTGCAATTCTGAAATTTTTTGCTTTTTCCTGCTCCTCTTAGCATGATAAAGAAGATTCAAAGAGAGTGAGATGCCAGCTCCTTTCATTCAGTCAGTAGCTTCAATCATTTCTGGTATATGAATAACATGATGTTTTTCAATGGCAAAAATCAATGAATATTGTAAATGCACAAACAGTAATTTCTCCGCATTGCAAGGTGCAATTCTGAAATTTTTTGCTTTTTCCTGCTCCTCTTAGCATGATAAAGAAGATTCAAAGAGAGTGAGATGCCAGCTCCTTTCATTCAGTCAGTAGCTTCAATCATTTCTGGACGTTTTTCAATGGCAAAAATCAATGAATATTGTAAATGCACAAACAGTAATTTCTCCGCATTGCAAGGTGCAATTCTGAAATTTTTTGCTTTTTCCTGCTCCTCTTAGCATGATAAAGAAGATTCAAAGAGAGTGAGATGCCAGCTCCATTCATTCAGTCAGTAGCTTCAATCATTTCTGGACGTTTTTCAATGGCAAAAATCAATGAATATTGTAAATGCACAAACAGTAATTTCTCCGCATTGCAAAGTGCAATTCTGAAATTTTTTGCTTTTTCCTGCTCCTCTTAGCATGATAAAGAAGATTCAAAGAGAGTGAGATGCCAGCTCCTTTCATTCAGTCAGTAGCTTCAAACATTTCTGGTATATGAATAACATGATGTTTTTCAATGGCAAAAATCAATGAATATTGTAAAAGCACAAACAGTAATTTCTCCGCATTGCAAGGTGCAATTCTGAAATTTTTTGCTTTTTCCTGCTCCTCTTAGCATGATAAAGAAGATTCAAAGAGAGTGAGATGCCAGCTCCTTTCATTCAGTCAGTAGCTTCAATCATTTCTGGACGTTTTTCAATGGCAAAAATCAATGAATATTGTAAATGCACAAACAGTAATTTCTCCGCATTGCAAGGTGCAATTCTGAAATTTTTTGCTTTTTCCTGCTCCTCTTAGCATGATAAAGAAGATTCAAAGAGAGTGAGATGCCAGCTCCTTTCATTCAGTCAGTAGCTTCAATCATTTCTGGTATATGAATAACATGATGTTTTTCAATGGCAAAAATCAATGAATATTGTAAATGCACAAACAGTAATTTCTCCACATTGCAAGGTGCAATTCTGAAATTTTTTGCTTTTTCCTGCTCCTCTTAGCATGATAAAGAAGATTCAAAGAGAGTGAGATGCCAGCTCCTTTCATTCAGTCAGTAGCTTCAATCATTTCTGGACGTTTTTCAATGGCAAAAATCAATGAATATTGTAAATGCACAAACAGTAATTTCTCCGCATTGCAAGGTGCAATTCTGAAATTTTTTGCTTTTTCCTGCTCCTCTTAGCATGACAAAGAAGATTCAAAGAGAGCGAGATGCCAGCTCCTTTCATTCAGTCAGTAGCTTCAATCATTTCTGGTATATGAATAACATGATGTTTTTCAATGGCAAAAATCAATGAATATTGTAAATGCACAAACAGTAATTTCTCCGCATTGCAAGGTGCAATTCTGAAATTTTTTGCTTTTTCCTGCTCCTCTTAGCATGATAAAGAAGATTCAAAGAGAGTGAGATGCCAGCTCCTTTCATTCAGTCAGTAGCTTCAATCATTTCTGGACGTTTTTCAATGGCAAAAATCAATGAATATTGTAAATGCACAAACAGTAATTTCTCCGCATTGCAAGGTGCAATTCTGAAATTTTTTGATTTTTCCTGCTCCTCTTAGCATGATAAAGAAGATTCAAAGAGAGTGAGATGCCAGCTCCTTTCATTCAGTCAGTAGCTTCAATCATTTCTGGACGTTTTTCAATGGCAAAAATCAATGAATATTGTAAATGCACAAACAGTAATTTCTCCGCATTGCAAGGTGCAATTCTGAAATTTTTTGCTTTTTCCTGCTCCTCTTAGCATGATAAAGAAGATTCAAAGAGAGTGAGATGCCAGCTCCTTTCATTCAGTCAGTAGCTTCAATCATTTCTGGTATATGAATAACATGATGTTTTTCAATGGCAAAAATCAATGAATATTGTAAATGCACAAACAGTAATTTCTCCGCATTGCAAGGTGCAATTCTGAAATTTTTTGCTTTTTCCTGCTCCTCTTAGCATGATAAAGAAGATTCAAAGAGAGTGAGATGCCAGCTCCTTTCATTCAGTCAGTAGCTTCAAACATTTCTGGTATATGAATAACATGATGTTTTTCAATGGCAAAAATCAATGAATATTGTAAAAGCACAAACAGTAATTTCTCCGCATTGCAAGGTGCAATTCTGAAATTTTTTGCTTTTTCCTGCTCCTCTTAGCATGATAAAGAAGATTCAAAGAGAGTGAGATGCCAGCTCCTTTCATTCAGTCAGTAGCTTCAATCATTTCTGGACGTTTTTCAATGGCAAAAATCAATGAATATTGTAAATGCACAAACAGTAATTTCTCCGCATTGCAAGGTGCAATTCTGAAATTTTTTGCTTTTTCCTGCTCCTCTTAGCATGATAAAGAAGATTCAAAGAGAGTGAGATGCCAGCTCCTTTCATTCAGTCAGTAGCTTCAATCATTTCTGGACGTTTTTCAATGGCAAAAATCAATGAATATTGTAAATGCACAAACAGTAATTTCTCCGCATTGCAAGGTGCAATTCTGAAATTTTTTGCTTTTTCCTTCACCTCTTTGCATGATAAAGAAGATTCAAAGAGAGTGAGATGCCAGCTCCTTTCATTCAGTCAGTAGCTTCAATCATTTCTGGTATATGAATAACATGATGTTTTTCAATGGCAAAAATCAATGAATATTGTAAATGCACAAACAGTAATTTCTCCGCATTGCAAGGTGCAATTCTGAAATTTTTGGCTTTTTCCTGCTCCTCTTAGCATGATAAAGAAGATTCAAAGAGAGTGAGATGCCAGCTCCTTTCATTCAGTCAGTAGCTTCAATCATTTCTGGATGTTTTTCAATGGCAAAAATCAATGAATATTGTAAATGCACAAACAGTAATTTCTCCGCATTGCAAGGTGCAATTCTGAAATTTCTTGCATTTTCCTGCTCCTCTTAGCATGATAAAGAAGATTCAAAGAGAGTGAGATGCCAGATCCTTTCATTCAGTCAGTAGCTTCAATCATTTCTGGACGTTTTTCAATGGCAAAAATCAATGAATATTGTAAATGCACAAACAGTAATTTCTCCGCATTGCAAGGTGCAATTCTGAAATTTTTTGCTTTTTCCTGCTCCTCTTAGCATGATAAAGAAGATTCAAAGAGAGTGAGATGCCAGCTCCTTTCATTCAGTCAGTAGCTTCAAACATTTCTGGTATATGAATAACATGATGTTTTTCAATGGCAAAAATCAATGAATATTGTAAATGCACAAACAGTAATTTCTCCGCATTGCAAGGTGCAATTCTGAAATTTTTTGCTTTTTCCTGCTCCTCTTAGCATGATAAAGAAGATTCAAAGAGAGTGAGATGCCAGCTCCTTTCATTCAGTCAGTAGCTTCAATCATTTCTGGACGTTTTTCAATGGCAAAAATCAATGAATATTGTAAATGCACAAACAGTAATTTCTCCGCATTGCAAGGTGCAATTCTGAAATTTTTTGCTTTTTCCTGCTCCTCTTAGCATGATAAAGAAGATTCAAAGAGAGTGAGATGCCAGCTTCTTTCATTCAGTCAGTAGCTTCAAACATTTCTGGGATATGAATAACATGATGTTTTTCAATGGCAAAAATTAATGAATATTGTAAATGCACAAACAGTAATTTCTCCGCATTGCAAGGTGCAATTCTGAAATTTTTTGCTTTTTCCTGCTCCTCTTAGCATGATAAAGAAGATTCAAAGAGAGTGAGATGCCAGCTCCTTTCATTCAGTCAGTAGCTTCAATCATTTCTGGACGTTTTTCAATGGCAAAAATCAATGAATATTGTAAATGCACAAACAGTAATTTCTCCGCATTGCAAGGTGCAATTCTGAAATTTTTTGCTTTTTCCTGCTCCTCTTAGCATGATAAAGAAGATTCAAAGAGAGTGAGATGCCAGCTCCTTTCATTCAGTCAGTAGCTTCAATCATTTCTGGACGTTTTTCAATGGCAAAAATCAATGAATATTGTAAATGCACAAACAGTAATTTCTCCGCATTGCAAGGTGCAATTCTGAAATTTTTTGCTTTTTCCTGCTCCTCTTAGCATGATAAAGAAGATTCAAAGAGAGTGAGATGCCAGCTCCTTTCATTCAGTCAGTAGCTTCAATCATTTCTGGTATATGAATAACATGATGTTTTTCAATGGCAAAAATCAATGAATATTGTAAATGCACAAACAGTAATTTCTCCGCATTGCAAGTTGCAATTCTGAAATTTTTTGCTTTTTCCTGCTCCTCTTAGCATGATAAAGAAGATTCAAAGAGAGTGAGATGCCAGCTCCTTTCATTCAGTCAGTAGCTTCAATCATTTCTGGACGTTTTTCAATGGCAAAAATCAATGAATATTGTAAATGCACAAACAGTAATTTCTCCGCATTGCAAGGTGCAATTCTGAAATTTTTTGCTTTTTCCTGCTCCTCTTAGCATGATAAAGAAGATTCAAAGAGAGTGAGATGCCAGCTCCTTTCATTCAGTCAGTAGCTTCAATCATTTCTGGACGTTTTTCAATGGCAAAAATCAATGAATATTGTAAATGCACAAACAGTAATTTCTCCGCATTGCAAGGTGCAATTCTGAAATTTTTTGCTTTTTCCTGCTCCTCTTAGCATGATAAAGAAGATTCAAAGAGAGTGAGATGCCAGCTCCTTTCATTCAGTCAGTAGCTTCAAACATTTCTGGTATATGAATAACATGATGTTTTTCAATGGCAAAAATCAATGAATATTGTAAATGCACAAACAGTAATTTCTCCGCATTGCAAGGTGCAATTCTGAAATTTTTTGCTTTTTCCTGCTCCTCTTAGCATGATAAAGAAGATTCAAAGAGAGTGAGATGCCAGCTCCTTTCATTCAGTCAGTAGCTTCAATCATTTCTGGACGTTTTTCAATGGCAAAAATCAATGAATATTGTAAATGCACAAACAGTAATTTCTCCGCATTGCAAGGTGCAATTCTGAAATTTTTTGCTTTTTCCTGCTCCTCTTAGCATGATAAAGAAGATTCAAAGAGAGTGAGATGCCAGCTTCTTTCATTCAGTCAGTAGCTTCAAACATTTCTGGGATATGAATAACATGATGTTTTTCAATGGCAAAAATTAATGAATATTGTAAATGCACAAACAGTAATTTCTCCGCATTGCAAGGTGCAATTCTGAAATTTTTTGCTTTTTCCTGCTCCTCTTAGCATGATAAAGAAGATTCAAAGAGAGTGAGATGCCAGCTCCTTTCATTCAGTCAGTAGCTTCAATCATTTCTGGACGTTTTTCAATGGCAAAAATCAATGAATATTGTAAATGCACAAACAGTAATTTCTCCGCATTGCAAGGTGCAATTCTGAAATTTTTTGCTTTTTCCTGCTCCTCTTAGCATGATAAAGAAGATTCAAAGAGAGTGAGATGCCAGCTACTTTCATTCAGTCAGTAGCTTCAATCATTTCTGGTATATGAATAACATGATGTTTTTCAATGGCAAAAATCAATGAATATTGTAAATGCACAAACAGTAATTTCTCCGCATTGCAAGTTGCAATTCTGAAATTTTTTGCTTTTTCCTGCTCCTCTTAGCATGATAAAGAAGATTCAAAGAGAGTGAGATGCCAGCTCCTTTCATTCAGTCAGTAGCTTCAATCATTTCTGGACGTTTTTCAATGGCAAAAATCAATGAATATTGTAAATGCACAAACAGTAATTTCTCCGCATTGCAAGGTGCAATTCTGAAATTTTTTGCTTTTTCCTGCTCCTCTTAGCATGATAAAGAAGATTCAAAGAGAGTGAGATGCCAGCTCCTTTCATTCAGTCAGTAGCTTCAATCATTTCTGGACGTTTTTCAATGGCAAAAATCAATGAATATTGTAAATGCACAAACAGTAATTTCTCCGCATTGCAAGGTGCAATTCTGAAATTTTTTGCTTTTTCCTGCTCCTCTTAGCATGATAAAGAAGATTCAAAGAGAGTGAGATGCCAGCTCCTTTCATTCAGTCAGTAGCTTCAAACATTTCTGGTATATGAATAACATGATGTTTTTCAATGGCAAAAATCAATGAATATTGTAAAAGCACAAACAGTAATTTCTCCGCATTGCAAGGTGCAATTCTGAAATTTTTTGCTTTTTCCTGCTCCTCTTAGCATGATAAAGAAGATTCAAAGAGAGTGAGATGCCAGCTCCTTTCATTCAGTCAGTAGCTTCAATCATTTCTGGACGTTTTTCAATGGCAAAAATCAATGAATATTGTAAATGCACAAACAGTAATTTCTCCGCATTGCAAGGTGCAATTCTGAAATTTTTTGCTTTTTCCTGCTCCTCTTAGCATGATAAAGAAGATTCAAAGAGAGTGAGATGCCAGCTCCTTTCATTCAGTCAGTAGCTTCAATCATTTCTGGTATATGAATAACATGATGTTTTTCAATGGCAAAAATCAATGAATATTGTAAATGCACAAACAGTAATTTCTCCACATTGCAAGGTGCAATTCTGAAATTTTTTGCTTTTTCCTGCTCCTCTTAGCATGATAAAGAAGATTCAAAGAGAGTGAGATGCCAGCTCCTTTCATTCAGTCAGTAGCTTCAATCATTTCTGGACGTTTTTCAATGGCAAAAATCAATGAATATTGTAAATGCACAAACAGTAATTTCTCCGCATTGCAAGGTGCAATTCTGAAATTTTTTGCTTTTTCCTGCTCCTCTTTGCATGATAAAGAAGATTCAAAGAGAGTGAGATGCCAGCTCCTTTCATTCAGTCAGTAGCTTCAATCATTTCTGGTATATGAATAACATGATGTTTTTCAATGGCAAAAATCAATGAATATTGAAAATGCACAAACAGTAATTTCTCCGCATTGCAAGGTGCAATTCTGAAATTTTTGGCTTTTTCCTGCTCCTCTTAGCATGATAAAGAAGATTCAAAGAGAGTGAGATGCCAGCTCCTTTCATTCAGTCAGTAGCTTCAATCATTTCTGGATGTTTTTCAATGGCAAAAATCAATGAATATTGTAAATGCACAAACAGTAATTTCTCCGCATTGCAAGGTGCAATTCTGAAATTTCTTGCATTTTCCTGCTCCTCTTAGCATGATAAAGAAGATTCAAAGAGAGTGAGATGCCAGCTCCTTTCATTCAGTCAGTAGCTTCAATCATTTCTGGACGTTTTTCAATGGCAAAAATCAATGAATATTGTAAATGCACAAACAGTAATTTCTCCGCATTGCAAGGTGCAATTCTGAAATTTTTTGCTTTTTCCTGCTCCTCTTAGCATGATAAAGAAGATTCAAAGAGAGTGAGATGCCAGCTCCTTTCATTCAGTCAGTAGCTTCAATCATTTCTGGATGTTTTTCAATGGCAAAAATCAATGAATATTGTAAATGCACAAACAGTAAATTCTCCGCATTGCAAGGTGCAATTCTGAAATTTTTTGCTTTTTCCTGCTCCTCTTAGCATGATAAAGAAGATTCAAAGAGAGTGAGATGCCAGCTTCTTTCATTCAGTCAGTAGCTTCAAACATTTCTGGGATATGAATAACATGATGTTTTTCAATGGCAAAAATTAATGAATATTGTAAATGCACAAACAGTAATTTCTCCGCATTGCAAGGTGCAATTCTGAAATTTTTTGCTTTTTCCTGCTCCTCTTAGCATGATAAAGAAGATTCAAAGAGAGTGAGATGCCAGCTCCTTTCATTCAGTCAGTAGCTTCAATCATTTCTGGACGTTTTTCAATGGCAAAAATCAATGAATATTGTAAATGCACAAACAGTAATTTCTCCGCATTGCAAGGTGCAATTCTGAAATTTTTTGCTTTTTCCTGCTCCTCTTAGCATGATAAAGAAGATTCAAAGAGAGTGAGATGCCAGCTCCTTTCATTCAGTCAGTAGCTTCAATCATTTCTGGACGTTTTTCAATGGCAAAAATCAATGAATATTGTAAATGCACAAACAGTAATTTCTCCGCATTGCAAGGTGCAATTCTGAAATTTTTTGCTTTTTCCTGCTCCTCTTAGCATGATAAAGAAGATTCAAAGAGAGTGAGATGCCAGCTCCTTTCATTCAGTCAGTAGCTTCAATCATTTCTGGTATATGAATAACATGATGTTTTTCAATGGCAAAAATCAATGAATATTGTAAATGCACAAACAGTAATTTCTCCGCATTGCAAGTTGCAATTCTGAAATTTTTTGCTTTTTCCTGCTCCTCTTAGCATGATAAAGAAGATTCAAAGAGAGTGAGATTCCAGCTCCTTTCATTCAGTCAGTAGCTTCAATCATTTCTGGACGTTTTTCAATAGCAAAAATCAATGAATATTGTAAATGCACAAACAGTAATTTCTCCGCATTGCAAGGTGCAATTCTGAAATTTTTTGCTTTTTCCTGCTCCTCTTAGCATGATAAAGAAGATTCAAAGAGAGTGAGATGCCAGCTCCTTTCATTCAGTCAGTAGCTTCAATCATTTCTGGACGTTTTTCAATGACAAAAATCAATGAATATTGTAAATGCACAAACAGTAATTTCTCCGCATTGCAAGATGCAATTCTGAAATTTTTTGCTTTTTCCTGCTCCTCTTAGCATGATAAAAAAGATTCAAAGAGAGTGAGATGCCAGCTCCTTTCATTCAGTCAGTAGCTTCAATCATTTCTGGACGTTTTTCAATGGCAAAAATCAATGAATATTGTAAATGCACAAACAGTAATTTCTCCGCATTGCAAGGTGCAATTCTGAAATTTTTTGCTTTTTCCTGCTCCTCTTAGCATGATAAAGAAGATTCAAAGAGAGTGAGATGCCAGCTCCTTTCATTCAGTCAGTAGCTTCAAACATTTCTGGTATAAACATTTCTGGACGTTTTTCAATGGCAAAAATCAATGAATATTGTAAATGCACAAACAGTAATATCTCCACATTGCAAGGTGCAATTCTGAAATTTTTTGCTTTTTCCTGCTAATCCTAGCATGATAAAGAAGATTGAAATAGAGTGAGATGCCAGCTCCTTTCATTCAGTCAGTAGCTTCAAACATTTCTGGACGTTTTTCAATGGCAAAATTCAATGAATATTGTAAATGCACAAACAGTAATATCTCCACATTGCCAGGTGCAATTCTGAAATTTTTTGCTTTTTCCTGCTAATCCTAGCATGATAAAGAAGATTCAAAGAGAGTGAGATGCCAGCTCCTTTCATTCAGTCAGTAGCTTCAATCATTTCTGGACGTTTTTCAATGGCAAAAATCAATGAATATTGTAAATGCACAAACAGTAATTTCTCCGCATTGCAAGGTGCAATTCTGAAATTTTTTGCTTTTTCCTGCTCCTCTTAGCATGATAAAGAAGATTCAAAGAGAGTGAGATGCCAGCTCCTTTCATTCAGTCAGTAGCTTCAATCATTTCTGGACGTTTTTCAATGGCAAAAATCAATGAATATTGTAAATGCACAAACAGTAATTTCTCCGCATTGCAAGTTGCAATTCTGAAATTTTTTGCTTTTTCCTGCTCCTCTTAGCATGATAAAGAAGATTCAAAGAGAGTGAGATGCCAGCTCCTTTCATTCAGTCAGTAGCTTCAATCATTTCTGGTATATGAATAACATGATGTTTTTCAATGGCAAAAATTAATGAATATTGTAAATGCACAAACAGTAATTTCTCCGCATTGCAAGGTGCAATTCTGAAATTTTTTGCTTTTTCCTGCTCCTCTTAGCATGATAAAGAAGATTCAAAGAGAGTGAGATGCCAGCTCCTTTCATTCAGTCAGTAGCTTCAATCATTTCTGGACGTTTTTCAATGGCAAAAATCAATGAATATTGTAAATGCACAAACAGTAATTTCTCCGCATTGCAAGATGCAATTCTGAAATTTTTTGCTTTTTCCTGCTCCTCTTAGCATGATAAAGAAGATTCAAAGAGAGTGAGATGCCAGCTCCTTTCATTCAGTCAGTAGCTTCAATCATTTCTGGACGTTTTTCAATGACAAAAATCAATGAATATTGTAAATGCACAAACAGTAATTTCTCCGCATTGCAAGATGCAATTCTGAAATTTTTTGCTTTTTCCTGCTCCTCTTAGCATGATAAAAAAGATTCAAAGAGAGTGAGATGCCAGCTCCTTTCATTCAGTCAGTAGCTTCAATCATTTCTGGACGTTTTTCAATGGCAAAAATCAATGAATATTGTAAATGCACAAACAGTAATTTCTCCGCATTGCAAGGTGCAATTCTGAAATTTTTTGCTTTTTCCTGCTCCTCTTAGCATGATAAAGAAGATTCAAAGAGAGTGAGATGCCAGCTCCTTTCATTCAGTCAGTAGCTTCAATCATTTCTGGTATATGAATAACATGATGTTTTTCAATGGCAAAAATCAATGAATATTGTAAATGCACAAACAGTAATTTCTCCGCATTGCAAGGTGCAATTCTGAAATTTTTTGCTTTTTCCTGCTCCTCTTAGCATGATAAAGAAGATTCAAAGAGAGTGAGATGCCAGCTCCTTTCATTCAGTCAGTAGCTTCAATCATTTCTGGACGTTTTTCAATGGCAAAAATCAATGAATATTGTAAATGCACAAACAGTAATTTCTCCGCATTGCAAGGTGCAATTTTGAAATTTTTTGCTTTTTCCTGCTCCTCTTAGCATGATAAAGAAGATTCAAAGAGAGTGAGATGCCAGCTCCTTTCATTCAGTCAGTAGCTTCAGTCATTTCTGGACGCTTTTCAATGGCAAAAATCAATGAATATTGTAAATGCACAAACAGTAATTTCTCCGCATTGCAAGGTGCAATTCTGAAATTTTTTGCTTTTTCCTGCTACTCTTAGCATGATAAAGAACATTCAAAGAGAGTGAGATGCCAGCTCCTTTCATTCAGTCAGTAGCTTCAAACATTTCTGGTATAAACATTTCTGGACGTTTTTCAATGGCAAAAATCAATGAATATTGTAAATGCACAAACAGTAATATCTCCACATTGCAAGGTGCAATTCTGAAATTTTTTGCTTTTTCCTGCTAATCCTAGCATGATAAAGAAGATTGAAATAGAGTGAGATGCCAGCTCCTTTCATTCAGTCAGTAGCTTCAAACATTTCTGGACGTTTTTCAATGGCAAAATTCAATGAATATTGTAAATGCACAAACAGTAATATCTCCACATTGCCAGGTGCAATTCTGAAATTTTTTGCTTTTTCCTGCTAATCCTAGCATGATAAAGAAGATTCAAAGAGAGTGAGATGCCAGCTCCTTTCATTCAGTCAGTAGCTTCAATCATTTCTGGACGTTTTTCAATGGCAAAAATCAATGAATATTGTAAATGCACAAACAGTAATTTCTCCGCATTGCAAGGTGCAATTCTGAAATTTTTTGCTTTTTCCTGCTCCTCTTAGCATGATAAAGAAGATTCAAAGAGAGTGAGATGCCAGCTCCTTTCATTCAGTCAGTAGCTTCAATCATTTCTGGACGTTTTTCAATGGCAAAAATCAATGAATATTGTAAATGCACAAACAGTAATTTCTCCGCATTGCAAGTTGCAATTCTGAAATTTTTTGCTTTTTCCTGCTCCTCTTAGCATGATAAAGAAGATTCAAAGAGAGTGAGATGCCAGCTCCTTTCATTCAGTCAGTAGCTTCAATCATTTCAGGTATATGAATAACATGATGTTTTTCAATGGCAAAAATTAATGAATATTGTAAATGCACAAACAGTAATTTCTCCGCATTGCAAGGTGCAATTCTGAAATTTTTTGCTTTTTCCTGCTCCTCTTAGCATGATAAAGAAGATTCAAAGAGAGTGAGATGCCAGCTCCTTTCATTCAGTCAGTAGCTTCAATCATTTCTGGACGTTTTTCAATGGCAAAAATCAATGAATATTGTAAATGCACAAACAGTAATTTCTCCGCATTGCAAGATGCAATTCTGAAATTTTTTGCTTTTTCCTGCTCCTCTTAGCATGATAAAGAAGATTCAAAGAGAGTGAGATGCCAGCTCCTTTCATTCAGTCAGTAGCTTCAGTCATTTCTGGACGTTTTTCAATGCAAAAATCAATGAATATTGTAAATGCACAAACAGTAATTTCTCCACATTGCAAGGTGCAATTCTGAAATTTTTTGCTTTTTCCTGCTCCTCTTAGCATGATAAAGAAGATTCAAAGAGAGTGAGATGCCAGCTCCTTTCATTCAGTCAGTAGCTTCAATCATTTCTGGATGTTTTTCAATGGCAAAAATCAATGAATATTGTAAATGCACAAACAGTAATTTCTCCACATTGCAAGGTGCAATTCTGAAATTTTTTGCTTTTTCCTGCTAATCCTAGCATGATAAAGAAGATTCAAAGAGAGTGAGATGCCAGCTCCTTTCATTCAGTCAGTAGCTTCAATCATTTCTGGATGTTTTTCAATGGCAAAAATCAATGAATATTGTAAATGCACAAACAGTAAATTCTCCGCATTGCAAGGTGCAATTCTGAAATTTTTTGCTTTTTCCTGCTCCTCTTAGCATGATAAAGAAGATTCAAAGAGAGTGAGATGCCAGCTTCTTTCATTCAGTCAGTAGCTTCAAACATTTCTGGGATATGAATAACATGATGTTTTTCAATGGCAAAAATTAATGAATATTGTAAATGCACAAACAGTAATTTCTCCGCATTGCAAGGTGCAATTCTGAAATTTTTTGCTTTTTCCTGCTCCTCTTAGCATGATAAAGAAGATTCAAAGAGAGTGAGATGCCAGCTCCTTTCATTCAGTCAGTAGCTTCAATCATTTCTGGACGTTTTTCAATGGCAAAAATCAATGAATATTGTAAATGCACAAACAGTAATTTCTCCGCATTGCAAGGTGCAATTCTGAAATTTTTTGCTTTTTCCTGCTCCTCTTAGCATGATAAAGAAGATTCAAAGAGAGTGAGATGCCAGCTCCTTTCATTCAGTCAGTAGCTTCAATCATTTCTGGACGTTTTTCAATGGCAAAAATCAATGAATATTGTAAATGCACAAACAGTAATTTCTCCGCATTGCAAGGTGCAATTCTGAAATTTTTTGCTTTTTCCTGCTCCTCTTAGCATGATAAAGAAGATTCAAAGAGAGTGAGATGCCAGCTCCTTTCATTCAGTCAGTAGCTTCAATCATTTCTGGTATATGAATAACATGATGTTTTTCAATGGCAAAAATCAATGAATATTGTAAATGCACAAACAGTAATTTCTCCGCATTGCAAGTTGCAATTCTGAAATTTTTTGCTTTTTCCTGCTCCTCTTAGCATGATAAAGAAGATTCAAAGAGAGTGAGATTCCAGCTCCTTTCATTCAGTCAGTAGCTTCAATCATTTCTGGACGTTTTTCAATAGCAAAAATCAATGAATATTGTAAATGCACAAACAGTAATTTCTCCGCATTGCAAGGTGCAATTCTGAAATTTTTTGCTTTTTCCTGCTCCTTTTAGCATGATAAAGAAGATTCAAAGAGAGTGAGATGCCAGCTCCTTTCATTCAGTCAGTAGCTTCAATCATTTCTGGACGTTTTTCAATGACAAAAATCAATGAATATTGTAAATGCACAAACAGTAATTTCTCCGCATTGCAAGATGCAATTCTGAAATTTTTTGCTTTTTCCTGCTCCTCTTAGCATGATAAAAAAGATTCAAAGAGAGTGAGATGCCAGCTCCTTTCATTCAGTCAGTAGCTTCAATCATTTCTGGACGTTTTTCAATGGCAAAAATCAATGAATATTGTAAATGCACAAACAGTAATTTCTCCGCATTGCAAGGTGCAATTCTGAAATTTTTTGCTTTTTCCTGCTCCTCTTAGCATGATAAAGAAGATTCAAAGAGAGTGAGATGCCAGCTCCTTTCATTCAGTCAGTAGCTTCAAACATTTCTGGTATAAACATTTCTGGACGTTTTTCAATGGCAAAAATCAATGAATATTGTAAATGCACAAACAGTAATATCTCCACATTGCAAGGTGCAATTCTGAAATTTTTTGCTTTTTCCTGCTAATCCTAGCATGATAAAGAAGATTGAAATAGAGTGAGATGCCAGCTCCTTTCATTCAGTCAGTAGCTTCAAACATTTCTGGACGTTTTTCAATGGCAAAATTCAATGAATATTGTAAATGCACAAACAGTAATATCTCCACATTGCCAGGTGCAATTCTGAAATTTTTTGCTTTTTCCTGCTAATCCTAGCATGATAAAGAAGATTCAAAGAGAGTGAGATGCCAGCTCCTTTCATTCAGTCAGTAGCTTCAATCATTTCTGGACGTTTTTCAATGGCAAAAATCAATGAATATTGTAAATGCACAAACAGTAATTTCTCCGCATTGCAAGGTGCAATTCTGAAATTTTTTGCTTTTTCCTGCTCCTCTTAGCATGATAAAGAAGATTCAAAGAGAGTGAGATGCCAGCTCCTTTCATTCAGTCAGTAGCTTCAATCATTTCTGGACGTTTTTCAATGGCAAAAATCAATGAATATTGTAAATGCACAAACAGTAATTTCTCCGCATTGCAAGTTGCAATTCTGAAATTTTTTGCTTTTTCCTGCTCCTCTTAGCATGATAAAGAAGATTCAAAGAGAGTGAGATGCCAGCTCCTTTCATTCAGTCAGTAGCTTCAATCATTTCTGGTATATGAATAACATGATGTTTTTCAATGGCAAAAATTAATGAATATTGTAAATGCACAAACAGTAATTTCTCCGCATTGCAAGGTGCAATTCTGAAATTTTTTGCTTTTTCCTGCTCCTCTTAGCATGATAAAGAAGATTCAAAGAGAGTGAGATGCCAGCTCCTTTCATTCAGTCAGTAGCTTCAATCATTTCTGGACGTTTTTCAATGGCAAAAATCAATGAATATTGTAAATGCACAAACAGTAATTTCTCCGCATTGCAAGATGCAATTCTGAAATTTTTTGCTTTTTCCTGCTCCTCTTAGCATGATAAAGAAGATTCAAAGAGAGTGAGATGCCAGCTCCTTTCATTCAGTCAGTAGCTTCAATCATTTCTGGACGTTTTTCAATGACAAAAATCAATGAATATTGTAAATGCACAAACAGTAATTTCTCCGCATTGCAAGATGCAATTCTGAAATTTTTTGCTTTTTCCTGCTCCTCTTAGCATGATAAAAAAGATTCAAAGAGAGTGAGATGCCAGCTCCTTTCATTCAGTCAGTAGCTTCAATCATTTCTGGACGTTTTTCAATGGCAAAAATCAATGAATATTGTAAATGCACAAACAGTAATTTCTCCGCATTGCAAGGTGCAATTCTGAAATTTTTTGCTTTTTCCTGCTCCTCTTAGCATGATAAAGAAGATTCAAAGAGAGTGAGATGCCAGCTCCTTTCATTCAGTCAGTAGCTTCAATCATTTCTGGTATATGAATAACATGATGTTTTTCAATGGCAAAAATCAATGAATATTGTAAATGCACAAACAGTAATTTCTCCGCATTGCAAGGTGCAATTCTGAAATTTTTTGCTTTTTCCTGCTCCTCTTAGCATGATAAAGAAGATTCAAAGAGAGTGAGATGCCAGCTCCTTTCATTCAGTCAGTAGCTTCAATCATTTCTGGACGTTTTTCAATGGCAAAAATCAATGAATATTGTAAATGCACAAACAGTAATTTCTCCGCATTGCAAGGTGCAATTTTGAAATTTTTTGCTTTTTCCTGCTCCTCTTAGCATGATAAAGAAGATTCAAAGAGAGTGAGATGCCAGCTCCTTTCATTCAGTCAGTAGCTTCAGTCATTTCTGGACGCTTTTCAATGGCAAAAATCAATGAATATTGTAAATGCACAAACAGTAATTTCTCCGCATTGCAAGGTGCAATTCTGAAATTTTTTGCTTTTTCCTGCTCCTCTTAGCATGATAAAGAACATTCAAAGAGAGTGAGATGCCAGCTCCTTTCATTCAGTCAGTAGCTTCAAACATTTCTGGTATAAACATTTCTGGACGTTTTTCAATGGCAAAAATCAATGAATATTGTAAATGCACAAACAGTAATATCTCCACATTGCAAGGTGCAATTCTGAAATTTTTTGCTTTTTCCTGCTAATCCTAGCATGATAAAGAAGATTGAAATAGAGTGAGATGCCAGCTCCTTTCATTCAGTCAGTAGCTTCAAACATTTCTGGACGTTTTTCAATGGCAAAATTCAATGAATATTGTAAATGCACAAACAGTAATATCTCCACATTGCCAGGTGCAATTCTGAAATTTTTTGCTTTTTCCTGCTAATCCTAGCATGATAAAGAAGATTCAAAGAGAGTGAGATGCCAGCTCCTTTCATTCAGTCAGTAGCTTCAATCATTTCTGGACGTTTTTCAATGGCAAAAATCAATGAATATTGTAAATGCACAAACAGTAATTTCTCCGCATTGCAAGGTGCAATTCTGAAATTTTTTGCTTTTTCCTGCTCCTCTTAGCATGATAAAGAAGATTCAAAGAGAGTGAGATGCCAGCTCCTTTCATTCAGTCAGTAGCTTCAATCATTTCTGGACGTTTTTCAATGGCAAAAATCAATGAATATTGTAAATGCACAAACAGTAATTTCTCCGCATTGCAAGTTGCAATTCTGAAATTTTTTGCTTTTTCCTGCTCCTCTTAGCATGATAAAGAAGATTCAAAGAGAGTGAGATGCCAGCTCCTTTCATTCAGTCAGTAGCTTCAATCATTTCAGGTATATGAATAACATGATGTTTTTCAATGGCAAAAATTAATGAATATTGTAAATGCACAAACAGTAATTTCTCCGCATTGCAAGGTGCAATTCTGAAATTTTTTGCTTTTTCCTGCTCCTCTTAGCATGATAAAGAAGATTCAAAGAGAGTGAGATGCCAGCTCCTTTCATTCAGTCAGTAGCTTCAATCATTTCTGGACGTTTTTCAATGGCAAAAATCAATGAATATTGTAAATGCACAAACAGTAATTTCTCCGCATTGCAAGATGCAATTCTGAAATTTTTTGCTTTTTCCTGCTCCTCTTAGCATGATAAAGAAGATTCAAAGAGAGTGAGATGCCAGCTCCTTTCATTCAGTCAGTAGCTTCAGTCATTTCTGGACGTTTTTCAATGCAAAAATCAATGAATATTGTAAATGCACAAACAGTAATTTCTCCGCATTGCAAGGTGCAATTCTGAAATTTTTTGCTTTTTCCTGCTCCTCTTAGCATGATAAAGAAGATTCAAAGAGAGTGAGATGCCAGCTCCTTTCATTCAGTCAGTAGCTTCAATCATTTCTGGTATATGAATAACATGATGTTTTTCAATGGCAAAAATCAATGAATATTGTAAATGCACAAACAGTAATTTCTCCGCATTGCAAGGTGCAATTCTGAAATTTTTTGCTTTTTCCTGCTCCTCTTAGCATGATAAAGAAGATTCAAAGAGAGTGAGATGCCAGCTCCTTTCATTCAGTCAGTAGCTTCAATCATTTCTGGATGTTTTTCAATGGCAAAAATCAATGAATATTATAAATGCACAAACAGTAATTTCTCCGCATTGCAAGGTGCAATTCTGAAATTTCTTGCATTTTCCTGCTCCTCTTAGCATGATAAAGAAGATTCAAAGAGAGTGAGATGCCAGCTCCTTTCATTCAGTCAGTAGCTTCAATCATTTCTGGACGTTTTTCAATGGCAAAAATCAATGAATATTGTAAATGCACAAACAGTAATTTCTCCGCATTGCAAGGTGCAATTCTGAAATTTTTTGCTTTTTCCTGCTCCTATTAGCATGATAAAGAAGATTCAAAGAGAGTGAGATGCCAGCTTCTTTCATTGTCAGTAGCTTCAAACATTTCTGGGATATGAATAACATGATGTTTTTCAATGGCAAAAATTAATGAATATTGTAAATGCACAAACAGTAATTTCTCCGCATTGCAAGGTGCAATTCTGAAATTTTTTGCTTTTTCCTGCTCCTCTTAGCATGATAAAGAAGATTCAAAGAGAGTGAGATGCCAGCTCCTTTCATTCAGTCAGTAGCTTCAATCATTTCTGGACGTTTTTCAATGGCAAAAATCAATGAATATTGTAAATGCACAAACAGTAATTTCTCCGCATTGCAAGGTGCAATTCTGAAATTTTTTGCTTTTTCCTGCTCCTCTTAGCATGATAAAGAAGATTCAAAGAGAGTGAGATGCCAGCTCCTTTCATTCAGTCAGTAGCTTCAATCATTTCTGGACGTTTTTCAATGGCAAAAATCAATGAATATTGTAAATGCACAAACAGTAATTTCTCCGCATTGCAAGGTGCAATTCTGAAATTTTTTGCTTTTTCCTGCTCTTCTTAGCATGATAAAGAAGATTCAAAGAGAGTGAGATGCCAGCTCCTTTCATTCAGTCAGTAGCTTCAATCATTTCTGGTATATGAATAACATGATGTTTTTCAATGGCAAAAATCAATGAATATTGTAAATGCACAAACAGTAATTTCTCCGCATTGCAAGTTGCAATTCTGAAATTTTTTGCTTTTTCCTGCTCCTCTTAGCATGATAAAGAAGATTCAAAGAGAGTGAGATTCTGGCTCCTTTCATTCAGTCAGTAGCTTCAATCATTTCTGGACGTTTTTCAATGGCAAAAATCAATGAATATTGTAAATGCACAAACAGTAATTTCTCCGCATTGCAAGGTGCAATTCAGAAATTTTTTGCTTTTTCCTGCTCCTCTTAGCATGATAAAGAAGATTCAAAGAGAGTGAGATGCCAGCTCCTTTCATTCAGTCAGTAGCTTCAATCATTTCTGGTATATGAATAACATGATGTTTTTCAATGGCAAAAATCAATGAATATTGTAAATGCACAAACAGTAATTTCTCCGCATTGCAAGGTGCAATTCTGAAATTTTTTGCTTTTTCCTGCTCCTCTTAGCATGATAAAGAAGATTCAAAGAGAGTGAGATGCCAGCTCCTTTCATTCAGTCAGTAGCTTCAATCATTTCTGGACGTTTTTCAATGGCAAAAATCAATGAATATTGTAAATGCACAAACAGTAATTTCTCCGCATTGCAAGGTGCAATTCTGAAATTTTTTGCTTTTTCCTGCTCCTCTTAGCATGATAAAGAAGATTCAAAGAGAGTGAGATGCCAGCTCCTTTCATTCAGTCAGTAGCTTCAGTCATTTCTGGAAGTTTTTCAATGGCAAAAATCAATGAATATTGTAAATGCACAAACAGTAATTTCTCCGCATTGCAAGGTGCAATTCTGAAATTTTTTGCTTTTTCCTGCTCCTCTTAGCATGATAAAGAAGATTCAAAGAGAGTGAGATGCCAGCTCCTTTCATTCAGTCAGTAGCTTCAAACATTTCTGGTATAAACATTTCTGGACGTTTTTCAATGGCAAAAATCAATGAATATTGTAAATGCACAAACAGTAATATCTCCACATTGCAAGGTGCAATGCTGAAATTTTTTTTGCTTTTTCCTGCTAATCCTAGCATGATAAAGAAGATTCAAATAGAGTGAGATGCCAGCTCCTTTCATTCAGTCAGTAGCTTCAAACATTTCTGGACGTTTTTCAATGGCAAAAATCAATGAATATTGTAAATGCACAAACAGTAATATCTCCACATTGCAAGGTGCAATTCTGAAATTTTTTGCTTTTTCCTGCTAATCCTAGCATGATAAAGAAGATTCAAAGAGAGTGAGATGTCAGCTCCTTTCATTCAGTCAGTAGCTTCAAACATTTCTGGTATATGAATAACATGATGTTTTTCAATGGCAAAAATCAATGAATATTGTAAATGCACAAACAGTAATATCTCCACATTGCAAGGTGCAATTCTGAAATTTTTTGCTTTTTCCTGCTAATCCTAGCATGATAAAGAAGATTCAAAGAGAGTGAGATGCCAGCTCCTTTCATTCAGTCAGTAGCTTCAAACATTTCTGGACGTTTTTCAATGGCAAAAATCAATGAATATTGTAAATGCACAAACAGTAATATCTCCACATTGCAAGGTGCAATTCTGAAATTTTTTGCTTTTTCCTGCTACTCCTAGCATGATAAAGAAGATTCAAAGAGAGTGAGATGCCAGCTCCTTTCATTCAGTCAGTAGCTTCAATCATTTCTGGACGTTTTTCAATGGCAAAAATCAATGAATATTGTAAATGCACAAACAGTAATTTCTCCGCATTGCAAGGTGCAATTCTGAATTTTTTTGCTTTTTCCTGCTCCTCTTAGCATGGTAAAGAAGATTCAAAGAGAGTGAGATGCCAGCTCCTTTCATTCAGTCAGTAGCTTCAGTCATTTCTGGACGTTTTTCAATGGCAAAAATCAATGAATATTGTAAATGCACAAAAAGTAATTTCTCCGCATTGCAAGGTGCAATTCTGAAATTTTTTGCTTTTTCCTGCTCCTCTTAGCATGATAAAGAAGATTCAAAGAGAGTGAGATGCCAGCTCCTTTCATTCAGTCAGTAGCTTCAAACATTTCTGGTATAAACATTTCTGGACGTTTTTCAATGGCAAAAATCAATGAATATTGTAAATGCACAAACAGTAATATCTCCACATTGCAAGGTGCAATTCTGAAATTTTTTGCTTTTTCCTGCTAATCCTAGCATGATAAAGAAGATTCAAATAGAGTGAGATGCCAGCTCCTTTCATTCAGTCAGTAGCTTCAAACATTTCTGGACGTTTTTCAATGGCAAAATTCAATGAATATTGTAAATGCACAAACAGTAATATCTCCACATTGCAAGGTGCAATTCTGAAATTTTTTGCTTTTTCCTGCTAATCCTAGCATGATAAAGAAGATTCAAAGAGAGTGAGATGCCAGCTCCTTTCATTCAGTCAGTAGCTTCAATCATTTCTGGACGTTTTTCAATGGCAAAAATCAATGAATATTGTAAATGCACAAACAGTAATTTCTCCGCATTGCAAGGTGCAATTCTGAAATTTTTTGCTTTTTCCTGCTCCTCTTAGCATGATAAAGAAGATTCAAAGAGAGTGAGATGCCAGCTCCTTTCATTCAGTCAGTAGCTTCAATCATTTCTGGATGTTTTTCAATGGCAAAAATCAATGAATATTGTAAATGCACAAACAGTAATTTCTCCGCATTGCAAGGTGCAATTCTGAAATTTTTTGCTTTTTCCTGCTCCTCTTAGCATGATAAAGAAGATTCAAAGAGAGTGAGATGCCAGCTCCTTTCATTCAGTCAGTAGCTTCAATCATTTCTGGTATATGAATAACATGATGTTTTTCAATGGCAAAAATCAATGAATATTGTAAATGCACAAACAGTAATTTCTCCGCATTGCAAGGTGCAATTCTGAAATTTTTTGCTTTTTCCTGCTCCTCTTAGCATGATAAAGAAGATTCAAAGAGAGTGAGATGCCAGCTCCTTTCATTCAGTCAGTAGCTTCAATCATTTCTGGACGTTTTTCAATGGCAAAAATCAATGAATATTGTAAATGCACAAACAGTAATTTCTCCGCATTGCAAGATGCAATTCTGAAATTTTTTGCTTTTTCCTGCTCCTCTTAGCATGATAAAGAAGATTCAAAGAGAGTGAGATTCCAGCTCCTTTCATTCAGTCAGTAGCTTCAGTCATTTCTGGACGTTTTTCAATGGCAAAAATCAATGAATATTGTAAATGCACAAACAGTAATTTCTCCGCATTGCAAAGTGCAATTCTGAAATTTTTTGCTTTTTCCTGCTCCTCTTAGCATGATAAAGAAGATTCAAAGAGAGTGAGATGCCAGCTCCTTTCATTCAGTCAGTAGCTTCAAACAATTCTGGTATAAACATTTCTGGATGTTTTTCAATGGCAAAAATCAATGAATATTGTAAATGCACAAACAGTAATATCTCCACATTGCAAGGTGCAATGCTGAAATTTTTTGCTTTTTCCTGCTAATCCTAGGATGATAAAGAAGATTCAAATAGAGTGAGATGCCAGCTCCTTTCATTCAGTCAGTAGCTTCAAACATTTCTGGACGTTTTTCAATGGCAAAAATCAATGAATATTGTAAATGCACAAACAGTAATATCTCCACATTGCAAGGTGCAATTCTGAAATTTTTTGCTTTTTCCTGCTAATCCTAGCATGATAAAGAAGATTCAAAGAGAGTGAGATGTCAGCTCCTTTCATTCAGTCAGTAGCTTCAAACATTTCTGGTATATGAATAACATGATGTTTTTCAATGGCAAAAATCAATGAATATTGTAAATGCACAAACAGTAATATCTCCACATTGCAAGGTGCAATTCTGAAATTTTTTGCTTTTTCCTGCTAATCCTAGCATGATAAAGAAGATTCAAAGAGAGTGAGATGCCAGCTCCTTTCATTCAGTCAGTAGCTTCAAACATTTCTGGACGTTTTTCAATGGCAAAAATCAATGAATATTGTAAATGCACAAACAGTAATATCTCCACATTGCAAGGTGCAATTCTGAAATTTTTTGCTTTTTCCTGCTACTCCTAGCATGATAAAGAAGATTCAAAGAGAGTGAGATGCCAGCTCCTTTCATTCAGTCAGTAGCTTCAAACATTTCTGGACGTTTTTCAATGGCAAAAATCAATGAATATTGTAAATGCACAAACAGTAATATCTCCACATTGCAAGGTGCAATTCTGAAATTTTTTGCTTTTTCCTGCTAATCCTAGCATGATAAAGAAGATTCAAAGAGAGTGAGATGCCAGCTCCTTTCATTCAGTCAGTAGCTTCAAACATTTCTGGACGTTTTTCAATGGCAAAAATCAATTTATATTGTAAATGCACAAACAGTAATTTCTCCGCATTGCAAGGTGCAATTCTGAAATTTTTTGCTTTTTCCTGCTCCTCTTAGCATGATAAAGAAGATTCAAAGAGAGTGAGATGCCAGCTCCTTTCATTCAGTCAGTAGCTTCAATCATTTCTGGACGTTTTTCAATGGCAAAAATCAATGAATATTGTAAATGCACAAACAGTAATTTCTCCGCATTGCAAGGTGCAATTCTGAAATTTTTTGCTTTTTCCTGCTCCTCTTAGCATGATAAAGAAGATTCAAAGAGAGTGAGATGCCAGCTCCTTTCATTCAGTCAGTAGCTTCAATCATTTCTGGACGTTTTTCAATGGCAAAAATCAATGAATATTGTAAATGCACAAACAGTAATTTCTCCGCATTGCAAGGTGCAATTCTGAAATTTTTTGCTTTTTCCTGCTCCTCTTAGCATGATAAAGAAGATTCAAAGAGAGTGAGATGCCAGCTCCTTTCATTCAGTCAGTAGCTTCAATCATTTCTGGTATATGAATAACATGATGTTTTTCAATGGCAAAAATCAATGAATATTGTAAATGCACAAACAGTAATTTCTCCGCATTGCAAGGTGCAATTCTGAAATTTTTTGCTTTTTCCTGCTCCTCTTAGCATGATAAAGAAGATTCAAAGAGCGTGAGATGCCAGCTCCTTTCATTCAGTCAGTAGCTTCAATCATTTCTGGATGTTTTTCAATGGCAAAAATCAATGAATATTGTAAATGCACAAACAGTAATTTCTCCGCATTGCAAGGTGCAATTCTGAAATTTTTTGCTTTTTCCTGCTCCTCTTAGCATGATAAAGAAGATTCAAAGAGAGTGAGATGCCAGCTCCTTTCATTCAGTCAGTAGCTTCAGTCATTTCTGGACGTTTTTCAATGGCAAAAATCAATGAATATTGTAAATGCACAAACAGTAATTTCTCCGCATTGCAACGTGCAATTCTGAAATTTTTTGCTTTTTCCTGCTCCTCTTAGCATGATAAAGAAGATTCAAAGAGAGTGAGATGCCAGCTCCTTTCATTCAGTCAGTAGCTTCAAACATTTCTGGTATAAACATTTCTGGACGTTTTTCAATGGCAAAAATCAATGAATATTGTAAATGCACAAACAGTAATATCTCCACATTGCAAGGTGCAATTCTGAAATTTTTTGCTTTTTCCTGCTAATCCTAGCATGATAAAGAAGATTCAAATAGAGTGAGATGCCAGCTCCTTTCATTCAGTCAGTAGCTTCAAACATTTCTGGACGTTTTTCAATGGCAAAATTCAATGAATATTGTAAATGCACAAACAGTAATATCTCCACATTGCAAGGTGCAATTCTGAAATTTTTTGCTTTTTCCTGCTAATCCTAGCATGATAAAGAAGATTCAAAGAGAGTGAGATGCCAGCTCCTTTCATTCAGTCAGTAGCTTCAAACATTTCTGGACGTTTTTCAATGGCAAAAATCAATGAATATTGTAAATGCACAAACAGTAATTTCTCCGCATTGCAAGGTGCAATTCTGAAATTTTTTGCTTTTTCCTGCTCCTCTTAGCATGATAAAGAAGATTCAAAGAGAGTGAGATGCCAGCTCCTTTCATTCAGTCAGTAGCTTCAATCATTTCTGGACGTTTTTCAATGGCAAAAATCAATGAATATTGTAAATGCACAAACAGTAATTTCTCCGCATTGCAAGGTGCAATTCTGAAATTTTTTGCTTTTTCCTGCTCCTCTTAGCATGATAAAGAAGATTCAAAGAGAGTGAGATGCCAGCTCCTTTCATTCAGTCAGTAGCTTCAATCATTTCTGGACGTTTTTCAATGGCAAAAATCAATGAATATTGTAAATGCACAAACAGTAATTTCTCCGCATTGCAAGGTGCAATTCTGAAATTTTTTGCTTTTTCCTGCTCCTCTTAGCATGATAAAGAAGATTCAAAGAGAGTGAGATGCCAGCTCCTTTCATTCAGTCAGTAGCTTCAATCATTTCTGGTATATGAATAACATGATGTTTTTCAATGGCAAAAATCAATGAATATTGTAAATGCACAAACAGTAATTTCTCCGCATTGCAAGGTGCAATTCTGAAATTTTTTGCTTTTTCCTGCTCCTCTTAGCATGATAAAGAAGATTCAAAGAGCGTGAGATGCCAGCTCCTTTCATTCAGTCAGTAGCTTCAATCATTTCTGGATGTTTTTCAATGGCAAAAATCAATGAATATTGTAAATGCACAAACAGTAATTTCTCCGCATTGCAAGGTGCAATTCTGAAATTTTTTGCTTTTTCCTGCTCCTCTTAGCATGATAAAGAAGATTCAAAGAGAGTGAGATGCCAGCTCCTTTCATTCAGTCAGTAGCTTCAGTCATTTCTGGACGTTTTTCAATGGCAAAAATCAATGAATATTGTAAATGCACAAACAGTAATTTCTCCGCATTGCAACGTGCAATTCTGAAATTTTTTGCTTTTTCCTGCTCCTCTTAGCATGATAAAGAAGATTCAAAGAGAGTGAGATGCCAGCTCCTTTCATTCAGTCAGTAGCTTCAAACATTTCTGGTATAAACATTTCTGGACGTTTTTCAATGGCAAAAATCAATGAATATTGTAAATGCACAAACAGTAATATCTCCACATTGCAAGGTGCAATTCTGAAATTTTTTGCTTTTTCCTGCTAATCCTAGCATGATAAAGAAGATTCAAATAGAGTGAGATGCCAGCTCCTTTCATTCAGTCAGTAGCTTCAAACATTTCTGGACGTTTTTCAATGGCAAAATTCAATGAATATTGTAAGTGCACAAACAGTAATATCTCCACATTGCAAGGTGCAATTCTGAAATTTTTTGCTTTTTCCTGCTAATCCTAGCATGATAAAGAAGATTCAAAGAGAGTGAGATGCCAGCTCCTTTCATTCAGTCAGTAGCTTCAATCATTTCTGGACGTTTTTCAATGGCAAAAATCAATGAATATTGTAAATGCACAAACAGTAATTTCTCCGCATTGCAAGGTGCAATTCTGAAATTTTTTGCTTTTTCCTGCTCCTCTTAGCATGATAAAGAAGATTCAAAGAGAGTGAGATGCCAGCTCCTTTCATTCAGTCAGTAGCTTCAATCATTTCTGGACGTTTTTCAATGGCAAAAATCAATGAATATTGTAAATGCACAAACAGTAATTTCTCCGCATTGCAAGGTGCAATTCTGAAATTTTTTGCTTTTTCCTGCTCCTCTTAGCATGATAAAGAAGATTCAAAGAGAGTGAGATGCCAGCTCCTTTCATTCAGTCAGTAGCTTCAATCATTTCTGGTATATGAATAACATGATGTTTTTCAATGGCAAAAATCAATGAATATTGTAAATGCACAAACAGTAATTTCTCCGCATTGCAAGGTGCAATTCTGAAATTTTTTGCTTTTTCCTGCTCCTCTTAGCATGATAAAGAAGATTCAAAGAGAGTGAGATGCCAGCTCCTTTCATTCAGTCAGTAGCTTCAATCATTTCTGGACGTTTTTCAATGGCAAAAATCAATGAATATTGTAAATGCACAAACAGTAATTTCTCCGCATTGCAAGGTGCAATTCTGAAATTTTTTGCTTTTTCCTGCTCCTCTTAGCATGATAAAGAAGATTCTAAGAGAGTGAGATGCCAGCTCCTTTCATTCAGTCAGTAGCTTCAATCATTTCTGGACGTTTTTCAATGGCAAAAATCAATGAATATTGTAAATGCACAAACAGTAATTTCTCCGCATTGCAAGGTGCAATTCTGAATTTTTTTGCTTTTTCCTGATCCTCTTAGCATGATAAAGAAGATTCAAAGAGAGTGAGATGCCAGTTCCTTTCATTCAGTCAGTAGCTTCAATCATTTCTGGTATATGAATAACATGATGTTTTTCAATGGCAAAAATCAATGAATATTGTAAATGCACAAACAGTAATTTCTCCGCATTTCAAGGTGCAATTCTGAAATTTTTTGCTTTTTCCTGCTCCTCTTAGCATGATAAAGAAGATTCAAAGAGAGTGAGATGCCAGCTCCTTTCATTCAGTCAGTAGCTTCAATCATTTCTGGATGTTTTTCAATGGCAAAAATCAATGAATATTGTAAATGCACAAACAGTAATTTCTCCGCATTGCAAGGTGCAATTCTGAAATTTTTTGCTTTTTCCTGCTCCTCTTAGCATGATAAAGAAGATTCAAAGAGAGTGAGATGCCAGCTCCTTTCATTCAGTCAGTAGCTTCAGTCATTTCTGGACGTTTTTCAATGGCAAAAATCAATGAATATTGTAAATGCACAAACAGTAATTTCTCCGCATTGCAAGGTGCAATTCTGAAATTTTTTGCTTTTTCCTGCTCCTCTTAGCATGATAAAGAAGATTCAAAGAGAGTGAGATGCCAGCTCCTTTCATTCAGTCAGTAGCTTCAAACATTTCTGGTATAAACATTTCTGGACGTTTTTCAATGGCAAAAATCAATGAATATTGTAAATGCACAAACAGTAATATCTCCACATTGCAAGGTGCAATTCTGAAATTTTTTGCTTTTTCCTGCTAATCCTAGCATGATAAAGAAGATTCAAATAGAGTAAGATGCCAGCTCCTTTCATTCAGTCAGTAGCTTCAAACATTTCTGGACGTTTTTCAATGGCAAAATACAATGAATATTGTAAATGCACAAACAGTAATATCTCCACATTGCAAGGTGCAATTCTGAAATTTTTTGCTTTTTCCTGCTAATCCTAGCATGATAAAGAAGATTCAAAGAGAGTGAGATGCCAGCTCCTTTCATTCAGTCAGTAGCTTCAATCATTTCTGGACGTTTTTCAATGGCAAAAATCAATGAATATTGTAAATGCACAAACAGTAATTTCTCCGCATTGCAAGGTGCAATTCTGAAATTTTTTGCTTTTTCCTGCTCCTCTTAGCATGATAAAGAAGATTCAAAGAGAGTGAGATGCCAGCTCCTTTCATTCAGTCAGTAGCTTCAATCATTTCTGGACGTTTTTCAATGGCAAAAATCAATGAATATTGTAAATGCACAAACAGTAATTTCTCCGCATTGCAAGGTGCAATTCTGAAATTTTTTGCTTTTTCCTGCTCCTCTTAGCATGATAAAGAAGATTCAAAGAGAGTGAGATGCCAGCTCCTTTCATTCAGTCAGTAGCTTCAATCATTTCTGGTATATGAATAACATGATGTTTTTCAATGGCAAAAATCAATGAATATTGTAAATGCACAAACAGTAATTTCTCCGCATTGCAAGGTGCAATTCTGAAATTTTTTGCTTTTTCCTGCTCCTCTTAGCATGATAAAGAAGATTCAAAGAGAGTGAGATGCCAGCTCCTTTCATTCAGTCAGTAGCTTCAATCATTTCTGGACGTTTTTCAATGGCAAAAATCAATGAATATTGTAAATGCACAAACAGTAATTTCTCCGAACTGCAAGGTGCAATTCTGAAATTTTTTGCTTTTTCCTGCTCCTCTTAGCATGATAAAGGAGATTCAAAGAGAGTGAGATGCCAGCTCCTTTCATTCAGTCAGTAGCTTCAGTCATTTCTGGACGTTTTTCAATGGCAAAAATCAATGAATATTGTAAATGCACAAACAGTAATTTCTCCGCATTGCAAGGTGCAATTCTGAAATTTTTTGCTTTTTCCTGCTCCTCTTAGCATGATAAAGAAGATTCAAAGAGAGTGAGATGCCAGCTCCTTTCATTCAGTCAGTAGCTTCAATCATTTCTGGACGTTTTTCAATGGCAAAAATCAATGAATATTGTAAATGCACAAACAGTAATTTCTCCGCATTGCAAGGTGCAATTCTGAAATTTTTTGCTTTTTCCTGCTCCTCTTAGCATGATAAAGAAGATTCAAAGAGAGTGAGATGCCAGCTCCTTTCATTCAGTCAGTAGCTTCAATCATTTCTGGACGTTTTTCAATGGCAAAAATCAATGAATATTGTAAATGCACAAACAGTAATTTCTCCGCATTGCAAATTGCAATTCTGAAATTTTTTGCTTTTTCCTGCTCCTCTTAGCATGATAAAGAAGATTCAAAGAGAGTGAGATGCCAGCTCCTTTCATTCAGTCAGTAGCTTCAATCATTTATGGACGTTTTTCAATGGCAAAAATCAATGAATATTGTAAATGCACAAACAGTAATTTCTCCGCATTGCAAGGTGCAATTCTGAAATTTTTTGCTTTTTCCTGCTCCTCTTAGCATGATAAAGAAGATTCAAAGAGAATGAGATGCCAGCTCCTTTCATTCAGTCAGTAGCTTCAATCATTTCTGGTATATGAATAACATGATGTTTTTCAATGGCAAAAATCAATGAATATTGTAAATGCACAAACAGTAATTTCTCCGCATTGCAAGGTGCAATTCTGAAATTTTTTGCTTTTTCCTGCTCCTCTTAGCATGATAAAGAAGATTCAAAGAGAGTGAGATGCCAGCTCCTTTCATTCAGTCAGTAGCTTCAATCATTTCTGGATGTTTTTCAATGGCAAAAATCAATGAATATTGTAAATGCACAAACAGTAATTTCTCCGCATTGCAAGGTGCAATTCTGAAATTTTTTGCTTTTTCCTGCTCCTCTTAGCATGATAAAGAAGATTCAGAGAGTGAGATGCCAGCTCCTTTCATTCAGTCAGTAGCTTCAGTCATTTCTGGACGTTTTTCAATGGCAAAAATCAATGAATATTGTAAATGCACAAACAGTAATTTCTCCGCATTGCAAGGTGCAATTCTGAAATTTTTTGCTTTTTCCTGCTCCTCTTAGCATGATAAAGAAGATTCAAAGAGAGTGAGATGCCAGCTCCTTTCATTCAGTCAGTAGCTTCAAACATTTCTGGTATAAACATTTCTGGACGTTTTTCAATGGCAAAAATCAATGAATATTGTAAATGCACAAACAGTAATATCTCCACATTGCAAGGTGCAATTCTGAAATTTTTTGCTTTTTCCTGCTCCTCTTAGCATGATAAAGAAGATTCAAAGAGAGTGAAATGCCAGCTCCTTTCATTCAGTCAGTAGCTTCAATCATTTCTGGACGTTTTTCAATGGCAAAAATCAATGAATATTGTAAATGCACAAACAGTAATTTCTCCGCATTGCAAGGTGCAATTCTGAAATTTTTTGCTTTTTCCTGCTCCTCTTAGCATGATAAAGAAGATTCAAAGAGAGTGAGATGCCAGCTCCTTTCATTCAGTCAGTAGCTTCAATCATTTCTGGTATATGAATAACATGATGTTTTTCAATGGCAAAAATCAATGAATATTGTAAATGCACAAACAGTAATTTCTCCGCATTGCAAGGTGCAATTCTGAAATTTTTTGCTTTTTCCTGCTCCTCTTAGCATGATAAAGAAGATTCAAAGAGAGTGAGATGCCAGCTCTTTTCATTCAGTCAGTAGCTTCAATCATTTCTGGACGTTTTTCAATGGCAAAAATCAATGAATATTGTAAATGCACAAACAGTAATTTCTCCGCATTGCAAGGTGCAATTCTGAAATTTTTTGCTTTTTCCTGCTCCTCTTAGCATGATAAAGAAGATTCAAAGAGAGTGAGATGCCAGCTCCTTTCATTCAGTCAGTAGCTTCAGTCATTTCTGGACGTTTTTCAATGGCAAAAATCAATGAATATTGTAAATGCACAAACAGTAATTTCTCCGCATTGCAAGGTGCAATTCTGAAATTCTTTGCTTTTTCCTGCTCCTCTTAGCATGATAAAGAAGATTCAAAGAGAGTGAGATGCCAGCTCCTTTCATTCAGTCAGTAGCTTCAAACATTTCTGGTATAAACATTTCTGGACGTTTTTCAATGGCAAAAATCAATGAATATTGTAAATGCACAAACAGTAATATCTCCACATTGCAAGGTGCAATTCTGAAATTTTTTGCTTTTTCCTGCTAATCCTAGCATGATAAAGAAGATTCAAATAGAGTGAGATGCCAGCTCCTTTCATTCAGTCAGTAGCTTCAAACATTTCTGGACGTTTTTCAATGGCAAAAATCAATGAATATTGTAAATGCACAAACAGTAATATCTCCACATTGCAAGGTTCAATTCTGAAATTTTTTGCTTTTTCCTGCTAATCCTAGCATGATAAAGAAGATTCAAAGAGAATGAGATGCCAGCTCCTTTCATTCAGTCAGTAGCTTCAAACATTTCTGGTATATGAATAACATGATGTTTTTCAATGGCAAAAATCAATGAATATTGTAAATGCACAAACAGTAATATCTCCATATTGCAAGGTGCAATTCTGAAATTTTTTGCTTTTTCCTGCTAATCCTAGCATGATAAAGAAGATTCAAAGAGAGTGAGATGCCAGCTCCTTTCATTCAGTCAGTAGCTTCAAACATTTCTGGACGTTTTTCAATGGCAAAAATCAATGAATATTGTAAATGCACAAACAGTAATATCTCCACATTGCAAGGTGCAATTCTGAAATTTTTTGCTTTTTCCTGCTACTCCTAGCACGATAAAGAAGATTCAAAGAGAGTGAGATGCCAGCTCCTTTCATTCAGTCAGTAGCTTCAAACATTTCTGGACGTTTTTCAATGGCAAAAATCAATGAATAATGTAAATGCACAAACAGTAATATCTCCACATTGCAAGGTGCAATTCTGAAATTTTTTGCTTTTTCCTGCTAATCCTAGCATGATAAAGAAGATTCAAAGAGAGTGAGATGCCAGCTCCTTTCATTCAGTCAGTAGCTTCAAACATTTCTGGACGTTTTTCAATGGCAAAAATCTATGAATATTGTAAATGCACAAACAGTAATTTCTCCGCATTGCAAGGTGCAATTCTGAAATTTTTTGCTTTTTCCTGCTCCTCTTAGCATGATAAAGATTCAAAGAGAGTGAGATGCCAGCTCCTTTCATTCAGTCAGTAGCTTCAATCATTTCTGGACGTTTTTCAATGGCAAAAATCAATGAATATTGTAAATGCACAAGCAGTAATTTCTCCGCATTGCAAGGTGCAATTCTGAAATTTTTTGCTTTTTCCTGCTCCTCTTAGCATGATAAAGATTCAAAGAGAGTGAGATGCCAGCTCCTTTCATTCAGTCAGTAGCTTCAATCATTTCTGGACGTTTTTCAATGGCAAAAATCAATGAATATTGTAAATGCACAAACAGTAATTTCTCCGCATTGCAAGGTGCAATTCTGAAATTTTTTGCTTTTTCCTGCTCCTCTTAGCATGAAAAAGAAGATTCAAAGAGAATGAGATGCCCGCTCCTTTCATTCAGTCAGTAGCTTCAATCATTTCTGGTATATGAATAACATGATGTTTTTCAATGGCAAAAATCAATGAATATTGTAAATGCACAAACAGTAATTTCTCCGCATTGCAAGGTGCAATTCTGAATTTTTTTGCTTTTTCCTGCTCCTCTTAGCATGATAAAGAAGATTCAAAGAGAGTGAGATGCCAGCTCCTTTCATTCAGTCAGTAGCTTCAATCATTTCTGGACGTTTTTCAATGGCAAAAATCAATGAATATTGTAAATGCACAAACAGTAATTTCTCCGCATTGCAAGGTGCAATTCTGAAATTTTTTGCTTTTTCCTGCTCCTTTTAGCATGATAAAGAAGATTCAAAGAGAGTGAGATGCCAGCTCCTTTCATTCAGTCAGTAGCTTCAAACATTTCTGGTATATGAATAACATGATGTTTTTCAATGGCAAAAATCAATGAATATTGTAAATGCACAAACAGTAATTTCTCCGCATTGCAAGGTGCAATTCTGAAATTTTTTGCTTTTTCCTGCTCCTCTTAGCATGATAAAGAAGATTCAAAGAGAGTGAGATGCCAGCTCCTTTCATTCAGTCAGTAGCTTCAATCTTTTCTGGACGTTTTTCAATGGCAAAAATCAATGAATATTGTAAATGCACAAACAGTAATTTCTCCGCATTGCAAGGTGCAATTCTGAAATTTTTTGCTTTTTCCTGCTCCTCTTAGCATGATAAAGAAGATTCAAAGAGAGTGAGATGCCAGCTCCTTTCATTCAGTCAGTAGCTTCAATCATTTCTGGTATATGAATAACATGATGTTTTTCAATGGCAAAAATCAATGAATATTGTAAATGCACAAACAGTAATTTCTCCGCATTGCAAGGTGCAATTCTGAAATTTTTTGCTTTTTCCTGCTCCTCTTAGCATGGTAAAGAAGATTCAAAGAGAGTGAGATGCCAGCTCCTTTCATTCAGTCAGTAGCTTCAATCATTTCTGGACGTTTTTCAATGGCAAAAATCAATGAATATTGAAAATGCACAAACAGTAATTTCTCCGCATTGCAAGGTGCAATTCTGAATTTTTTTGCTTTTTCCTGCTCCTCTTAGCATGATAAAGAAGATTCAAAGAGAGTGAGATGCCAGCTCCTTTCATTCAGTCAGTAACTTCAAACATTTCTGGTATAAACATTTCTGGACGTTTTTCAATGGCAAAAATCAATGAATATTGTAAATGCACAAACAGTAATATCTCCACATTGCAAGGTGCAATTCTGAAATTTTTTGCTTTTTCCTGATAATCCTAGCATGATAAAGAATATTCAAATAGAGTGAGATGCCAGCTCCTTTCATTCAGTCAGTAGCTTCAAACATTTCTGGACGTTTTTCAATGGCAAAAATCAATGAATATTGTAAATGCACAAACAGTAATATCTCCACATTGCAAGGTGCAATTCTGAAATTTTTTGCTTTATCCTGCTAATCCTAGCATGATAAAGAAGATTCAAAGAGAGTGAGATGCCAGGTCCTTTCATTCAGTCAGTAGCCTCAAACATTTCTGGTATATGAATAACATGATGTTTTTTAATGGCAAAAATCAATGAATATTGTAAATGCACAAACAGTAATATCTCCACATTGCAAGGTGCAATTCTGAAATTTTTTGCTTTTTCCTGCTAATCCTAGCATGATAAAGAAGATTCAAAGAGAGTGAGATGCCAGCTCCTTTCATTCAGTCAGTAGCTTCAAACATTTCTGGACGTTTTTCAATGGCAAAAATCAATGAATATTGTAAATGCACAAACAGTAATATCTCCACATTGCAAGGTGCAATTCTGAAATTTTTTGCTTTTTCCTGCTACTCCTAGCATGATAAAGAAGATTCAAAGAGAGTGAGATGCCAGCTCCTTTCATTCAGTCAGTAGCTTCAAACATTTCTGTACGTTTTTCAATGGCAAAAATCAATGAATATTGTAAATGCACAAACAGTAATATCTCCACAATGCAAGGTGCAATTCTGAAATTTTTTGCTTTTTCCTGCTAATCCTAGCATGATAAAGAAGATTCAAAGAGAGTGAGATGCCAGCTCCTTTCATTCAGTCAGTAGCTTCAATCATTTCTGGACGTTTTTCAATGGCAAAAATCAATGAATATTGTAAATGCACAAACAGTAATTTCTCCGCATTGCAACGTGCAATTCTGAAATTTTTTGCTTTTTCCTGCTCCTCTTAGCATGATAAAGAAGATTCAAAGAGAGTGAGATGCCCGCTCCTTTCATTCAGTCAGTAGCTTCAATCATTTCTGGTATATGAATAACATGATGTTTTTCAATGGCAAAAATCAATGAATATTGTAAATGCACAAACAGTAATTTCTCCGCATTGCAAGGTGCAATTCTGAATTTTTTTGCTTTTTCCTGCTCCTCTTAGCATGATAAAGAAGATTCAAAGAGAGTGAGATGCCAGCTCCTTTCATTCAGTCAGTAGCTTCAATCATTTCTGGACGTTTTTCAATGGCAAAAATCAATGAATATTGTAAATGCACAAACAGTAATTTCTCCGCATTGCAAGGTGCAATTCTGAAATTTTTTGCTTTTTCCTGCTCCTCTTAGCATGATAAAGAAGATTCAAAGAGAGTGAGATGACAGCTCCTTTCATTCAGTCAGTAGCTTCAAACATTTCTGGTATATGAATAACATGATGTTTTTCAATGGCAAAAATCAATGAATATTGTAAATGCACAAACAGTAATTTCTCCGCATTGCAAGGTGCAATTCTGAAATTTTTTGCTTTTTCCTGCTCCTCTTAGCATGATAAAGAAGATTCAAAGAGAGTGAGATGCCAGCTCCTTTCATTCAGTCAGTAGCTTCAATCTTTTCTGGACGTTTTTCAATGGCAAAAATCAATGAATATTGTATATGCACAAACAGTAATTTCTCCGCATTGTAAGGTGGAATTCTGAAATTTTTTGCTTTTTCCTGCTCCTCTTAGCATGATAAAGAAGATTCAAAGATAGTGAGATGCCAGCTTCTTTCATTCAGTCAGTAGCTTCAAACATTTCTGGTAAATGAATAACATGATGTTTTTCAATGGCAAAAATCAATGAATATTGTAAATGCACAAAGAGTAATTTCTCCGCATTGCAAGGTGCAATTCTGAAATTTTTTGCTTTTTCCTGCTCCTCTTAGCATGATAAAGAAGACTCAAAGAGAGTTACATGCCAGCTCCTTTCATTCAGTCAGTAGCTTCAATCATTTCTGGACGTTTTTCAATGGCAAAAATCAATGAATATTGTAAATGCACAAACAGTAATTTCTCCGCATTGCAAGGTGCAATTCTGAAATTTTTTGCTTTTTCCTGCTCCTCTTAGCATGATAAAGAAGATTCAAAGAGAGTGAGATGCCAGCTCCTTTCATTCAGTCAGTAGCTTCAATCATTTCTGGACGTTTTTCAATGGCAAAAATCAATGAATATTGTAAATGCACAAACAGTAATTTCTCCGCATTGCAAGGTGCAATTCTGAAATTTTTTGCTTTTTCCTGCTCCTCTTAGCATGATAAAGAAGATTCAAAGAGAGTGAGATGCCAGCTCCTTTCATTCAGTCAGTAGCTTCAATCATTTCTGGTATATGAATAACATGATGTTTTTCAATGGCAAAAATCAATGAATATTGTAACTGCACAAACAGTAATTTCTCCGCATTGCAAGGTGCAATTCTGAAATTTTTTGCTTTTTCCTGCTCCTCTTAGCATGGTAAAGAAGATTCAAAGAGAGTGAGATGCCAGCTCCTTTCATTCAGTCAGTAGCTTCAATCATTTCTGGACGTTTTTCAATGGCAAAAATCAATGAATATTGTAAATGCACAAACAGTAATTTCTCCGCATTGCAAGGTGCAATTCTGAAATTTTTTGCTTTTTCCTGCTCCTCTTAGCATGATAAAGAAGATTCAAAGAGATTGAGATGCCAGCTCCTTTCATTCAGTCAGTAGCTTCAATCATTTCTGGACGTTTTTCAATGGCAATAATCAATGAATATTGTAAATGCACAAACAGTAATTTCTCCGCATTGCAAGGTGCAATTCTGAAATTTTTTGCTTTTTCCTGCTCCTCTTAGCATGATAAAGAAGATTCAAAGAGAGTGAGATGCCAGCTCCTTTCATTCAGTCAGTAGCTTCAATCATTTCTGGTATATGAATAACATGATGTTTTTCAATGGCAAAAATCAATGAATATTGTAACTGCACAAACAGTAATTTCTCCGCATTGCAAGGTGCAATTCTGAAATTTTTTGCTTTTTCCTGCTCCTCTTAGCATGGTAAAGAAGATTCAAAGAGAGTGAGATGCCAGCTCCTTTCATTCAGTCAGTAGCTTCAATCATTTCTGGACGTTTTTCAATGGCAAAAATCAATGAATATTGTAAATGCACAAACAGTAATTTCTCCGCATTGCAAGGTGCAATTCTGAAATTTTTTGCTTTTTCCTGCTCCTCTTAGCATGATAAAGAAGATTCAAAGAGAGTGAGATGCCAGCTCCTTTCATTCAGTCAGTAGCTTCAATCATTTCTGGACGTTTTTCAATGGCAAAAATCAATGAATATTGTAAATGCACAAACAGTAATTTCTCCGCATTGCAAGGTGCAATTCTGAAATGTTTTGCTTTTTCCTGCTCCTCTTAGCATGATAAAGAAGATTCAAAGAGAGTGAGATGCCAGCTCCTTTCATTCAGTCAGTAGCTTCAATCATTTCTGGGTATGAATAACATGATGTTTTTCAATGGCAAAAATCAATGAATATTGTAAATGCACAAACAGTAATTTCTCCACATTGCAAGGTGCAATTCTGAAATTTTTTGCTTTTTCCTGCTCCTCTTAGCATGATAAAGAAGATTCAAAGAGAGTGAGATGCCAGCTCCTTTCATTCAGTCAGTAGCTTCAATCATTTCTGGACGTTTTTCAATGGCAAAAATCAATGAATATTGTAAATGCACAAACAGTAATTTCTCCGCATTGCAAGGTGCAATTCTGAAATTTTTTGCTTTTTCCTGCTCCTCTTAGCATGATAAAGAAGATTCAAAGAGAGTGAGATGCCAGCTCCTTTCATTCAGTCAGTAGCTTCAATCATTTCTGGACATTTTTCAATGGCAAAAATCAATGAATATTGTAAATGCACAAACAGTAATTTCTCCGCATTGCAAGGTGCAATTCTGAATTTTTTTGCTTTTTCCTGCTCCTCTTAGCATGATAAAGAAGATTCAAAGAGAGTGAGATGCCAGCTCCTTTCATTCAGTCAGTAGCTTCAAACATTTCTGGTATAAACATTTCTGGACGTTTTTCAATGGCAAAAATCAATGAATATTGTAAATGCACAAACAGTAATATCTCCACATTGCAAGGTGCAATTCTGAAATTTTTTGCTTTTTCCTGCTAATCCTAGCATGATAAAGAATATTCAAATAGAGTGAGATGCCAGCTCCTTTCATTCAGTCAGTAGCTTCAAACATTTCTGGACGTTTTTCAATGGCAAAAATCAATGAATATTGTATATGCACAAACAGTAATTTCTCCGCATTGTAAGGTGGAATTCTGAAATTTTTTGCTTTTTCCTGCTCCTCTTAGCATGATAAAGAAGATTCAAAGATAGTGAGATGCCAGCTTCTTTCATTCAGTCAGTAGCTTCAAACATTTCTGGTAAATGAATAACATGATGTTTTTCAATGGCAAAAATCAATGAATATTGTAAATGCACAAAGAGTAATTTCTCCGCATTGCAAGGTGCAATTCTGAAATTTTTTGCTTTTTCCTGCTCCTCTTAGCATGATAAAGAAGACTCAAAGAGAGTTACATGCCAGCTCCTTTCATTCAGTCAGTAGCTTCAATCATTTCTGGACGTTTTTCAATGGCAAAAATCAATGAATATTGTAAATGCACAAACAGTAATTTCTCCGCATTGCAAGGTGCAATTCTGAAATTTTTTGCTTTTTCCTGCTCCTCTTAGCATGATAAAGAAGATTCAAAGAGAGTGAGATGCCAGCTCCTTTCATTCAGTCAGTAGCTTCAATCATTTCTGGACGTTTTTCAATGGCAAAAATCAATGAATATTGTAAATGCACAAACAGTAATTTCTCCGCATTGCAAGGTGCAATTCTGAAATTTTTTGCTTTTTCCTGCTCCTCTTAGCATGATAAAGAAGATTCAAAGAGAGTGAGATGCCAGCTCCTTTCATTCAGTCAGTAGCTTCAATCATTTCTGGTATATGAATAACATGATGTTTTTCAATGGCAAAAATCAATGAATATTGTAACTGCACAAACAGTAATTTCTCCGCATTGCAAGGTGCAATTCTGAAATTTTTTGCTTTTTCCTGCTCCTCTTAGCATGGTAAAGAAGATTCAAAGAGAGTGAGATGCCAGCTCCTTTCATTCAGTCAGTAGCTTCAATCATTTCTGGACGTTTTTCAATGGCAAAAATCAATGAATATTGTAAATGCACAAACAGTAATTTCTCCGCATTGCAAGGTGCAATTCTGAATTTTTTTGCTTTTTCCTGCTCCTCTTAGCATGATAAAGAAGATTCAAAGAGAGTGAGATGCCAGCTCCTTTCATTCAGTCAGTAGCTTCAATCACTTCTGGACGTTTTTCAATGGCAAAAATCAATGAATATTGTAAATGCACAAACAGTAATTTCTCCGCATTGCAAGGTGCAATTCTGAAATTTTTTGCTTTTTCCTGCTCCTCTTAGCATGATAAAGAAGATTCAAAGAGAGTGAGATGCCAGCTCCTTTCATTCAGTCAGTAGCTTCAATCATTTCTGGTATATGAATAACATGATGTTTTTCAATGGCAAAAATCAATGAATATTGTAAATGCACAAACAGTAATTTCTCCGCATTGCAAGGTGCAATTCTGAAATTTTTTGCTTTTTCCTGCTCCTCTTAGCATGGTAAAGAAGATTCAAAGAGAGTGAGATGCCAGCTCCTTTCATTCAGTCAGTAGCTTCAATCATTTCTGGACGTTTTTCAATGGCAAAAATCAATGAATATTGTAAATGCACAAACAGTAATTTCTCCGCATTGCAAGGTGCAATTCTGAAATTTTTTGCTTTTTCCTCTCCTCTTAGCATGATAAAGAAGATTCAAAGAGAGTGAGATGCCAGCTCCTTTCATTCAGTCAGTAGCTTCAATCATTTCTGGACGTTTTTCAATGGCAAAAATCAATGAATATTGTAAATGCACAAACAGTAATTTCTCCGCATTGCAAGGTGCAATTCTGAAATGTTTTGCTTTTTCCTGCTCCTCTTAGCATGATAAAGAAGATTCAAAGAGAGTGAGATGCCAGCTCCTTTCATTCAGTCAGTAGCTTCAATCATTTCTGGGTATGAATAACATGATGTTTTTCAATGGCAAAAATCAATGAATATTGTAAATGCACAAACAGTAATTTCTCCACATTGCAAGGTGCAATTCTGAAATTTTTTGCTTTTTCCTGCTCCTCTTAGCATGATAAAGAAGATTCAAAGAGAGTGAGATGCCAGCTCCTTTCATTCAGTCAGTAGCTTCAATCATTTCTGGACGTTTTTCAATGGCAAAAATCAATGAATATTGTAAATGCACAAACAGTAATTTCTCCGCATTGCAAGGTGCAATTCTGAAATTTTTTGCTTTTTCCTGCTCCTCTTAGCATGATAAAGAAGATTCAAAGAGAGTGAGATGCCAGCTCCTTTCATTCAGTCAGTAGCTTCAATCATTTCTGGACATTTTTCAATGGCAAAAATCAATGAATATTGTAAATGCACAAACAGTAATTTCTCCGCATTGCAAGGTGCAATTCTGAATTTTTTTGCTTTTTCCTGCTCCTCTTAGCATGATAAAGAAGATTCAAAGAGAGTGAGATGCCAGCTCCTTTCATTCAGTCAGTAGCTTCAAACATTTCTGGTATAAACATTTCTGGACGTTTTTCAATGGCAAAAATCAATGAATATTGTAAATGCACAAACAGTAATATCTCCACATTGCAAGGTGCAATTCTGAAATTTTTTGCTTTTTCCTGCTAATCCTAGCATGATAAAGAAGATTCAAAGAGAGTGAGATGCCAGCTCCTTTCATTCAGTCAGTAGCTTCAATCATTTCTGGTATATGAATAACATGATGTTTTTCAATGGCAAAAATCAATGAATATTGTAAATGCACAAACAGTAATTTCTCCGCATTGCAAGGTGCAATTCTGAAATTTTTTGCTTTTTCCTGCTCCTCTTAGCATGGTAAAGAAGATTCAAAGAGAGTGAGATGCCAGCTCCTTTCATTCAGTCAGTAGCTTCAATCATTTCTGGACGTTTTTCAATGGCAAAAATCAATGAATATTGTAAATGCACAAACAGTAATTTCTCCGCATTGCAAGGTGCAATTCTGAAATTTTTTGCTTTTTCCTGCTCCTCTTAGCATGATAAAGAAGATTCAAAGTGAGTGAGATGCCAGCTCCTTTCATTCAGTCAGTAGCTTCAATCATTTCTGGGTATGAATAACATGATGTTTTTCAATGGCAAAAATCAATGAATATTGTAAATGCACAAACAGTAATTTCTCCACATTGCAAGGTGCAATTCTGAAATTTTTTGCTTTTTCCTGCTCCTCTTAGCATGATAAAGAAGATTCAAAGAGAGTGAGATGCCAGCTCCTTTCATTCAGTCAGTAGCTTCAATCATTTCTGGACGTTTTTCAATGGCAAAAATCAATGAATATTGTAAATGCACAAACAGTAATTTCTCCGCATTGCAAGGTGCAATTCTGAAATTTTTTGCTTTTTCCTGCTCCTCTTAGCATGATAAAGAAGGTTTAAAGTGAGTGAGATGCCAGCTCCTTTCATTCAGTCAGTAGCTTCAATCATTTCTGGACATTTTTCAATGGCAAAAATCAATGAATATTGTAAATGCACAAACAGTAATTTCTCCGCATTGCAAGGTGCAATTCTGAATTTTTTTGCTTTTTCCTGCTCCTCTTAGCATGATAAAGAAGATTCAAAGAGAGTGAGATGCCAGCTCCTTTCATTCAGTCAGTAGCTTCAAACATTTCTGGTATAAACATTTCTGGACGTTTTTCAATGGCAAAAATCAATGAATATTGTAAATGCACAAACAGTAATATCTCCACATTGCAAGGTGCAATTCTGAAATTTTTTGCTTTTTCCTGCTAATCCTAGCATGATAAAGAATATTCAAATAGAGTGAGATGCCAGCTCCTTTCATTCAGTCAGTAGCTTCAAACATTTCTGGACGTTTTTCAATGGCAAAAATCAATGAATATTGTAAATGCACAAACAGTAATATCTCCACATTGCAAGGTGCAATTCTGAAATTTTTTGCTTTTTCCTGCTAATCCTAGCATGATAAAGAAGATTCAAAGAGAGTGAGATGCCAGGTCCTTTCATTCAGTCAGTAGCCTCAAACATTTCTGGTATATGAATAACATGATGTTTTTCAATGGCAAAAATCAATGAATATTGTAAATGCACAAACAGTAATATCTCCACATTGCAAGGTGCAATTCTGAAATTTTTTGCTTTTTCCTGCTAATCCTAGCATGATAAAGAAGATTCAAAGAGAGTGAGATGCCAGCTCCTTTCATTCAGTCAGTAGCTTCAAACATTTCTGGACGTTTTTCAATGGCAAAAATCAATGAATATTGTAAATGCACAAACAGTAATATCTCCACATTGCAAGGTGCAATTCTGAAATTTTTTGCTTTTTCCTGCTACTCCTAGCATGATAAAGAAGATTCAAAGAGAGTGAGATGCCAGCTCCTTTCATTCAGTCAGTAGCTTCAAACATTTCTGGACGTTTTTCAATGGCAAAAATCAATGAATATTGTAAATGCACAAACAGTAATATCTCCACATTGCAAGGTGCAATTCTGAAATTTTTTGCTTTTTCCTGCTAATCCTAGCATGATAAAGAAGATTCAAATAGAGTGAGATGCCAGCTCCTTTCATTCAGTCAGTAGCTTCAAACATTTCTGGACGTTTTTCAATGGCAAAAATCAATGAATATTGTAAATGCACAAACAGTAATATCTAAACATTGCAAGGTGCAATTCTGAAATTTTTTGCTTTTTCCTGCTAATCCTAGCATGATAAAGAAGATTCAAAGATAGTGAGATGCCAGATCCTTTCATTCAGTCAGTAGCTTCAAACATTTCTGGTATATGAATAACATGATGTTTTTCAATGGCAAAAATCAATGAATATTGTAAATGCACAAACAGTAATATCTCCACATTGCAAGGTGCAATTCTGAAATTTTTTGCTTTTTCCTGCTAATCCTAGCATGATAAAGAACATTCAAAGTGAGTGAGATGCCAGCTCCCTTCATTCAGTCAGTAGCTTCAAACATTTCTGGACGTTTTTCAATGGCAAAAATCAATGAATATTGTAAATGCACAAACAGTAAGATCTCCACATTGCAAGGTGCAATTCTGAAACCTTGCAATGCGGAGAAATTACTGTTTGTGCATTTACAATATTCATTGATTTTTGCCATTGAAAAACGTCCAGAAATGATTGAAGCTACTGACTGAATGAAAGGAGCTGGCATCTCACTCTCTTTGAATCTTCTTTATCATGCTAAGAGGAGCAGGAAAAAGCAAAAAATTTCAGAATTGCACCTTGCAATGCGGAGAAATTACTGTTTGTGCATTTACAATATTCATTGATTTTTGCCATTGAAAAACGTCCAGAAATGATTGAAGCTACTGACTGAATGAAAGGAGCTGGCATCTCACTCTCTTTGAATCTTCTTTATCATGCTAAGAGGAGCAGGAAAAAGCAAAAAAAATTCAGAATTGCACCTTGCAATGCGGAGAAATTACTGTTTGTGCATTTACAATATTCATTGATTTTTGCCATTGAAAAACATCATGTTATTCATATACCAGAAATGATTGAAGCTACTGACTGAATGAAAGGAGCTGGCATCTCACTCTCTTTGAATCTTCTTTTTCATGCTAAGAGGAGCAGGAAAAAGCAAAAAATTTCAGAATTGCATCTTGCAATGCGGAGAAATTACTGTTTGTGCATTTACAATATTCATTGATTTTTGCCATTGAAAAACATCCAGAAATGATTGAAGCCACTGACTGAATGAAAGGAGCTGGCATCTCACTCTCTTTGAATCTTCTTTATCATGCTAAGAGGAGCAGGAAAAAGCAAAAAATTTCAGAATTGCACCTTGCAATGCGGAGAAATTACTGCTTGTGCATTTACAATATTCATTGATTTTTGCCATTGAAAAACGTCCAGAAATGATTGAAGCTACTGACTGAATGAAAGGAGCTGGCATCTCACTCTCTTTGAATCTTCTTTATCATGCTAAGAGGAGCAGGAAAAAGCAAAAAATTTCAGAATTGCATCTTGCAATGCGGAGAAATTACTGTTTGTGCATTTACAATATTTATTGATTTTTGCCATTGAAACACGTCCAGAAATGTTTGAAGCTACTGACTGAATGAAAGGAGCTGGCATCTCACTCTCTTTGAATCTTCTTTATCATGATAGGATTAGCAGGAAAAAGCAAAAAATTTCAGAATTTCACCTTGCAATGTGGAGATATTACTGTTTGTGCATTTACAATATTCATTGATTTTTGCCATTGAAAAACGTCCAGAAATGTTTGAAGCTACTGACTGAATGCAAGGAGCTGGCATCTCACTCTCTTTGAATCTTCTTTATCATGCTAGGGTTAGCAGGAAAAAGCAAAAAATTTCAGAATTGCACCTTGCAATGTGGAGATATTACTGTTTGTGCATTTACAATATTCATTGATTTTTGCCATTGAAAAACGTCCAGAAATGTTTATACCAGAAATGTTTGAAGCTACTGACTGAATGAAAGGAGCTGGCATCTCACTCTCTTTGAATCTTATTTATCATGCTAAGAGGAGCAGGAAAAAGCAAAAAAATTCAGAATTGCACCTTGCAATGCGGAGAAATTACTGTTTGTGCATTTACAATATTCATTGATTTTTGCCATTGAAAAACATCATGTTATTCATATACCAGAAATGATTGAAGCTACTGACTGAATGAAAGGAGCTGGCATCTCACTCTCTTTGAATCTTCTTTATCATGCTAGGATTAGCAGGAAAAAGCAAAAAATTTCAGAATTGCACCTTGAAATGTGGAGATATTACTGTTTGTGCATTTACAATATTCATTGATTTTTGCCATTGAAAAACGTCCAGAAATGTTTGAAGCTACTGACTGAATGAAAGGAGCTGGCATCTCACTCTCTTTGAATCTTCTTTATCATGCTAGGATTAGCAGGAAAAAGCAAAAAATTTCAGAATTGCACCTTGCAATGTGGAGATATTACTGTTTGTGCATTTACAATATTCATTGATTTTTGCCATTGAAAATCGTCCAGAAATGTTTGAAGCTACTGACTGAATGAAAGGAGCTGGCATCTCACTCTCTTTGAATCTTCTTTATCATGCTAGGAGTAGCAGGAAAAAGCAAAAAATTTCAGAATTGCACCTTGCAATGTGGAGATATTACAGTTTGTGCATTTACAATATTCATTGATTTTTTCCATTGAAAAACGTCCAGAAATGTTTGAAGCTACTGACTGAATGAAAGGAGCTGGCATCTCACTCTCTTTGAATCTTCTTTATCATGCTAGGATTAGCAGGAAAAAGCAAAAAATTTCAGAATTGCACCTTGCAATGTGGAGATATTACTGTTTGTGCATTTACAATATTCATTGATTTTTGCCATTGAAAAACATCATGTTATTCATATACCAGAAATGTTTGAAGCTACTGACTGAATGAAAGGAGCTGGCATCTCACTCTCTTTGAATCTTCTTTATCATGCTAGGATTAGCAGGAAAAAGCAAAAAACTTCAGAATTGCACCTTGCAATGTGGAGATATTACTGTTTGTGCATTTACAATATTCATTGATTTTTGCCATTGAAAAACGTCCAGAAATGTTTGAAGCTACTGACTGAATGAAAGGAGCTGGCATCTCACTCTATTTGAATCTTCTTTATCATGCTAGGATTAGCAGGAAAAAGCAAAAAATTTCAGAATTGCACCTTGCAATGTGGAGATATTACTGTTTGTGCATTTACAATATTCATTGATTTTTGCCATTGAAAAACGTCCAGAAATGTTTATACCAGAAATGTTTGAAGCTACTGACTGAATGAAAGGAGCTGGCATCTCACTCTCTTTGAATCTTCTTTATTATGCTAAGAGGAGCAGGAAAAAGCAAAAAAATTCAGAATTGCACCTTGCAATGCGGAGAAATTACTGTTTGTGCATTTACAATATTCATTGATTTTTGCCATTGAAACACGTCCAGAAATGTTTGAAGCTACTGACTGAATGAAAGGAGCTGGCATCTCACTCTCTTTGAATCTTCTTTATCATGATAGGATTAGCAGGAAAAAGCAAAAAATTTCAGAATTGCACCTTGCAATGTGGAGATATTACTGTTTGTGCATTTACAATATTCATTGATTTTTGCCATTGAAAAACGTCCAGAAATGTTTGAAGCTACTGACTGAATGAAAGGAGCTGGCATATCACTCTCTTTGAATCGTCTTTATCATGCTAGGAGTAGCAGGAAAAAGCAAAAAATTTCAGAATTGCACCTTGCAATGTGGAGATATTACTGTTTGTGCATTTACAATATTCATTGATTTTTTCCATTGAAAAACGTCCAGAAATATTTGAAGCTACTGACTGAATGAAAGGAGCTGGCATCTCACTCTCTTTGAATCTTCTTTATCATGCTAGGATTAGCAGGAAAAAGCAAAAAATTTCAGAATTGCACCTTGCAATGTGGAGATATTACTGTTTGTGCATTTACAATATTCATTGATTTTTGCCATTGAAAAACATCATGTTATTCATATACCAGAAATGTTTGAAGCTACTGACTGAATGAAAGGAGCTGGCATTTCACTCTCTTTGAATCTTCTTTATCATGCTAGGATTAGCAGGAAAAAGCAAAAAATTTCAGAATTGCACCTTGCAATGTGGAGATATTACTGTTTGTGCATTTACAATATTCATTGATTTTTGCCATTGAAAAACGTCCAGAAATGTTTGAAGCTACTGACTGAATGAAAGGAGCTGGCATCTCACTCTATTTGAATCTTCTTTATCATGCTAGGATTAGCAGGAAAAAGCAAAAAATTTCAGAATTGCACCTTGCAATGTGGAGATATTACTGTTTGTGCATTTACAATATTCATTGATTTTTGCCATTGAAAAACGTCCAGAAATGTTTATACCAGAAATGTTTGAAGCTACTGACTGAATGAAAGGAGCTGGCATCTCACTCTCTTTGAATCTTCTTTATCATGCTAAGAGGAGCAGGAAAAAGCAAAAAAATTCAGAATTGCACCTTGCAATGCGGAGAAATTACTGTTTGTGCATTTACAATATTCATTGATTTTTGCCATTGAAAAACGTCCAGAAATGATTGAAACTACTGACTGAATGAAAGGAGCTGGCATCTCACTCTCTTTGAATCTTCTTTATCATGCTAAGAGGAGCAGGAAAAAGCAAAAAATTTCAGAATTGCACCTTGCAATGCGGAGAAATTACTGTTTGTGCATTTACAATATTCATTGATTTTTGCCATTGAAAAACGTCCAGAAATTATTGAAGCTACTGACTGAATGAAAGGAGCTGGCATCTCACTCTCTTTGAATCTTCTTTATCATGCTAAGAGGAGCAGGAAAAAGCAAAAAATTTCAGAATTGCACCTTGCAATGCGGAGAAATTACTGTTTGTGCATTTACAATATTCATTGATTTTTGCCATTGAAAAACATCATGTAATTCATACCCAGAAATGATTGAAGCTACTGACTGAATGAAAGGAGCTGGCATCTCACTCTCTTTGAATCTTCTTTATCATGCTAGGATTAGCAGGAAAAAGCAAAAAATTTCAGAATTGCACCTTGCAATGTGGAGATATTACTGTTTGTGCATTTACAATATTCATTGATTTTTGCCATTGAAAAACGTCCAGAAATGTTTGAAGCTACTGACTGAATGAAAGGAGCTGGCATATCACTCTCTTTGAATCTTCTTTATCATGCTAGGAGTAGCAGGAAAAAGCAAAAAATTTCAGAATTGCACCTTGCAATGTGGAGATATTACTGTTTGTGCATTTACAATATTCATTGATTTTTTCCATTGAAAAACGTCCAGAAATATTTGAAGCTACTGACTGAATGAAAGGAGCTGGCATCTCACTCTCTTTGAATCTTCTTTATCATGCTAGGATTAGCAGGAAAAAGCAAAAAATTTCAGAATTGCACCTTGCAATGTGGAGATATTACTGTTTGTGCATTTACAATATTCATTGATTTTTGCCATTGAAAAACATCATGTTATTCATATACCAGAAATGTTTGAAGCTACTGACTGAATGAAAGGAGCTGGCATTTCACTCTCTTTGAATCTTCTTTATCATGCTAGGATTAGCAGGAAAAAGCAAAAAATTTCAGAATTGCACCTTGCAATGTGGAGATATTACTGTTTGTGCATTTACAATATTCATTGATTTTTGCCATTGAAAAACGTCCAGAAATGTTTGAAGCTACTGACTGAATGAAAGGAGCTGGCATCTCACTCTATTTGAATCTTCTTTATCATGCTAGGATTAGCAGGAAAAAGCAAAAAATTTCAGAATTGCACCTTGCAATGTGGAGATATTACTGTTTGTGCATTTACAATATTCATTGATTTTTGCCATTGAAAAACGTCCAGAAATGTTTATACCAGAAATGTTTGAAGCTACTGACTGAATGAAAGGAGCTGGCATCTCACTCTCTTTGAATCTTCTTTATCATGCTAAGAGGAGCAGGAAAAAGCAAAAAAATTCAGAATTGCACCTTGCAATGCGGAGAAATTACTGTTTGTGCATTTACAATATTCATTGATTTTTGCCATTGAAAAACGTCCAGAAATGATTGAAACTACTGACTGAATGAAAGGAGCTGGCATCTCACTCTCTTTGAATCTTCTTTATCATGCTAAGAGGAGCAGGAAAAAGCAAAAAATTTCAGAATTGCACCTTGCAATGCGGAGAAATTACTGTTTGTGCATTTACAATATTCATTGATTTTTGCCATTGAAAAACGTCCAGAAATGATTGAAGCTACTGACTGAATGAAAGGAGCTGGCATCTCACTCTCTTTGAATCTTCTTTATCATGCTAAGAGGAGCAGGAAAAAGCAAAAAATTTCAGAATTGCACCTTGCAATGCGGAGAAATTACTGTTTGTGCATTTACAATATTCATTGATTTTTGCCATTGAAAAACATCATGTTATTCATACCCAGAAATGATTGAAGCTACTGACTGAATGAAAGGAGCTGGCATCTCACTCTCTTTGAATCTTCTTTATCATGCTAAGAGGAGCAGGAAAAAGCAAAAAATTTCAGAATTGCACCTTGCAATGCGGAGAAATTACTGTTTGTGCATTTACAATATTCATTGATTTTTGCCATTGAAAAACGTCCAGAAATGATTGAAGCTACTGACTGAATGAAAGGAGCTGGCATCTCACTCTCTTTGAATCTTCTTTATCATGCTAAGAGGAGCAGGAAAAAGCAAAAAATTTCAGAATTGCACCTTGCAATGCGGAGAAATTACTGTTTGTGCATTTACAATATTCATTGATTTTTGCCATTGAAAAACGTCCAGAAATGATTGAAGCTACTGACTGAATGAAAGGAGCTGGCATCTCACTCTCTTTGAATCTTCTTTATGATGCTAAGAGGAGCAGGAAAAAGCAAAAAATTTCAGAATTGCACCTTGCAATGCGGAGAAATTACTGTTTGTGCATTTACAATATTCATTGATTTTTGCCATTGAAAAACGTCCAGAAATGATTGAAGCTACTGACTGAATGAAAGGAGCTGGCATCTCACTCTCTTTGAATCTTCTTTATCATGCTAAGAGGAGCAGGAAAAAGCAAAAAATTTCAGAATTGCACCTTGCAATGCGGAGAAATTACTGTTTGTGCATTTACAATATTCATTGATTTTTGCCATTGAAAAACATCATGTTATTCATATACCAGAAATGATTGAAGCTACTGACTGAATGAAAGGAGCTGGCATCTCACTCTCTTTGAATCTTCTTTATCATGCTAAGAGGAGCAGGAAAAAGCAAAAAATTTCAGAATTGCACCTTGCAATGCGGAGAAATTACTGTTTGTGCATTTACAATATTCATTGATTTTTGCCATTGAAAAACGTCCAGAAATGATTGAAGCTACTGACTGAATGAAAGGAGCTGGCATCTCACTCTTTTTGAATCTTCTTTATCATGCTAAGAGGAGCAGGAAAAAGCAAAAAATTTCAGAATTGCACCTTGCAATGCGGAGAAATTACTGTTTGTGCATTTACAATATTCATTGATTTTTGCCATTGAAAAACGTCCAGAAATGTTTGAAGCTACTGACTGAATGAAAGGAGCTGGCATCTCACTCTATTTGAATCTTCTTTATCATGCTAGGATTAGCAGGAAAAAGCAAAAAATTTCAGAATTGCACCTTGCAATGTGGAGATATTACTGTTTGTGCATTTACAATATTCATTGATTTTTGCCATTGAAAAACGTCCAGAAATGTTTATACCAGAAATGTTTGAAGCTACTGACTGAATGAAAGGAGCTGGCATCTCACTCTCTTTGAATCTTCTTTATCATGCTAAGAGGAGCAGGAAAAAGCAAAAAAATTCAGAATTGCACCTTGCAATGCGGAGAAATTACTGTTTGTGCATTTACAATATTCATTGATTTTTGCCATTGAAAAACGTCCAGAAATGATTGAAACTACTGACTGAATGAAAGGAGCTGGCATCTCACTCTCTTTGAATCTTCTTTATCATGCTAAGAGGAGCAGGAAAAAGCAAAAAATTTCAGAATTGCACCTTGCAATGCGGAGAAATTACTGTTTGTGCATTTACAATATTCATTGATTTTTGCCATTGAAAAACGTCCAGAAATGATTGAAGCTACTGACTGAATGAAAGGAGCTGGCATCTCACTCTCTTTGAATCTTCTTTATCATGCTAAGAGGAGCAGGAAAAAGCAAAAAATTTCAGAATTGCACCTTGCAATGCGGAGAAATTACTGTTTGTGCATTTACAATATTCATTGATTTTTGCCATTGAAAAACATCATGTTATTCATACCCAGAAATGATTGAAGCTACTGACTGAATGAAAGGAGCTGGCATCTCACTCTCTTTGAATCTTCTTTATCATGCTAAGAGGAGCAGGAAAAAGCAAAAAATTTCAGAATTGCACCTTGCAATGCGGAGAAATTACTGTTTGTGCATTTACAATATTCATTGATTTTTGCCATTGAAAAACGTCCAGAAATGATTGAAGCTACTGACTGAATGAAAGGAGCTGGCATCTCACTCTCTTTGAATCTTCTTTATCATGCTAAGAGGAGCAGGAAAAAGCAAAAAATTTCAGAATTGCACCTTGCAATGCGGAGAAATTACTGTTTGTGCATTTACAATATTCATTGATTTTTGCCATTGAAAAACGTCCAGAAATGATTGAAGCTACTGACTGAATGAAAGGAGCTGGCATCTCACTCTCTTTGAATCTTCTTTATGATGCTAAGAGGAGCAGGAAAAAGCAAAAAATTTCAGAATTGCACCTTGCAATGCGGAGAAATTACTGTTTGTGCATTTACAATATTCATTGATTTTTGCCATTGAAAAACGTCCAGAAATGATTGAAGCTACTGACTGAATGAAAGGAGCTGGCATCTCACTCTCTTTGAATCTTCTTTATCATGCTAAGAGGAGCAGGAAAAAGCAAAAAATTTCAGAATTGCACCTTGCAATGCGGAGAAATTACTGTTTGTGCATTTACAATATTCATTGATTTTTGCCATTGAAAAACATCATGTTATTCATATACCAGAAATGATTGAAGCTACTGACTGAATGAAAGGAGCTGGCATCTCACTCTCTTTGAATCTTCTTTATCATGCTAAGAGGAGCAGGAAAAAGCAAAAAATTTCAGAATTGCACCTTGCAATGCGGAGAAATTACTGTTTGTGCATTTACAATATTCATTGATTTTTGCCATTGAAAAACGTCCAGAAATGATTGAAGCTACTGACTGAATGAAAGGAGCTGGCATCTCACTCTTTTTGAATCTTCTTTATCATGCTAAGAGGAGCAGGAAAAAGCAAAAAATTTCAGAATTGCACCTTGCAATGCGGAGAAATTACTGTTTGTGCATTTACAATATTCATTGATTTTTGCCATTGAAAAACGTCCAGAAATGATTGAAGCTACTGACTGAATGAAAGGAGCTGGCATCTCACTCTCTTTGAATCTTCTTTATCATGCTAAGAGGAGCAGGAAAAAGCAAAAAATTTCAGAATTGCACCTTGCAATGCGGAGAAATTACTGTTTGTGCATTTACAATATTCATTGATTTTTGCCATTGAAAAACATCATGTTATTCATATACCAGAAATGATTGAAGCTACTGACTGAATGAAAGGAGCTGGCATCTCACTCTCTTTGAATCTTCTTTATCATGCTAAGAGGAGCAGGAAAAAGCAAAAAATTTCAGAATTGCACCTTGCAATGCGGAGAAATTACTGTTTGTGCATTTACAATATTCATTGATTTTTGCCATTGAAAAACGTCCAGAAATGATTGAAGCTACTGACTGAATGAAAGGAGCTGGCATCTCACTCTTTTTGAATCTTCTTTATCATGCTAAGAGGAGCAGGAAAAAGCAAAAAATTTCAGAATTGCACCTTGCAATGCGGAGAAATTACTGTTTGTGCATTTACAATATTCATTGATTTTTGCCATTGAAAAACGTCCAGAAATGATTGAAGCTACTGACTGAATGAAAGGAGCTGGCATCTCACTCTCTTTGAATCTTCTTTATCATGGTAAGAGGAGCAGGAAAAAGCAAAAAATTTCAGAATTGCAACTTGCAATGCGGAGAAATTACTGTTTGTGCATTTACAATATTCATTGATTTTTGCCATTGAAAAACGTCCAGAAATGATTGAAGCTACTGACTGAATGAAAGGAGCTGGCATCTCACTCTCTATGAATCTTCTTTATCATGCTAAGAGGAGCAGGAAAAAGCAAAAAATTTCAGAATTGCACCTTGCAATGCGGAGAAATTACTGTTTGTGCATTTACAATATTCATTGATTTTTGCCATTGAAAAACGTCCAGAAATGATTGAAGCTACTGACTGAATGAAAGGAGCTGGCATCTCACTCTCTTTGAATCTTCTTTATCATGCTAAGAGGAGCAGGAAAAAGCAAAAAATTTCAGAATTGCAACTTGCAATGCGGAGAAATTACTGTTTGTGCATTTACAATATTCATTGATTTTTGCCATTGAAAAACATCATGTTATTCATATACCAGAAATGTTTGAAGCTACTGACTGAATGAAAGAAGCTGGCATCTCACTATCTTTGAATCTTCTTTATCATGCTAAGAGGAGCAGGAAAAAGCAAAAAATTTCAGAATTGCACCTTACAATGCGGAGAAATTACTGTTTGTGCATTTACAATATTCATTGATTTTTGCCATTGAAAAACGTCCAGAAATGATTGAAGCTACTGACTGAATGAAAGGAGCTGGCATCTCACTCTCTTTGAATCTTCTTTATCATGCTAAGAGGAGCAGGAAAAAGCAAAAAATTTCAGAATTGCACCTTGCAATGCGGAGAAATTACTGTTTGTGCATTTACAATATTCATTGATTTTTGCCATTGAAAAACGTCCAGAAATGTTTGAAGCTACTGACTGAATGAAAGGAGCTGGCATCTTACTCTCTTTGAATCTTCTTTATCATGCTAGGATTAGCAGGAAAAAGCAAAAAATTTCAGAATTGCACCTTGCAATGTGGAGATATTACTGTTTGTGCATTTACAATATTCATTGATTTTTGCCATTGAAAAACGTCCAGAAATGTTTGAAGCTACTGACTGAATGAAAGGAGCAGGCATCTCACTCTCTTTGAATCTTCTTTATCATGCTAGGAGTAGCAGGAAAAAGCAAAAAATTTCAGAATTGCACCTTGCAATGTGGAGATATTACTGTTTGTGCATTTACAATATTCATTGATTTATGCCATTGAAAAACGTCCAGAAATGTTTGAAGCTACTGACTGAATGAAAGGAGCTGGCATCTCACTCTCTTTGAATCTTCTTTATCATGCTAGGATTAGCAGGAAAAAGCAAAAAATTTCAGAATTGCACCTTGCAATGTGGAGATATTACTGTTTGTGCATTTACAATATTCATTGATTTTTGCCATTGAAAAACGTCCAGAAATGTTTATACCAGAAATGTTTGAAGCTACTGACTGAATGAAAGGAGCTGGCATCTCACTCTCTTTGAATCTTCTTTATCATGCTAAGAGGAGCAGGAAAAAGCAAAAAATTTCAGAATTGCACCTTGCAATGCGGAGAAATTACTGTTTGTGCATTTACAATATTCATTGATTTTTGCCATTGAAAAACGTCCAGAAATGATTGAAGCTACTGACTGAATGAAAGGAGCTGGCATCTCACTCTCTTTGAATCTTCTTTATCATGCTAAGAGGAGCAGGAAAAAGCAAAAAATTTCAGAATTGCACCTTGCAATGCGGAGAAATTACTGTTTGTGCATTTACAATATTCATTGATTTTTGCCATTGAAAAACATCATGTTATTCATATACCAGAAATGATTGAAGCTACTGACTGAATGAAAGGAGCTGGCATCTCACTCTCTTTGAATCTTCTTTATCATGCTAAGAGGAGCAGGAAAAAGCAAAAAATTTCAGAATTGCACCTTGCAATGCGGAGAAATTACTGTTTGTGCATTTACAATATTCATTGATTTTTGCCATTGAAAAACGTCCAGAAATGATTGAAGCTACTGACTGAATGAAAGGAGCTGGCATCTCACTCTCTTTGAATCTTCTTTATCATGCTAAGAGGAGCAGGAAAAAGCAAAAAATTTCAGAATTGCACCTTGCAATGCGGAGAAATTACTGTTTGTGCATTTACAATATTCATTGATTTTTGCCATTGAAAAACGTCCAGAAATGATTGAAGCTACTGACTGAATGAAAGGAGCTGGCATCTCACTCTCTTTGAATCTTCTTTATCATGCTAAGAGGAGCAGGAAAAAGCAAAAAATTTCAGAATTGCACCTTGCAATGCGGAGAAATTACTGTTTGTGCATTTACAATATTCATTGATTTTTGCCATTGAAAAACATCATGTTATTCATATACCAGAAATGATTGAAGCTACTGACTGAATGAAAGGAGCTGGCATCTCACTCTCTTTGAATCTTCTTTATCATGCTAAGAGGAGCAGGAAAAAGCAAAAAATTTCAGAATTGCACCTTGCAATGCGGAGAAATTACTGTTTGTGCATTTACAATATTCATTGATTTTTGCCATTGAAAAACGTCCAGAAATGATTGAAGCTACTGACTGAATGAAAGGAGCTGGCATCTCACTCTCTTTGAATCTTCTTTATCATGCTAAGAGGAGCAGGAAAAAGCAAAAAATTTCAGAATTGCACCTTGCAATGCGGAGAAATTACTGTTTGTGCATTTACAATATTCATTGATTTTTGCCATTGAAAAACGTCCAGAAATGATTGAAGCTACTGACTGAATGAAAGGAGCTGGCATCTCACTCTCTTTGAATCTTCTTTATCATGCTAAGAGGAGCAGGAAAAAGCAAAAAATTTCAGAATTGCACCTTGCAATGCGGAGAAATTACTGTTTGTGCATTTACAATATTCATTGATTTTTGCCATTGAAAAACATCATGTTATTCATATCCCAGAAATGTTTGAAGCTACTGACTGAATGAAAGAAGCTGGCAACTCACTCTCTTTGAATCTTCTTTATCATGCTAAGAGGAGCAGGAAAAAGCAAAAAATTTCAGAATTGCACCTTGCAATGCGGAGAAATTACTGTTTGTGCATTTACAATATTCATTGATTTTTGCAATTGAAAAACGTCCAGAAATGATTGAAGCTACTGACTGAATGAAAGGAGCTGGCATCTCACTCTCTTTGAATCTTCTTTATCATGTTAAGAGGAGCAGGAAAAAGCAAAAAATTTCAGAATTGCACCTTGCAATGCGGAGAAATTACTGTTTGTGCATTTACAATATTCATTGATTTTTGCCATTGAAAAACGTCCAGAAATGATTGAAGCTACTGACTGAATGAAAGGAGCTGTTATCTCACTCTCTTTGAATCTTGTTTATCATGCTAAGAGGAGCAGGAAAAAGCAAAAAATTTCAGAATTGCACCTTGCAATGCGGAGAAATTACTGTTTGTGCATTTACAATATTCATTGATTTTTGCCATTGAAAAACATCATGTTATTCATATACCAGAAATGATTGAAGCTACTGACTGAATGAAAGGAGCTGGCATCTCACACTCTTTGAATCTTCTTTATCATGCTAAGAGGAGCAGGAAAAAGTAAAAAATTTCAGAATTGCACCTTGCAATGCGGAGAAATTACTGTTTGTGCATTTACAATATTCAATGATTTTTGCCATTGAAAAACGTCCAGAAATGATTGAAGCTACTGACTGAACGAAAGGAGCTGGCATCTCACTCTCTTTGAATCTTCTTTATCATGCTAAGAGGAGCAGGAAAAAGCAAAAAATTTCAGAATTGCACCTTGCAATGCGGAGAAATTACTGTTTGTGCATTTACAATATTCATTGATTTTTGCCATTGAAAAACATCATGTTATTCATATACCAGAAATGTTTGAAGCTACTGACTGAATGAAAGGAGCTGGCATCTCACTCTCTTTGAATCTTCTTCATAATGCTAAGAGGAGCAGGAAAAAGCAAAAAATTTCAGAATTGCACCTTGCAATGCGGAGAAATTACTGTTTGTGCATTTACAATATTCATTGATTTTTGCCATTGAAAAACGTCCAGAAATGATTGAAGCTACTGACTGAATGAAAGGAGCTGGCATCTCACTCTCTTTGAATCTTCTTTATCATGCTAAGAGGAGCAGGAAAAAGCAAAAAATTTCAGAATTGCACCTTGCAATGCGGAGAAATTACTGTTTGTGCATTTACAATATTCATTGATTTTTGCCATTGAAAAACATCATGTTATTCATATACCAGAAATGTTTGAAGCTACTGACTGAATGAAAGGAGCTGGCATCTCACTCTCTTTGAATCTTCTTTATCATGCTAAGAGGAGCAGGAAAAAGCAAAAAATTTCAGAATTGCACCTTGCAATGCGGATAAATTACTGTTTGTGCATTTACAATATTCATTGATTTTTGCCATTGAAAAATGTCCAGAAATGATTGAAGCTACTGACTGAATGAAAGGAGCTGGCATCTCACTCTCTTTGAATCTTGTTTATCATGCTAAGAGGAGCAGGAAAAAGCAAAAAATTTCAGAATTGCACCTTGCAATGCGGAGAAATTACTGTTTGTGCATTTACAATATTCATTGATTTTTGCCATTGAAAAACGTCCAGAAATTATTGAAGCTACTGACTGAATGAAAGGAGCTGGCATCTCACTCTCTTTGAAACTTCTTTATCATGCTAAGAGGAGCAGGAAAAAGCAAAAATTTTCAGAATTGCACCTTGCAATGCGGAGAAATTACTGTTTGTGCATTTACAATATTCATTGATTTTTGCCATTGAAAAACGTCCAGAAATGATTGAAGCTACTGACTGAATGAAAGGAGCTGGCATCTCACTCTCTTTGAATCTTCTTTATCATGCTAAGAGGAGCAGGAAAAAGCAAAAAATTTCAGAATTGCACCTTGCAATGCGGAGAAATTACTGTTTGTGCATTTACAATATTCATTGATTTTTGCCATTGAAAAACATCATGTTATTCATATACCAGAAATGTTTGAAGCTACTGACTGAATGAAAGGAGCTGGCATCTCACTCTCTTTGAATCTTCTTTATCATGCTAAGAGGAGCAGGAAAAAGCAAAAAATTTCAGAATTGCACCTTGCAATGCGGAGAAATTACTGTTTGTGCATTTACAATATTCATTGATTTTTGCCATTGAAAAACATCATGTTATTCATATACCAGAAATGATTGAAGCTACTGACTGAATGAAAGGAGCTGGCATCTCACTCTCTTTGAATCTTCTTTATCATGCTAAGAGGAGCAGGATAAAGCAAAAAATTTCAGACTTGCACCTTGCAATGCGGAGAAATTACTGTTTGTGCATTTACAATATTCATTGATTTTTGCCATTGAAAAACATCATGTTATTCATATACCAGAAATGTTTGAAACTACTGACTGAATGAAAGGAGCTGGCATCTCACTCTCTTTGAATCTTCTTTATCATGCTAAGAGGAGCAGGAAAAAGCAAAAAATTTCAGACTTGCACCTTGCAATGCGGAGAAATTACTGTTTGTGCATTTACAATATTCATTGCTTTTTGCCATTGAAAAACATCATGTTATTCATATACCAGAAATGTTTGAAGCTACTGACTGAATGAAAGGAGCTGGCATCTCACTCTCTTTGAATCTTCTTTATCATGCTAAGAGGAGCAGGAAAAAGCAAAAAATTTCAGAATTGCACCTTGCAATGCGGAGAAATTACTGTTTGTGCATTTACAATATTCATTGATTTTTGCCATTGAAAAACGTCCAGAAATGATTGAAGGTACTGACTGAATGAAAGGAGCTGGCATCTCACTCTCTTTGAATCTTCTTTATCATGCTAAGAGGAGCAGGAAAAAGCAAAAAATTTCAGAATTGCACCTTGCAATGCGGAGAAATTACTGTTTGTGCATTTACAATATTCATTGATTTTTGCCATTGAAAAACGTCCAGAAATGATTGAAGCTACTGACTGAATGAAAGGAGCTGGCATCTCACTCTCTTTGAATCTTCTTTATCATGCTAAGAGGAGCAGGAAAAAGCAAAAAATTTCAGAATTGCACCTTGCAATGCGGAGAAATTACAGTTTGTGCATTTACAATATTCATTGATTTTTGCCATTGAAAAACGTCCAGAAATGATTGAAGCTACTGACTGAATGAAAGGAGCTGGCATCTCACTCTCTTTGAATCTTCTTTATCATGCTAAGAGGAGCAGGAAAAAGCAAAAAATTTCAGAATTGCACCTTGCAATGCGGAGAAATTACTGTTTGTGCATTTACAATATTCGTTGATTTTTGCCATTGAAAAACGTCCAGAAATGATTGAAGCTACTGACTGAATGAAAGGAGCTGGCATCTCACTCTCTTTGAATCTTCTTTATCATGCTAAGAGGAGCAGGAAAAAGCAAAAAATTTCAGAATTGCACCTTGCAATGCGGAGAAATTACAGTTTGTGCATTTACAATATTCATTGATTTTTGCCATTGAAAAACGTCCAGAAATGATTGAAGCTACTGACTGAATGAAAGGAGCTGGCATCTCACTCTCTTTGAATCTTCTTTATCATGCTAAGAGGAGCAGGAAAAAGCAAAAAATTTCAGAATTGCACCTTGCAATGCGGAGAAATTACTGTTTGTGCATTTACAATATTCATTGATTTTTGCCATTGAAAAACATGTTATTCATATACCAGAAATGTTTGAAGCTCCTGACTGAATGAAAGGAGCTGGCACCTCACTCTCTTTGAATCTTCTTTATCATGCTAAGAGGAGCAGGAAAAAGCAAAAAATTTCAGAATTGCACCTTGCAATGCGGAGAAATTACTGTTTGTGCATTTACAATATTCATTGATTTTTGCCATTGAAAAACGTCCAGAAATGATTGAAGCTACTGACTGAATGAAAGGAGCTGGCATCTCACTCTCTTTGAATCTTCTTTATCATGCTAAGAGGAGCAGGAAAAAGCAAAAAATTTCAGAATTGCACCTTGCAATGCGGAGAAATTACTGTTTGTGCATTTACAATATTCATTGATTTTTGCCATTGAAAAATGTCCAGAAATGATTGAAGCTACTGACTGAATGAAAGGAGCTGGCATCTCACTCTCTTTGAATCTTCTTTATCATGCTAAGAGGAGCAGGAAAAAGCAAAAAATTTCAGAATTGCGCCTTGCAATGCGGAGAAATTACTGTTTGTGCATTTACCAAATTCATTGATTTTTGCCATTGAAAAACATCATGTTATTCATATACCAGAAATGATTGAAGCTACTGACTGAAGGAAAGGAGCTGGCATCTCACTCTCTTTGAATCTTCTTTATCATGCTAAGAGGAGCAGGAAAAAGCAAAAAATTTCAGAATTGCACCTTGCAATGCGGAGAAATTACTGTTTGTGCATTTACAATATTCATTGATTTTTGCCATTGAAAAACATCATGTTATTCATATACCAGAAATGTTTGAAGCTACTGACTGAATGAAAGGAGCTGGCATCTCACTCTCTTTGAATCTTCTTTATCATGCTAAGAGGAGCAGGAAAAAGCAAAAAATTTCAGAATTGCACCTTGCAATGCGGATAAATTACTGTTTGTGCATTTACAATATTCATTGATTTTTGCCATTGAAAAATGTCCAGAAATGATTGAAGCTACTGACTGAATGAAAGGAGCTGGCATCTCACTCTCTTTGAATCTTGTTTATCATGCTAAGAGGAGCAGGAAAAAGCAAAAAATTTCAGAATTGCACCTTGCAATGCGGAGAAATTACTGTTTGTGCATTTACAATATTCATTGATTTTTGCCATTGAAAAACGTCCAGAAATTATTGAAGCTACTGACTGAATGAAAGGAGCTGGCATCTCACTCTCTTTGAAACTTCTTTATCATGCTAAGAGGAGCAGGAAAAAGCAAAAATTTTCAGAATTGCACCTTGCAATGCGGAGAAATTACTGTTTGTGCATTTACAATATTCATTGATTTTTGCCATTGAAAAACGTCCAGAAATGATTGAAGCTACTGACTGAATGAAAGGAGCTGGCATCTCACTCTCTTTGAATCTTCTTTATCATGCTAAGAGGAGCAGGAAAAAGCAAAAAATTTCAGAATTGCACCTTGCAATGCGGAGAAATTACTGTTTGTGCATTTACAATATTCATTGATTTTTGCCATTGAAAAACATCATGTTATTCATATACCAGAAATGTTTGAAGCTACTGACTGAATGAAAGGAGCTGGCATCTCACTCTCTTTGAATCTTCTTTATCATGCTAAGAGGAGCAGGAAAAAGCAAAAAATTTCAGAATTGCACCTTGCAATGCGGAGAAATTACTGTTTGTGCATTTACAATATTCATTGATTTTTGCCATTGAAAAACATCATGTTATTCATATACCAGAAATGATTGAAGCTACTGACTGAATGAAAGGAGCTGGCATCTCACTCTCTTTGAATCTTCTTTATCATGCTAAGAGGAGCAGGATAAAGCAAAAAATTTCAGACTTGCACCTTGCAATGCGGAGAAATTACTGTTTGTGCATTTACAATATTCATTGATTTTTGCCATTGAAAAACATCATGTTATTCATATACCAGAAATGTTTGAAACTACTGACTGAATGAAAGGAGCTGGCATCTCACTCTCTTTGAATCTTCTTTATCATGCTAAGAGGAGCAGGAAAAAGCAAAAAATTTCAGACTTGCACCTTGCAATGCGGAGAAATTACTGTTTGTGCATTTACAATATTCATTGCTTTTTGCCATTGAAAAACATCATGTTATTCATATACCAGAAATGTTTGAAGCTACTGACTGAATGAAAGGAGCTGGCATCTCACTCTCTTTGAATCTTCTTTATCATGCTAAGAGGAGCAGGAAAAAGCAAAAAATTTCAGAATTGCACCTTGCAATGCGGAGAAATTACTGTTTGTGCATTTACAATATTCATTGATTTTTGCCATTGAAAAACGTCCAGAAATGATTGAAGGTACTGACTGAATGAAAGGAGCTGGCATCTCACTCTCTTTGAATCTTCTTTATCATGCTAAGAGGAGCAGGAAAAAGCAAAAAATTTCAGAATTGCACCTTGCAATGCGGAGAAATTACTGTTTGTGCATTTACAATATTCATTGATTTTTGCCATTGAAAAACGTCCAGAAATGATTGAAGCTACTGACTGAATGAAAGGAGCTGGCATCTCACTCTCTTTGAATCTTCTTTATCATGCTAAGAGGAGCAGGAAAAAGCAAAAAATTTCAGAATTGCACCTTGCAATGCGGAGAAATTACAGTTTGTGCATTTACAATATTCATTGATTTTTGCCATTGAAAAACGTCCAGAAATGATTGAAGCTACTGACTGAATGAAAGGAGCTGGCATCTCACTCTCTTTGAATCTTCTTTATCATGCTAAGAGGAGCAGGAAAAAGCAAAAAATTTCAGAATTGCACCTTGCAATGCGGAGAAATTACTGTTTGTGCATTTACAATATTCGTTGATTTTTGCCATTGAAAAACGTCCAGAAATGATTGAAGCTACTGACTGAATGAAAGGAGCTGGCATCTCACTCTCTTTGAATCTTCTTTATCATGCTAAGAGGAGCAGGAAAAAGCAAAAAATTTCAGAATTGCACCTTGCAATGCGGAGAAATTACAGTTTGTGCATTTACAATATTCATTGATTTTTGCCATTGAAAAACGTCCAGAAATGATTGAAGCTACTGACTGAATGAAAGGAGCTGGCATCTCACTCTCTTTGAATCTTCTTTATCATGCTAAGAGGAGCAGGAAAAAGCAAAAAATTTCAGAATTGCACCTTGCAATGCGGAGAAATTACTGTTTGTGCATTTACAATATTCATTGATTTTTGCCATTGAAAAACATGTTATTCATATACCAGAAATGTTTGAAGCTCCTGACTGAATGAAAGGAGCTGGCACCTCACTCTCTTTGAATCTTCTTTATCATGCTAAGAGGAGCAGGAAAAAGCAAAAAATTTCAGAATTGCACCTTGCAATGCGGAGAAATTACTGTTTGTGCATTTACAATATTCATTGATTTTTGCCATTGAAAAACGTCCAGAAATGATTGAAGCTACTGACTGAATGAAAGGAGCTGGCATCTCACTCTCTTTGAATCTTCTTTATCATGCTAAGAGGAGCAGGAAAAAGCAAAAAATTTCAGAATTGCACCTTGCAATGCGGAGAAATTACTGTTTGTGCATTTACAATATTCATTGATTTTTGCCATTGAAAAATGTCCAGAAATGATTGAAGCTACTGACTGAATGAAAGGAGCTGGCATCTCACTCTCTTTGAATCTTCTTTATCATGCTAAGAGGAGCAGGAAAAAGCAAAAAATTTCAGAATTGCGCCTTGCAATGCGGAGAAATTACTGTTTGTGCATTTACCAAATTCATTGATTTTTGCCATTGAAAAACATCATGTTATTCATATACCAGAAATGATTGAAGCTACTGACTGAAGGAAAGGAGCTGGCATCTCACTCTCTTTGAATCTTCTTTATCATGCTAAGAGGAGCAGGAAAAAGCAAAAAATTTCAGAATTGCACCTTGCAATGCGGAGAAATTACTGTTTGTGCATTTACAATATTCATTGATTTTTGCCATTGAAAAACGTCCAGAAATGATTGAAGCTACTGACTGAATGAAAGGAGCTGGCATCTCACTCTCTTTGAATCTTCTTTATCATGCTAAGAGGAGCAGGAAAAAGTAAAAAATTTCAGAATTGCACCTTGCAATGCGGAGAAATTACTGTTTGTGCATTTACAATATTCAATGATTTTTGCCATTGAAAAACGTCCAGAAATGATTGAAGCTACTGACTGAATGAAAGGAGCTGGCATCTCACTCTCTTTGAATCTTGTTTATCATGCTAAGAGGAGCAGGAAAAAGCAAAAAATTTCAGAATTGCACCTTGCAATGTGGAGAAATTACTGTTTGTGCATTTACAATATTCATTGATTTTTGCCATTGAAAAACGTCCAGAAATGATTGAAGCTACTGACTGAATGAAAGGAGCTGGCATCTCACTCTCTTTGAATCTTCTTTATCATGCTAAGAGGAGCAGGAAAAAGCAAAAAATTTCAGAATTGCACCTTGCAATGCGGAGAAATTACTGTTTGTGCATTTACAATATTCATTGATTTTTGCTATTGAAAAACATCATGTTATTCATATACCAGAAATGATTGAAGCTACTGACTGAATGAAAGGAGCTGGCATCTCACTCTCTTTGAATCTTCTTTATCATGCTAAGAGGAGCAGGAAAAAGCAAAAAATTTCAGAATTGCACCTTGCAATGCGGAGAAATTACAGTTTGTGCATTTACAATATTCATTGATTTTTGCCATTGAAAAACGTCCAGAAATGATTGAAGCTACTGACTCAATGAAAGGAGCTGGCATCTCACTCTCTTTGAATCTTCTTTATCATGCTAAGAGGAGCAGGAAAAAGCAAAAAATTTCAGAATTGCACCTTGCAATGCGGAGAAATTACTGTTTGTGCATTTACAATATTCATTGATTTTTGCCATTGAAAAACGTCCAGAAATGATTGAAGGTACTGACTGAATGAAAGGAGCTGGCATATCACTCTCTTTGAATCTTCTTTATCATGCTAAGAGGAGCAGGAAAAAGCAAAAAATTTCAGAATTGCACCTTGCAATGCGGAGAAATTACTGTTTGTGCATTTACAATATTCATTGATTTTTGCCATTGAAAAATGTCCAGAAATGATTGAAGCTACTGACTGAATGAAAGGAGCTGGCATCTCACTCTCTTTGAATCTTGTTTATCATGCTAAGAGGAGCAGGAAAAAGCAAAAAATTTCAGAATTGCACCTTGCAATGCGGAGAAATTACTGTTTGTGCATTTACAATATTCATTGATTTTTGCCATTGAAAAACGTCCAGAAATTATTGAAGCTACTGACTGAATGAAAGGAGCTGGCATCTCACTCTCTTTGAAACTTCTTTATCATGCTAAGAGGAGCAGGAAAAAGCAAAAATTTTCAGAATTGCACCTTGCAATGCGGAGAAATTACTGTTTGTGCATTTACAATATTCATTGATTTTTGCCATTGAAAAACGTCCAGAAATGATTGAAGCTACTGACTGAATGAAAGGAGCTGGCATCTCACTCTCTTTGAATCTTCTTTATCATGCTAAGAGGAGCAGGAAAAAGCAAAAAATTTCAGAATTGCACCTTGCAATGCGGAGAAATTACTGTTTGTGCATTTACAATATTCATTGATTTTTGCCATTGAAAAACATCATGTTATTCATATACCAGAAATGTTTGAAGCTACTGACTGAATGAAAGGAGCTGGCATCTCACTCTCTTTGAATCTTCTTTATCATGCTAAGAGGAGCAGGAAAAAGCAAAAAATTTCAGAATTGCACCTTGCAATGCGGAGAAATTACTGTTTGTGCATTTACAATATTCATTGATTTTTGCCATTGAAAAACATCATGTTATTCATATACCAGAAATGATTGAAGCTACTGACTGAATGAAAGGAGCTGGCATCTCACTCTCTTTGAATCTTCTTTATCATGCTAAGAGGAGCAGGATAAAGCAAAAAATTTCAGACTTGCACCTTGCAATGCGGAGAAATTACTGTTTGTGCATTTACAATATTCATTGATTTTTGCCATTGAAAAACATCATGTTATTCATATACCAGAAATGTTTGAAGCTACTGACTGAATGAAAGGAGCTGGCATCTCACTCTCTTTGAATCTTCTTTATCATGCTAAGAGGAGCAGGAAAAAGCAAAAAATTTCAGACTTGCACCTTGCAATGCGGAGAAATTACTGTTTGTGCATTTACAATATTCATTGATTTTTGCCATTGAAAAACATCATGTTATTCATATACCAGAAATGTTTGAAGCTACTGACTGAATGAAAGGAGCTGGCATCTCACTCTCTTTGAATCTTCTTTATCATGCTAAGAGGAGCAGGAAAAAGCAAAAAATTTCAGAATTGCACCTTGCAATGCGGAGAAATTACTGTTTGTGCATTTACAATATTCATTGATTTTTGCCATTGAAAAACGTCCAGAAATGATTGAAGGTACTGACTGAATGAAAGGAGCTGGCATCTCACTCTCTTTGAATCTTCTTTATCATGCTAAGAGGAGCAGGAAAAAGCAAAAAATTTCAGAATTGCACCTTGCAATGCGGAGAAATTACTGTTTGTGCATTTACAATATTCATTGATTTTTGCCATTGAAAAACGTCCAGAAATGATTGAAGCTACTGACTGAATGAAAGGAGCTGGCATCTCACTCTCTTTGAATCTTCTTTATCATGCTAAGAGGAGCAGGAAAAAGCAAAAAATTTCAGAATTGCACCTTGCAATGCGGAGAAATTACAGTTTGTGCATTTACAATATTCATTGATTTTTGCCATTGAAAAACGTCCAGAAATGATTGAAGCTACTGACTGAATGAAAGGAGCTGGCATCTCACTCTCTTTGAATCTTCTTTATCATGCTAAGAGGAGCAGGAAAAAGCAAAAAATTTCAGAATTGCACCTTGCAATGCGGAGAAATTACTGTTTGTGCATTTACAATATTCGTTGATTTTTGCCATTGAAAAACGTCCAGAAATGATTGAAGCTACTGACTGAATGAAAGGAGCTGGCATCTCACTCTCTTTGAATCTTCTTTATCATGCTAAGAGGAGCAGGAAAAAGCAAAAAATTTCAGAATTGCACCTTGCAATGCGGAGAAATTACAGTTTGTGCATTTACAATATTCATTGATTTTTGCCATTGAAAAACGTCCAGAAATGATTGAAGCTACTGACTGAATGAAAGGAGCTGGCATCTCACTCTCTTTGAATCTTCTTTATCATGCTAAGAGGAGCAGGAAAAAGCAAAAAATTTCAGAATTGCACCTTGCAATGCGGAGAAATTACTGTTTGTGCATTTACAATATTCATTGATTTTTGCCATTGAAAAACATGTTATTCATATACCAGAAATGTTTGAAGCTCCTGACTGAATGAAAGGAGCTGGCACCTCACTCTCTTTGAATCTTCTTTATCATGCTAAGAGGAGCAGGAAAAAGCAAAAAATTTCAGAATTGCACCTTGCAATGCGGAGAAATTACTGTTTGTGCATTTACAATATTCATTGATTTTTGCCATTGAAAAACGTCCAGAAATGATTGAAGCTACTGACTGAATGAAAGGAGCTGGCATCTCACTCTCTTTGAATCTTCTTTATCATGCTAAGAGGAGCAGGAAAAAGCAAAAAATTTCAGAATTGCACCTTGCAATGCGGAGAAATTACTGTTTGTGCATTTACAATATTCATTGATTTTTGCCATTGAAAAATGTCCAGAAATGATTGAAGCTACTGACTGAATGAAAGGAGCTGGCATCTCACTCTCTTTGAATCTTCTTTATCATGCTAAGAGGAGCAGGAAAAAGCAAAAAATTTCAGAATTGCGCCTTGCAATGCGGAGAAATTACTGTTTGTGCATTTACCAAATTCATTGATTTTTGCCATTGAAAAACATCATGTTATTCATATACCAGAAATGATTGAAGCTACTGACTGAAGGAAAGGAGCTGGCATCTCACTCTCTTTGAATCTTCTTTATCATGCTAAGAGGAGCAGGAAAAAGCAAAAAATTTCAGAATTGCACCTTGCAATGCGGAGAAATTACTGTTTGTGCATTTACAATATTCATTGATTTTTGCCATTGAAAAACGTCCAGAAATGATTGAAGCTACTGACTGAATGAAAGGAGCTGGCATCTCACTCTCTTTGAATCTTCTTTATCATGCTAAGAGGAGCAGGAAAAAGTAAAAAATTTCAGAATTGCACCTTGCAATGCGGAGAAATTACTGTTTGTGCATTTACAATATTCAATGATTTTTGCCATTGAAAAACGTCCAGAAATGATTGAAGCTACTGACTGAATGAAAGGAGCTGGCATCTCACTCTCTTTGAATCTTGTTTATCATGCTAAGAGGAGCAGGAAAAAGCAAAAAATTTCAGAATTGCACCTTGCAATGTGGAGAAATTACTGTTTGTGCATTTACAATATTCATTGATTTTTGCCATTGAAAAACGTCCAGAAATGATTGAAGCTACTGACTGAATGAAAGGAGCTGGCATCTCACTCTCTTTGAATCTTCTTTATCATGCTAAGAGGAGCAGGAAAAAGCAAAAAATTTCAGAATTGCACCTTGCAATGCGGAGAAATTACTGTTTGTGCATTTACAATATTCATTGATTTTTGCTATTGAAAAACATCATGTTATTCATATACCAGAAATGATTGAAGCTACTGACTGAATGAAAGGAGCTGGCATCTCACTCTCTTTGAATCTTCTTTATCATGCTAAGAGGAGCAGGAAAAAGCAAAAAATTTCAGAATTGCACCTTGCAATGCGGAGAAATTACAGTTTGTGCATTTACAATATTCATTGATTTTTGCCATTGAAAAACGTCCAGAAATGATTGAAGCTACTGACTGAATGAAAGGAGCTGGCATCTCACTCTCTTTGAATCTTCTTTATCATGCTAAGAGGAGCAGGAAAAAGCAAAAAATTTCAGAATTGCACCTTGCAATGCGGAGAAATTACTGTTTGTGCATTTACAATATTCATTGATTTTTGCCATTGAAAAACGTCCAGAAATGATTGAAGGTACTGACTGAATGAAAGGAGCTGGCATATCACTCTCTTTGAATCTTCTTTATCATGCTAAGAGGAGCAGGAAAAAGCAAAAAATTTCAGAATTGCACCTTGCAATGCGGAGAAATTACTGTTTGTGCATTTACAATATTCATTGATTTTTGCCATTGAAAAACGTCCAGAAATGATTGAAGCTACTGACTGAATGAAAGGAGCTGGCATCTCACTCTCTTTGAATCTTCTTTATCATGCTAAGAGGAGCAGGAAAAAGCAAAAAATTTCAGAATTGCACCTTGCAATGCGGAGAAATTACTGTTTGTGCATTTACAATATTCATTGATTTTTGCCATTGAAAAATGTCCAGAAATGATTGAAGCTACTGACTGAATGAAAGGAGCTGGCATCTCACTCTCTTTGAATCTTCTTTATCATGCTAAGAGGAGCAGGAAAAAGCAAAAAATTTCAGAATTGCGCCTTGCAATGCGGAGAAATTACTGTTTGTGCATTTACAAAATTCATTGATTTTTGCCATTGAAAAACATCATGTTATTCATATACCAGAAATGATTGAAGCTACTGACTGAAGGAAAGGAGCTGGCATCTCACTCTCTTTGAATCTTCTTTATCATGCTAAGAGGAGCAGAAAAAGCAAAAAATTTCAGAATTGCACCTTGCAATGCGGAGAAATTACTGTTTGTGCATTTACAATATTCATTGATTTTTGCCATTGAAAAACATCCAGAAATGATTGTAGCTACTGACTGAATGAAAGGAGCTGGCATCTCACTCTCTTTGAATCTTCTTTATCATGCTAAGAGGAGCAGGAAAAAGCAAAAAATTTCAGAATTGCACCTTGCAATGCGGAGAAATTACTGTTTGTGCATTTACAATATTCATTGATTTTTGCGATTGAAAAACATCATGTTATTCATATACCAGAAATGATTGAAGCTACTGACTGAATGAAAGGAGCTGGCATCTCACTCTCTTTGAATCTTCTTTATCATGCTAAGAGGAGCAGGAAAAAGTAAAAAATTTCAGAATTGCACCTTGCAATGCGGAGAAATTACTGTTTGTGCATTTACAATATTCAATGATTTTTGCCATTGAAAAACGTCCAGAAATGATTGAAGCTACTGACTGAATGAAAGGAGCTGGCATCTCACTCTCTTTGAATCTTGTTTATCATGCTAAGAGGAGCAGGAAAAAGCAAAAAATTTCAGAATTGCACCTTGCAATGCGGAGAAATTACTGTTTGTGCATTTACAATATTCATTGATTTTTGCCATTGAAAAACGTCCAGAAATGATTGAAGCTACTGACTGAATGAAAGGAGCTGGCATCTCACTCTCTTTGAATCTTCTTTATCATGCTAAGAGGAGCAGGAAAAAGCAAAAAATTTCAGAATTGCACCTTGCAATGCGGAGAAATTACTGTTTGTGCATTTACAATATTCATTGATTTTTGCCATTGAAAAACATCATGTTATTCATATACCAGAAATGATTGAAGCTACTGACTGAATGAAAGGAGCTGGCATCTCACTCTCTTTGAATCTTCTTTATCATGCTAAGAGGAGCAGGAAAAAGCAAAAAATTTCAGAATTGCACCTTGCAATGCGGAGAAATTACTGTTTGTGCATTTACAATATTCATTGATTTTTGCCATTGAAAAACGTCCAGAAATGATTGAAGCTACTGACTGAATGAAAGGAGATGGCATCTCACTCTCTTTGAATCTTGTTTATCATGCTAAGAGGAGCAGGAAAAAGCAAAAAATTTCAGAATTGCACCTTGCAATGCGGAGAAATTACTGTTTGTGCATTTACAATATTCATTGATTTTTGCCATTGAAAAATGTCCAGAAATGATTGAAGCTACTGACTGAATGAAAGGAGCTGGCATCTCACTCTCTTTGAATCTTCTTTATCATGCTAAGAGGAGCAGGAAAAAGCAAAAAATTTCAGAATTGCACCTTGCAATGCGGAGAAATTACTGTTTGTGCATTTACAATATTCATTGATTTTTGCTATTGAAAAACATCATGTTATTCATATACCAGAAATGATTGAAGCTACTGACAGAATGAAAGGAGCTGGCATCTCGCTCTCTTTGAATCTTCTTTATCATGCTAAGAGGAGCAGGAAAAAGCAAAAAATTTCAGAATTGCACCTTGCAATGCGGAGAAATTACAGTTTGTGCATTTACAATATTCATTGATTTTTGCCATTGAAAAACGTCCAGAAATGATTGAAGCTACTGACTGAATGAAAGGAGCTGGCATCTCACTCTCTTTGAATCTTCTTTATCATGCTAAGAGGAGCAGGAAAAAGCAAAAAATTTCAGAATTGCACCTTGCAATGCGGAGAAATTACTGTTTGTGCATTTACAATATTCATTGATTTTTGCCATTGAAAAACGTCCAGAAATGATTGAAGGTACTGACTGAATGAAAGGAGCTGGCATCTCACTCTCTTTGAATCTTCTTTATCATGCTAAGAGGAGCAGGAAAAAGCAAAAAATTTCAGAATTGCACCTTGCAATGCGGAGAAATTACTGTTTGTGCATTTACAATATTCATTGATTTTTGCCATTGAAAAACGTCCAGAAATGATTGAAGCTACTGACTGAATGAAAGGAGCTGGCATCTCACTCTCTTTGAATCTTCTTTATCATGCTAAGAGGAGCAGGAAAAAGCAAAAAATTTCAGAATTGCACCTTGCAATGCGGAGAAATTACTGTTTGTGCATTTACAATATTCATTGATTTTTGCCATTGAAAAATGTCCAGAAATGATTGAAGCTACTGACTGAATGAAAGGAGCTGGCATCTCACTCTCTTTGAATCTTCTTTATCATGCTAAGAGGAGCAGGAAAAAGCAAAAAATTTCAGAATTGCGCCTTGCAATGCGGAGAAATTACTGTTTGTGCATTTACAAAATTCATTGATTTTTGCCATTGAAAAACATCATGTTATTCATATACCAGAAATGATTGAAGCTACTGACTGAAGGAAAGGAGCTGGCATCTCACTCTCTTTGAATCTTCTTTATCATGCTAAGAGGAGCAGGAAAAAGCAAAAAATTTCAGAATTGCACCTTGCAATGCGGAGAAATTACTGTTTGTGCATTTACAATATTCATTGATTTTTGCCATTGAAAAACATCCAGAAATGATTGAAGCTACTGACTGAATGAAAGGAGCTGGCATATCACTCTCTTTGAATCTTCTTTATCATGCTAAGAGGAGCAGGAAAAAGCAAAAAATTTCAGAATTGCACCTTGCAATGCGGAGAAATTACTGTTTGTGCATTTACAATATTCATTGATTTTTGCGAATGAAAAACATCATGTTATTCATATACCAGAAATGATTGAAGCTACTGACTGAAGGAAAGGAGCTGGCATCTCACTCTCTTTGAATCTTCTTTATCATGCTAAGAGGAGCAGGAAAAAGCAAAAAATTTCAGAATTGCACCTTGCAATGCGGAGAAATTACTGTTTGTGCATTTACAATATTCATTGATTTTTGCCATTGAAAAACGTCCAGAAATGATTGAAGCTACTGACTGAATGAAAGGAGCTGGCATCTCACTCTCTTTGAATCTTCTTTATCATGCTAAGAGGAGCAGGAAAAAGTAAAAAATTTCAGAATTGCACCTTGCAATGCGGAGAAATTACTGTTTGTGCATTTACAATATTCAATGATTTTTGCCATTGAAAAACGTCCAGAAATGATTGAAGCTACTGACTGAATGAAAGGAGCTGGCATCTCACTCTCTTTGAATCTTGTTTATCATGCTAAGAGGAGCAGGAAAAAGCAAAAAATTTCAGAATTGCACCTTGCAATGTGGAGAAATTACTGTTTGTGCATTTACAATATTCATTGATTTTTGCCATTGAAAAACGTCCAGAAATGATTGAAGCTACTGACTGAATGAAAGGAGCTGGCATCTCACTCTCTTTGAATCTTCTTTATCATGCTAAGAGGAGCAGGAAAAAGCAAAAAATTTCAGAATTGCACCTTGCAATGCGGAGAAATTACTGTTTGTGCATTTACAATATTCATTGATTTTTGCTATTGAAAAACATCATGTTATTCATATACCAGAAATGATTGAAGCTACTGACTGAATGAAAGGAGCTGGCATCTCACTCTCTTTGAATCTTCTTTATCATGCTAAGAGGAGCAGGAAAAAGCAAAAAATTTCAGAATTGCACCTTGCAATGCGGAGAAATTACAGTTTGTGCATTTACAATATTCATTGATTTTTGCCATTGAAAAACGTCCAGAAATGATTGAAGCTACTGACTGAATGAAAGGAGCTGGCATCTCACTCTCTTTGAATCTTCTTTATCATGCTAAGAGGAGCAGGAAAAAGCAAAAAATTTCAGAATTGCACCTTGCAATGCGGAGAAATTACTGTTTGTGCATTTACAATATTCATTGATTTTTGCCATTGAAAAACGTCCAGAAATGATTGAAGGTACTGACTGAATGAAAGGAGCTGGCATATCACTCTCTTTGAATCTTCTTTATCATGCTAAGAGGAGCAGGAAAAAGCAAAAAATTTCAGAATTGCACCTTGCAATGCGGAGAAATTACTGTTTGTGCATTTACAATATTCATTGATTTTTGCCATTGAAAAACGTCCAGAAATGATTGAAGCTACTGACTGAATGAAAGGAGCTGGCATCTCACTCTCTTTGAATCTTCTTTATCATGCTAAGAGGAGCAGGAAAAAGCAAAAAATTTCAGAATTGCACCTTGCAATGCGGAGAAATTACTGTTTGTGCATTTACAATATTCATTGATTTTTGCCATTGAAAAATGTCCAGAAATGATTGAAGCTACTGACTGAATGAAAGGAGCTGGCATCTCACTCTCTTTGAATCTTCTTTATCATGCTAAGAGGAGCAGGAAAAAGCAAAAAATTTCAGAATTGCGCCTTGCAATGCGGAGAAATTACTGTTTGTGCATTTACAAAATTCATTGATTTTTGCCATTGAAAAACATCATGTTATTCATATACCAGAAATGATTGAAGCTACTGACTGAAGGAAAGGAGCTGGCATCTCACTCTCTTTGAATCTTCTTTATCATGCTAAGAGGAGCAGGAAAAAGCAAAAAATTTCAGAATTGCACCTTGCAATGCGGAGAAATTACTGTTTGTGCATTTACAATATTCATTGATTTTTGCCATTGAAAAACATCCAGAAATGATTGTAGCTACTGACTGAATGAAAGGAGCTGGCATCTCACTCTCTTTGAAACTTCTTTATCATGCTAAGAGGAGCAGGAAAAAGCAAAAAATTTCACAATTGCACCTTGCAATGCGGAGAAATTACTGTTTCTGCATTTACAATATTCATTGATTTTTGCGATTGAAAAACATCATGTTATTCATATACCAGAAATGATTGAAGCTACTGACTGAATGAAAGGAGCTGGCATCTCACTCTCTTTGAATCTTCTTTATCATGCTAAGAGGAGCAGGAAAAAGTAAAAAATTTCAGAATTGCACCTTGCAATGCGGAGAAATTACTGTTTGTGCATTTACAATATTCAATGATTTTTGCCATTGAAAAACGTCCAGAAATGATTGAAGCTACTGACTGAATGAAAGGAGCTGGCATCTCACTCTCTTTGAATCTTGTTTATCATGCTAAGAGGAGCAGGAAAAAGCAAAAAATTTCAGAATTGCACCTTGCAATGCGGAGAAATTACTGTTTGTGCATTTTACAATATTCATTGATTTTTGCCATTGAAAAACGTCCAGAAATGATTGAAGCTACTGACTGAATGAAAGGAGCTGGCATCTCACTCTCTTTGAATCTTCTTTATCATGCTAAGAGGAGCAGGAAAAAGCAAAAAATTTCAGAATTGCACCTTGCAATGCGGAGAAATTACTGTTTGTGCATTTACAATATTCATTGATTTTTGCCATTGAAAAACATCATGTTATTCATATACCAGAAATGATTGAAGCTACTGACTGAATGAAAGGAGCTGGCATCTCACTCTCTTTGAATCTTCTTTATCATGCTAAGAGGAGCAGGAAAAAGCAAAAAATTTCAGAATTGCACCTTGCAATGCGGAGAAATTACTGTTTGTGCATTTACAATATTCATTGATTTTTGCCATTGAAAAACGTCCAGAAATGATTGAAGCTACTGACTGAATGAAAGGAGATGGCATCTCACTCTCTTTGAATCTTGTTTATCATGCTAAGAGGAGCAGGAAAAAGCAAAAAATTTCAGAATTGCACCTTGCAATGCGGAGAAATTACTGTTTGTGCATTTACAATATTCATTGATTTTTGCCATTGAAAAATGTCCAGAAATGATTGAAGCTACTGACTGAATGAAAGGAGCTGGCATCTCACTCTCTTTGAATATTCTTTATCATGCTAAGAGGAGCAGGAAAAAGCAAAAAATTTCAGAATTGCACCTTGCAATGCGGAGAAATTACTGTTTGTGCATTTACAATATTCATTGATTTTTGCCATTGAAAAATGTCCAGAAATGATTGAAGCTACTGACTGAATGAAAGGAGCTGGCATCTCACTCTCTTTGAATCTTCTTTATCATGCTAAGAGGAGCAGGAAAAAGCAAAAAATTTCAGAATTGCGCCTTGCAATGCGGAGAAATTACTGTTTGTGCATTTACAAAATTCATTGATTTTTGCCATTGAAAAACATCATGTTATTCATATACCAGAAATGATTGAAGCTACTGACTGAAGGAAAGGAGCTGGCATCTCACTCTCTTTGAATCTTCTTTATCATGCTAAGAGGAGCAGGAAAAAGCAAAAAATTTCAGAATTGCACCTTGCAATGCGGAGAAATTACTGTTTGTGCATTTACAATATTCATTGATTTTTGCCATTGAAAAACATCCAGAAATGATTGAAGCTACTGACTGAATGAAAGGAGCTGGCATCTCACTCTCTTTGAATCTTCTTTATCATGCTAAGAGGAGCAGGAAAAAGCAAAAAATTTCAGAATTGCACCTTGCAATGCGGAGAAATTACTGTTTGTGCATTTACAATATTCATTGATTTTTGCGAATGAAAAACATCATGTTATTCATATACCAGAAATGATTGAAGCTACTGACTGAATGAAAGGAGCTGGCATCTCACTCTCTTTGAATCTTCTTTATCATGCTAAGAGGAGCAGGAAAAAGTAAAAAATTTCAGAATTGCACCTTGCAATGCGGAGAAATTACTGTTTGTGCATTTACAATATTCAATGATTTTTGCCATTGAAAAACGTCCAGAAATGATTGAAGCTACTGACTGAATGAAAGGAGCTGGCATCTCACTCTCTTTGAATCTTGTTTATCATGCTAAGAGGAGCAGGAAAAAGCAAAAAATTTCAGAATTGCACCTTGCAATGCGGAGAAATTACTGTTTGTGCATTTACAATATTCATTGATTTTTGCCATTGAAAAACGTCCAGAAATGATTGAAGCTACTGACTGAATGAAAGGAGCTGGCATCTCACTCTCTTTGAATCTTCTTTATCATGCTAAGAGGAGCAGGAAAAAGCAAAAAATTTCAGAATTGCACCTTGCAATGCGGAGAAATTACTGTTTGTGCATTTACAATATTCATTGATTTTTGCCATTGAAAAACATGTTATTCATATACCAGAAATGTTTGAAGCTCCTGACTGAATGAAAGGAGCTGGCACCTCACTCTCTTTGAATCTTCTTTATCATGCTAAGAGGAGCAGGAAAAAGCAAAAAATTTCAGAATTGCACCTTGCAATGCGGAGAAATTACTGTTTGTGCATTTACAATATTCATTGATTTTTGCCATTGAAAAATGTCCAGAAATGATTGAAGCTACTGACTGAATGAAAGGAGCTGGCATCTCACTCTCTTTGAATCTTCTTTATCATGCTAGGATTAGCAGGAAAAAGCAAAAAATTTCAGAATTGCACCTTGCAATGTGGAGATATTACTGTTTGTGCATTTACAATATTCATTGATTTTTGCCATTGAAAAACATGTTTTTCATATACCAGAAATGTTTGAAGCTACTGACTGAATGAAAGGAGCTGGCATCTCACTCTCTTTGAATCTTCTTTATCATGCTAGGATTAACAGGAAAAAGCAAAAAATTTCAGAATTTCACCTTGCAATGTGGAGATATTACTGTTTGTGCATTTACAATATTCATTGATTTTTGCTATTGAAAAACATGTTTTTCATATACCAGAAATGTTTGAAGCTACTGACTGAATGAAAGGAGCTGGCATCTCACTCTCTTTGAATCTTCTTTATCATGCTAGGATTAACAGGAAAAAGTAAAAAATTTCAGAATTGCACCTTGCAATGTGGAGATATTACTGTTTGTGCATTTACAATATTCATTGATTTTTGCCATTGAAAAATGTCCAGAAATGATTGAAGCTACTGACTGAATGAAAGGAGCTGGCATCTCACTCTCTTTGAATCTTCTTTATCATGCTAGGATTAGCAGGAAAAAGCAAAAAAATTCAGAATTGCACCTTGCAATGTGGAGATATTACTGTTTGTGCATTTACAATATTCATTGATTTTTGCCATTGAAAAACATGTTTTTCATATACCAGAAATGTTTGAAGCTACTGACTGAATGAAAGGAGCTGGCATCTCACTCTCTTTGAATCTTCTTTATCATGCTAGGATTAACAGGAAAAAGCAAAAAATTTCAGAATTTCACCTTGCAATGTGGAGATATTACTGTTTGTGCATTTACAATATTCATTGATTTTTGCCATTGAAAAACATGTTTTTCATATACCAGAAATGTTTGAAGCTACTGACTGAATGAAAGGAGCTGGCATCTCACTCTCTTTGAATCTTCTTTATCATGCTAGGATTAACAGGAAAAAGCAAAAAATTTCAGAATTGCACCTTGCAATGTGGAGATATTACTGTTTGTGCATTTACAATATTCATTGATTTTTGCCATTGAAAAACGTCCAGAAATGTTTGAAGCTACTGACTGAATGAAAGGAGCTGGCATCTCACTCTCTTTGAATCTTCTTTATCATGCTAGGATTAGCAGGAAAAAGCAAAAAATTTCAGAATTGCACCTTGCAATGTGGAGATATTACTGTTTGTGCATTTACAATATTCATTGATTTTTGCCATTGAAAAACATGTTTTTCATATACCAGAAATGTTTGAAGCTACTGACTGAATGAAAGGAGCTGGCATCTCACTCTCTTTGAATCTTCTTTATCATGCTAGGATTAGCAGGAAAAAGCAAAAAATTTCAGAATTGCACCTTGCAATGTGGAGATATTACTGTTTGTGCATTTACAATATTCATTGATTTTTGCCATTGAAAAACGTTTTTCATATACCAGAAATGTTTGAAGCTACTGACTGAATGAAAGGAGCTGGCATCTCACTCTCTTTGAATCTTCTTTATCATGCTAGGATTAACAGGAAAAAGCAAAACATTTCAGAATTGCACCTTGCAATGTGGAGATATTACTGTTTGTGCATTTACAATATTCATTGATTTTTGCCATTGAAAAACGTCCAGAAATGTTTGAAGCTACTGACTGAATGAAAGGAGCTGGCATCTCACTCTCTTTGAATCTTCTTTATCATGCTAGGATTAACAGGAAAAAGCTAAAAATTTCAGAATTGCACCTTGCAATGTGGAGATATTACTGTTTGTGCATTTACAATATTCATTGATTTTTGCCATTGAAAAACATGTTTTTCATATACCAGAAATGTTTGAAGCTACTGACTGAATGAAAGGAGCTGGCATCTCACTCTCTTTGAATCTTCTTTATCATGCTAGGATTAGCAGGAAAAAGCAAAAAATTTCAGAATTGCACCTTGCAATGTGGAGATATTACTGTTTGTGCATTTACAATATTCATTGATTTTTGCCATTGAAAAACATGTTTTTCATATACCAGAAATGTTTGAAGCTACTGACTGAATGAAAGGAGATGGCATCTCACTCTCTTTGAATCTTCTTTATCATGCTAGGATTAACAGGAAAAAGCAAAAAATTTCAGAATTGCACCTTGCAATGTGGAGATATTACTGTTTGTGCATTTACAATATTCATTGATTTTTGCCATTGAAAAACGTCCAGAAATGTTTGAAGCTACTGACTGAATGAAAGGAGCTGGCATCTCACTCTCTTTGAATCTTCTTTATCATGCTAGGATTAGCAGGAAAAAGCAAAAAAAATTTCAGAATTGCACCTTGCAATGTGGAGATATTACTGTTTGTGCATTTACAATATTCATTGATTTTTGCCATTGAAAAACATGTTTTTCATATACCAGAAATGTTTGAAGCTACTGACTGAATGAAGGAGCTGGCATGTCACTCTCTTTGAATCTTCTTTATCATGCTAGGATTAACAGGAAAAGCAAAAAATTTCAGAATTGCACCTTGCAATGTGGAGATATTACTGTTTGTGCATTTACAATATTCATTGATTTTTGCCATTGAAAAACATGTTTTTCATATACCAGAAATGTTTGAAGCTACTGACTGAATGAAAGGAGCTGGCATCTCACTCTCTTTGAATCTTCTTTATCATGCTAGGATTAACAGGAAAAAGCAAAAAATTTCAGAATTGCACCTTGCAATGTGGAGATATTACTGTTTGTGCATTTACAATATTCATTGATTTTTGCCATTGAAAAACATGTTTTTCATATACCAGAAATGTTTGAAGCTACTGACTGAATGAAAGGAGCTGGCATCTCACTCTCTTTGAATCTTCTTTATCATGCTAGGATTAGCAGGAAAAAGCAAAAAATTTCAGAATTGCACCTTGCAATGTGGAGATATTACTGTTTGTGCATTTACAATATTCATTGATTTTTGCCATTGAAAAACGTTTTTCATATACCAGAAATGTTTGAAGCTACTGACTGAATGAAAGGAGCTGGCATCTCACTCTCTTTGAATCTTCTTTATCATGCTAGGATTAACAGGAAAAAGCAAAACATTTCAGAATTGCACCTTGCAATGTGGAGATATTACTGTTTGTGCATTTACAATATTCATTGATTTTTGCCATTGAAAAACGTCCAGAAATGTTTGAAGCTACTGACTGAATGAAAGGAGCTGGCATCTCACTCTCTTTGAATCTTCTTTATCATGCTAGGATTAACAGGAAAAAGCAAAAAATTTCAGAATTGCACCTTGCAATGTGGAGATATTACTGTTTGTGCATTTACAATATTCATTGATTTTTGCCATTGAAAAACGTCCAGAAATGTTTGAAGCTACTGACTGAATGAAAGGAGCTGGCATCTCACTCTCTTTGAATCTTCTTTATCATGCTAGGATTAGCAGGAAAAAGCAAAAAATTTCAGAATTGCACCTTGCAATGTGGAGATATTACTGTTTGTGCATTTACAATATTCATTGATTTTTGCCATTGAAAAACATGTTTTTCATATACCAGAAATGTTTGAAGCTACTGACTGAATGAAAGGAGCTGGCATCTCACTCTCTTTGAATCTTCTTTATCATGCTAGGATTAGCAGGAAAAAGCAAAAAATTTCAGAATTGCACCTTGCAATGTGGAGATATTACTGTTTGTGCATTTACAATATTCATTGATTTTTGCCATTGAAAAACGTTTTTCATATACCAGAAATGTTTGAAGCTACTGACTGAATGAAAGGAGCTGGCATCTCACTCTCTTTGAATCTTCTTTATCATGCTAGGATTAACAGGAAAAAGCAAAACATTTCAGAATTGCACCTTGCAATGTGGAGATATTACTGTTTGTGCATTTACAATATTCATTGATTTTTGCCATTGAAAAACGTCCAGAAATGTTTGAAGCTACTGACTGAATGAAAGGAGCTGGCATCTCACTCTCTTTGAATCTTCTTTATCATGCTAGGATTAACAGGAAAAAGCTAAAAATTTCAGAATTGCACCTTGCAATGTGGAGATATTACTGTTTGTGCATTTACAATATTCATTGATTTTTGCCATTGAAAAACATGTTTTTCATATACCAGAAATGTTTGAAGCTACTGACTGAATGAAAGGAGCTGGCATCTCACTCTCTTTGAATCTTCTTTATCATGCTAGGATTAGCAGGAAAAAGCAAAAAATTTCAGAATTGCACCTTGCAATGTGGAGATATTACTGTTTGTGCATTTACAATATTCATTGATTTTTGCCATTGAAAAACATGTTTTTCATATACCAGAAATGTTTGAAGCTACTGACTGAATGAAAGGAGATGGCATCTCACTCTCTTTGAATCTTCTTTATCATGCTAGGATTAACAGGAAAAAGCAAAAAATTTCAGAATTGCACCTTGCAATGTGGAGATATTACTGTTTGTGCATTTACAATATTCATTGATTTTTGCCATTGAAAAACGTCCAGAAATGTTTGAAGCTACTGACTGAATGAAAGGAGCTGGCATCTCACTCTCTTTGAATCTTCTTTATCATGCTAGGATTAGCAGGAAAAAGCAAAAAATTTCAGAATTGCACCTTGCAATGTGGAGATATTACTGTTTGTGCATTTACAATATTCATTGATTTTTGCCATTGAAAAACATGTTTTTCATATACCAGAAATGTTTGAAGCTACTGACTGAATGAAAGGAGCTGGCATGTCACTCTCTTTGAATCTTCTTTATCATGCTAGGATTAACAGGAAAAAGCAAAAAATTTCAGAATTGCACCTTGCAATGTGGAGATATTACTGTTTGTGCATTTACAATATTCATTGATTTTTGCCATTGAAAAACATGTTTTTCATATACCAGAAATGTTTGAAGCTACTGACTGAATGAAAGGAGCTGGCATCTCACTCTCTTTGAATCTTCTTTATCATGCTAGGATTAACAGGAAAAAGCAAAAAATTTCAGAATTGCACCTTGCAATGTGGAGATATTACTGTTTGTGCATTTACAATATTCATTGATTTTTGCCATTGAAAAACGTCCAGAAATGTTTGAAGCTACTGACTGAATGAAAGGAGCTGGCATCTCACTCTCTTTGAATCTTCTTTATCATGCTAGGATTAGCAGGAAAAAGCAAAAAATTTCAGAATTGCACCTTGCAATGTGGAGATATTACTGTTTGTGCATTTAAAATATTCATTGATTTTTGCCATTGAAAAACATGTTTTTCATATACCAGAAATGTTTGAAGCTACTGACTGAATGAAAGGAGCTGGCATCTCACTCTCTTTGAATCTTCTTTATCATGCTAGGATTAACAGGAAAAAGCAAAAAATTTCAGAATTGCACCTTGCAATGTGGAGATATTACTGTTTGTGCATTTACAATATTCATTGATTTTTGCCATTGAAAAACGTCCAGAAATGTTTGAAGCTACTGACTGAATGAAAGGAGCTGGCATCTCACTCTCTTTGAATCTTCTTTATCATGCTAGGATTAGCAGGAAAAAGCAAAAAATTTCAGAATTGCACCTTGCAATGTGGAGATATTACTGTTTGTGCATTTACAATATTCATTGATTTTTGCCATTGAAAAACATGTTTTTCATATACCAGAAATGTTTGAAGCTACTGACTGAATGAAAGGAGCTGGCATCTCACTCTCTTTGAATCTTCTTTATCATGCTAGGATTAGCAGGAAAAAGCAAAAAATTTCAGAATTGCACCTTGCAATGTGGAGATATTACTGTTTGTGCATTTACAATATTCATTGATTTTTGCCATTGAAAAACATGTTTTTCATATACCAGAAATGTTTGAAGCTACTGACTGAATGAAAGGAGCTGGCATCTCACTCTCTTTGAATCTTCTTTATCATGCTAGGATTAACAGGAAAAAGCAAAAAATTTCAGAATTGCACCTTGCAATGTGGAGATATTACTGTTTGTGCATTTACAATAATCATTGATTTTTGCCATTGAAAAACGTCCAGAAATGTTTGAAGCTACTGACTGAATGAAAGGAGCTGGCATCTCACTCTCTTTGAATCTTCTTTATCATGCTAGGATTAACAGGAAAAAGCTAAAAATTTCAGAATTGCACCTTGCAATGTGGAGATATTACTGTTTGTGCATTTACAATATTCATTGATTTTTGCCATTGAAAAACATGTTTTTCATATACCAGAAATGTTTGAAGCTACTGACTGAATGAAAGGAGCTGGCATCTCACTCTCTTTGAATCTTCTTTATCATGCTAGGATTAGCAGGAAAAAGCAAAGAATTTCAGAATTGCACCTTGCAATGTGGAGATATTACTGTTTGTGCATTTACAATATTCATTGATTTTTGCCATTGAAAAACATGTTTTTCATATACCAGAAATGTTTGAAGCTACTGACTGAATGAAAGGAGCTGGCATCTCACTCTCTTTGAATCTTCTTTATCATGCTAAGAGGAGCAGGAAAAAGCAAAAAATTTCAGAATTGCACCTTGCAATGCGGAGAAATTACTGTTTGTGCATTTACAATATTCATTGATTTTTGCCATTGAAAAACGTCCAGAAATGATTGAAGCTACTGACTGAATGAAAGGAGCTGTCATCTCACTCTCTTTGAATCTTCTTTATCATGCTAAGAGGAGCAGGAAAAAGCAAAAAATTTCAGAATTGCACCTTGCAATGCGGAGAAATTACTGTTTGTGCATTTACAATATTCATTGATTTTTGCCATTGAAAAATGTCCAGAAATGATTGAAGCTACTGACTGAATGAAAGGAGCTGGCATCTCACTCTCTTTGAATCTTCTTTATCATGCTAGGATTAGCAGGAAAAAGCAAAAAATTTCAGAATTGCACCTTGCAATGTGGAGATATTACTGTTTGTGCATTTACAATATTCATTGATTTTTGCCATTGAAAAACATGTTTTTCATATACCAGAAATGTTTGAAGCTACTGACTGAATGAAAGGAGCTGGCATCTCACTCTCTTTGAATCTTCTTTATCATGCTAGGATTAACAGGAAAAAGCAAAAAATTTCAGAATTTCACCTTGCAATGTGGAGATATTACTGTTTGTGCATTTACAATATTCATTGATTTTTGCCATTGAAAAACATGTTTTTCATATACCAGAAATGTTTGAAGCTACTGACTGAATGAAAGGAGCTGGCATCTCACTCTCTTTGAATCTTCTTTATCATGCTAGGATTAACAGGAAAAAGCAAAAAATTTCAGAATTGCACCTTGCAATGTGGAAATATTACTGTTTGTGCATTTACAATATTCATTGATTTTTGCCATTGAAAAACGTCCAGAAATGTTTGAAGCTACTGACTGAATGAAAGGAGCTGGCATCTCACTCTCTTTGAATCTTCTTTATCATGCTAGGATTAGCAGGAAAAAGCAAAAAATTTCAGAATTGCAACTTGCAATGTGGAGATATTACTGTTTGTGCATTTACAATATTCATTGATTTTTGCCATTGAAAAACATGTTTTTCATATACCAGAAATGTTTGAAGCTACTGACTGAATGAAAGGAGCTGGCATCTCACTCTCTTTGAATCTTCTTTATCATGCTAGGATTAGCAGGAAAAAGCAAAAAATTTCAGAATTGCACCTTGCAATGTGGAGATATTACTGTTTGTGCATTTACAATATTCATTGATTTTTGCCATTGAAAAACGTTTTTCATATACCAGAAATGTTTGAAGCTACTGACTGAATGAAAGGAGCTGGCATCTCACTCTCTTTGAATCTTCTTTATCATGCTAGGATTAACAGGAAAAAGCAAAAAATTTCAGAATTGCACCTTGCAATGTGGAGATATTACTGTTTGTGCATTTACAATATTCATTGATTTTTGCCATTGAAAAACGTCCAGAAATGTTTGAAGCTACTGACTGAATGAAAGGAGCTGGCATCTCACTCTCTTTGAATCTTCTTTATCATGCTAGGATTAACAGGAAAAAGCTAAAAATTTCAGAATTGCACCTTGCAATGTGGAGATATTACTGTTTGTGCATTTACAATATTCATTGATTTTTGCCATTGAAAAACATGTTTTTCATATACCAGAAATGTTTGAAGCTACTGACTGAATGAAAGGAGCTGGCATCTCACTCTCTTTGAATCTTCTTTATCATGCTAGGATTAGCAGGAAAAAGCAAAAAATTTCAGAATTGCACCTTGCAATGTGGAGATATTACTGTTTGTGCATTTACAATATTCATTGATTTTTGCCATTGAAAAACATGTGTTTTTCATATACCAGAAATGTTTGAAGCTACTGACTGAATGAAAGGAGCTGGCATCTCACTCTCTTTGAATCTTCTTTATCATGCTAGGATTAGCAGGAAAAAGCAAAAAATTTCAGAATTGCACCTTGCAATGTGGAGATATTACTGTTTGTGCATTTACAATATTCATTGATTTTTGCCATTGAAAAACATGTTTTTCATATACCAGAAATGTTTGAAGCTACTGACTGAATGAAAGGAGCTGGCATCTCACTCTCTTTGAATCTTCTTTATCATGCTAGGATTAACAGGAAAAAGCAAAAAATTTCAGAATTGCACCTTGCAATGTGGAGATATTACTGTTTGTGCATTTACAATATTCATTGATTTTTGCCATTGAAAAACGTCCAGAAATGTTTGAAGCTACTGACTGAATGAAAGGAGCTGGCATCTCACTCTCTTTGAATCTTCTTTATCATGCTAGGATTAACAGGAAAAAGCAAAAAATTTCAGAATTGCACCTTGCAATGTGGAGATATTACTGTTTGTGCATTTACAATATTCATTGATTTTTGCCATTGAAAAACGTCCAGAAATGTTTGAAGCTACTGACTGAATGAAAGGAGCTGGCATCTCACTCTCTTTGAATCTTCTTTATCATGCTAGGATTAGCAGGAAAAAGCAAAAAATTTCAGAATTGCACCTTGCAATGTGGAGATATTACTGTTTGTGCATTTACAATATTCATTGATTTTTGCCATTGAAAAACATGTTTTTCATATACCAGAAATGTTTGAAGCTACTGACTGAATGAAAGGAGCTGGCATGTCACTCTCTTTGAATCTTCTTTATCATGCTAGGATTAACAGGAAAAAGCAAAAAATTTCAGAATTGCACCTTGCAATGTGGAGATATTACTGTTTGTGCATTTACAATATTCATTGATTTTTGCCATTGAAAAACATGTTTTTCATATACCAGAAATGTTTGAAGCTACTGACTGAATGAAAGGAGCTGGCATCTCACTCTCTTTGAATCTTCTTTATCATGCTAGGATTAACAGGAAAAAGCAAAAAATTTCAGAATTGCACCTTGCAATGTGGAGATATTACTGTTTGTGCATTTACAATATTCATTGATTTTTGCCATTGAAAAACGTCCAGAAATGTTTGAAGCTACTGACTGAATGAAAGGAGCTGGCATCTCACTCTCTTTGAATCTTCTTTATCATGCTAGGATTAGCAGGAAAAAGCAAAAAATTTCAGAATTGCACCTTGCAATGTGGAGATATTACTGTTTGTGCATTTACAATATTCATTGATTTTTGCCATTGAAAAACATGTTTTTCATATACCAGAAATGTTTGAAGCTACTGACTGAATGAAAGGAGCTGGCATGTCACTCTCTTTGAATCTTCTTTATCATGCTAGGATTAACAGGAAAAAGCAAAAAATTTCAGAATTGCACCTTGCAATGTGGAGATATTACTGTTTGTGCATTTACAATATTCATTGATTTTTGCCATTGAAAAACATGTTTTTCATATACCAGAAATGTTTGAAGCTACTGACTGAATGAAAGGAGCTGGCATCTCACTCTCTTTGAATCTTCTTTATCATGCTAGGATTAACAGGAAAAAGCAAAAAATTTCAGAATTGCACCTTGCAATGTGGAGATATTACTGTTTGTGCATTTACAATATTCATTGATTTTTGCCATTGAAAAACGTCCAGAAATGTTTGAAGCTACTGACTGAATGAAAGGAGCTGGCATCTCACTCTCTTTGAATCTTCTTTATCATGCTAGGATTAGCAGGAAAAAGCAAAAAATTTCAGAATTGCACCTTGCAATGTGGAGATATTACTGTTTGTGCATTTAAAATATTCATTGATTTTTGCCATTGAAAAACATGTTTTTCATATACCAGAAATGTTTGAAGCTACTGACTGAATGAAAGGAGCTGGCATCTCACTCTCTTTGAATCTTCTTTATCATGCTAGGATTAACAGGAAAAAGCAAAAAATTTCAGAATTGCACCTTGCAATGTGGAGATATTACTGTTTGTGCATTTACAATATTCATTGATTTTTGCCATTGAAAAACATGTTTTTCATATACCAGAAATGTTTGAAGCTACTGACTGAATGAAAGGAGCTGGCATCTCACTCTCTTTGAATCTTCTTTATCATGCTAGGATTAACAGGAAAAAGCAAACAATTTCAGAATTGCACCTTGCAATGTGGAGATATTACTGTTTGTGCATTTACAATATTCATTGATTTTTGCCATTGAAAAACGTCCAGAAATGTTTGAAGCTACTGACTGAATGAATGGAGCTGGCATCTCACTCTCTTTGAATCTTCTTTATCATGCTAGGATTAACAGGAAAAAGCAAAAAATTTCAGAATTGCACCTTGCAATGTGGAGATATTACTGTTTGTGCATTTACAATATTCATTGATTTTTGCCATTGAAAAACGTCCAGAAATGTTTGAAGCTACTGACTGAATGGAAGGAGCTGGCATCTCACTCTCTTTGAATCTTCTTTATCATGCTAGGATTAGCAGGAAAAAGCAAAAAATTTCAGAATTGCACCTTGCAATGTGGAGATATTACTGTTTGTGCATTTACAATATTCATTGATTTTTGCCATTGAAAAACATGTTTTTCATATACCAGAAATGTTTGAAGCTACTGACTGAATGAAAGGAGCTGGCATCTCACTCTCTTTGAATCTTCTTTATCATGCTAGGATTAGCAGGAAAAAGCAAAAAATTTCAGAATTGCACCTTGCAATGTGGAGATATTACTGTTTGTGCATTTACAATATTCATTGATTTTTGCCATTGAAAAACATGTTTTTCATATACCAGAAATGTTTGAAGCTACTGACTGAATGAAAGGAGCTGGCATCTCACTCTCTTTGAATCTTCTTTATCATGCTAGGATTAACAGGAAAAAGCAAAAAATTTCAGAATTGCACCTTGCAATGTGGAGATATTACTGTTTGTGCATTTACAATATTCATTGATTTTTGCCATTGAAAAACGTCCAGAAATGTTTGAAGCTACTGACTGAATGAAAGGAGCTGGCATCTCACTCTCTTTGAATCTTCTTTATCATGCTAGGATTAACAGGAAAAAGCTAAAAATTTCAGAACTGCACCTTGCAATGTGGAGATATTACTGTTTGTGCATTTACAATATTCATTGATTTTTGCCATTGAAAAACATGTTTTTCATATACCAGAAATGTTTGAAGCTACTGACTGAATGAAAGGAGCTGGCATCTCACTCTCTTTGAATCTTCTTTATCATGCTAGGATTAGCAGGAAAAAGCAAAGAATTTCAGAATTGCACCTTGCAATGTGGAGATATTACTGTTTGTGCATTTACAATATTCATTGATTTTTGCCATTGAAAAACATGTTTTTCATATACCAAAAATGTTTGAAGCTACTGACTGAATGAAAGGAGCTGGCATCTCACTCTCTTTGAATCTTCTTTATCATGCTAGGATTAGCAGGAAAAAGCAAAAAATTTCAGAATTGCACCTTGCAATGTGGAGATATTACTGTTTGTGCATTTACAATATTCATTGATTTTTGCCATTGAAAAACATGTTTTTCATATACCAGAAATGTTTGAAGCTACTGACTGAATGAAAGGAGCTGGCATCTCACTCTCTTTGAATCTTCTTTATCATGCTAGGATTAACAGTAAAAAGCAAAAAATTTCAGAATTGCACCTTGCAATGTGGAGATATTACTGTTTGTGCATTTACAATATTCATTGTTTTTTGCCATTGAAAAATGTCCAGAAATGTTTGAAGCTACTGACTGAATGAAAGGAGCTGGCATCTCACTCTCTTTGAATCTTCTTTATCATGCTAGGATTAGCAGGAAAAAGCAAAAAATTTCAGAATTGCACCTTGCAATGTGGAGATATTACTGTTTGTGCATTTACAATATTCATTGATTTTTGCCATTGAAAAACATGTTTTTCATATACCAGAAATGTTTGAAGCTACTGACTGAATGAAAGGAGCTGGCATCTCACTCTCTTTGAATCTTCTTTATCATGCTAGGATTAGCAGGAAAAAGCAAAAAATTTCAGAATTGCACCTTGCAATGTGGAGATATTACTGTTTGTGCATTTACAATATTCATTGATTTTTGCCATTGAAAAACATGTTTTTCATATACCAGAAATGTTTGAAGCTACTGACTGAATGAAAGGAGCTGGCATCTCACTCTCTTTGAATCTTCTTTATCATGCTAGGATTAACAGGAAAAAGCAAAAAATTTCAGAATTGCACCTTGCAATGTGGAGATATTACTGTTTGTGCATTTACAATATTCATTGATTTTTGCCATTGAAAAACGTCCAGAAATGTTTGAAGCTACTGACTGAATGAAAGGAGCTGGCATCTCACTCTCTTTGAATCTTCTTTATCATGCTAGGATTAACAGGAAAAAGCTAAAAATTTCAGAATTGCACCTTCCAATGTGGAGATATTACTGTTTGTGCATTTACAATATTCATTGATTTTTGCCATTGAAAAACATGTTTTTCATATACCAGAAATGTTTGAAGCTACTGACTGAATGAAAGGAGCTGGCATCTCACTCTCTTTGAATCTTCTTTATCATGCTAGGATTAGCAGGAAAAAGCAAAAAATTTCAGAATTGCACCTTGCAATGTGGAGATATTACTGTTTGTGCATTTACAATATTCATTGATTTTTGCCATTGAAAAACATGTTTTTCATATACCAGAAATGTTTGAAGCTACTGACTGAATGAAAGGAGCTGGCATCTCACTCTCTTTGAATCTTCTTTATCATGCTAGGATTAACAGGAAAAAGCAAAAAATTTCAGAATTGCACCTTGCAATGTGGAGATATTACTGTTTGTGCATTTACAATATTCATTGATTTTTGCCATTGAAAAACGTCCAGAAATGTTTGAAGCTACTGACTGAATGAAAGGAGCTGGCATCTCACTCTCTTTGAATCTTCTTTATCATGCTAGGATTAACAGGAAAAAGCTAAAAATTTCAGAATTGCACCTTGCAATGTGGAGATATTACTGTTTGTGCATTTACAATATTCATTGATTTTTGCCATTGAAAAACATGTTTTTCATATACCAGAAATGTTTGAAGCTACTGACTGAATGAAAGGAGCTGGCATCTCACTCTCTTTGAATCTTCTTTATCATGCTAGGATTAGCAGGAAAAAGCAAAAAATTTCAGAATTGCACCTTGCAATGTGGAGATATTACTGTTTGTGCATTTACAATATTCATTGATTTTTGCCATTGAAAAACATGTTTTTCATATACCAGAAATGTTTGAAGCTACTGACTGAATGAAAGGAGCTGGCATCTCACTCTCTTTGAATCTTCTTTATCATGCTAGGATTAGCAGGAAAAAGCAAAAAATTTCAGAATTGCACCTTGCAATGTGGAGATATTACTGTTTGTGCATTTACAATATTCATTGATTTTTGCCATTGAAAAACATGTTTTTCATATACCAGAAATGTTTGAAGCTACTGACTGAATGAAAGGAGCTGGCATCTCACTCTCTTTGAATCTTCTTTATCATGCTAGGATTAACAGGAAAAAGCAAAAAATTTCAGAATTGCACCTTGCAATGTGGAGATATTACTGTTTGTGCATTTACAATATTCATTGATTTTTGCCATTGAAAAACGTCCAGAAATGTTTGAAGCTACTGACTGAATGAAAGGAGCTGGCATCTCACTCTCTTTGAATCTTCTTTATCATGCTAGGATTAGCAGGAAAAAGCAAAAAATTTCCGAATTGCACCTTGCAATGTGGAGATATTACTGTTTGTGCATTTACAATATTCATTGATTTTTGCCATTGAAAAACATGTTTTTCATATACCAGAAATGTTTGAAGCTACTGACTGAATGAAAGGAGCTGGCATCTCACTCTCTTTGAATCTTCTTTATCATGCTAGGATTAGCAGGAAAAAGCAAAAAATTTCAGAATTGCACCTTGCAATGTGGAGATATTACTGTTTGTGCATTTACAATATTCATTGATTTTTGCCATTGAAAAACATGTTTTTCATATACCAGAAATGTTTGAAGCTACTGACTGAATGAAAGGAGCTGGCATCTCACTCTTTGAATCTTCTTTATCATGCTAGGATTAGCAGGAAAAAGCAAAAAATTTCAGAATTGCACCTTGCAATGTGGAGATATTACTGTTTGTGCATTTACAATATTCATTGATTTTTGCCATTGAAAAACATGTTTTTCATATACCAGAAATGTTTGAAGCTACTGACTGAATGAAAGGAGCTGGCATCTCACTCTCTTTGAATCTTCTTTATCATGCTAGGATTAACAGGAAAAAGCTAAAAATTTCAGAATTGCACCTTGCAATGTGGAGATATTACTGTTTGTGCATTTACAATATTCATTGATTTTTGCCATTGAAAAACATGTTTTTCATATACCAGAAATGTTTGAAGCTACTGACTGAATGAAAGGAGCTGGCATCTCACTCTCTTTGAATCTTCTTTATCATGCTAGGATTAGCAGGAAAAAGCAAAAAATTTCAGAATTGCACCTTGCAATGTGGAGATATTACTGTTTGTGCATTTACAATATTCATTGATTTTTGCCATTGAAAAACATGTTTTTCATATACCAGAAATGTTTGAAGCTACTGACTGAATGAAAGGAGCTGGCATCTCACTCTCTTTGAATCTTCTTTATCATGCTAGGATTAACAGGAAAAAGCAAAAAATTTCAGAATTGCACCTTGCAATGTGGAGATATTACTGTTTGTGCATTTACAATATTCATTGATTTTTGCCATTGAAAAACGTCCAGAAATGTTTGAAGCTACTGACTGAATGAAAGGAGCTGGCATCTCACTCTCTTTGAATCTTCTTTATCATGCTAGGATTAGCAGGAAAAAGCAAAAAATTTCAAAATTGCACCTTGCAATGTGGAGATATTACTGTTTGTGCATTTACAATATTCATTGATTTTTGCCATTGAAAAACATCATGTTATTCATATACCAGAAATGTTTGAAGCCACTGACTGAATGAAAGGAGCTGGCATCTCACTCTCTTTGAATCTTCTTTATCATGCTAGGATTAGCAGGAAAAAGCAAAAAATTTCCGAATTGCACCTTGCAATGTGGAGATATTACTGTTTGTGCATTTACAATATTCATTGATTTTTGCCATTGAAAAACATGTTTTTCATATACCAGAAATGTTTGAAGCTACTGACTGAATGAAAGGAGCTGGCATCTCACTCTCTTTGAATCTTCTTTATCATGCTAGGATTAACAGGAAAAAGCAAAAAATTTCAGAATTGCACCTTGCAATGTGGAGATATTACTGTTTGTGCATTTACAATATTCATTGATTTTTGCCATTGTAAAACGTCCAGAAATGTTTGAAGCTACTGACTGAATGAAAGGAGCTGGCATCTCACTCTCTTTGAATCTTCTTTATCATGCTAGGATTAGCAGGAAAAAGCAAAAAATTTCAGAATTGCACCTTGCAATGTGGAGATATTACTGTTTGTGCATTTACAATATTCATTGATTTTTGCCATTGAAAAACATGTTTTTCATATACCAGAAATGTTTGAAGCTACTGACTGAATGAAAGGAGCTGGCATCTCACTCTCTTTGAATCTTCTTTATCATGCTAGGATTAGCAGGAAAAAGCAAAGAATTTCAGAATTGCACCTTGCAATGTGGAGATATTACTGTTTGTGCATTTACAATATTCATTGATTTTTGCCATTGAAAAACATGTTTTTCATATACCAGAAATGTTTGAAGCTACTGACTGAATGAAAGGAGCTGGCATCTCACTCTCTTTGAATCTTCTTTATCATGCTAGGATTAGCAGGAAAAAGCAAAAAATTTCAAAATTGCACCTTGCAATGTGGAGATATTACTGTTTGTGCATTTACAATATTCATTGATTTTTGCCATTGAAAAACATCATGTTATTCATATACCAGAAATGTTTGAAGCCACTGACTGAATGAAAGGAGCTGGCATCTCACTCTCTTTGAATCTTCTTTATCATGCTAGGATTAGCAGGAAAAAGCAAAAAATTTCCGAATTGCACCTTGCAATGTGGAGATATTACTGTTTGTGCATTTACAATATTCATTGATTTTTGCCATTGAAAAACATGTTTTTCATATACCAGAAATGTTTGAAGCTACTGACTGAATGAAAGGAGCTGGCATCTCACTCTCTTTGAATCTTCTTTATCATGCTAGGATTAACAGGAAAAAGCAAAAAATTTCAGAATTGCACCTTGCAATGTGGAGATATTACTGTTTGTGCATTTACAATATTCATTGATTTTTGCCATTGTAAAACGTCCAGAAATGTTTGAAGCTACTGACTGAATGAAAGGAGCTGGCATCTCACTCTCTTTGAATCTTCTTTATCATGCTAGGATTAGCAGGAAAAAGCAAAAAATTTCAGAATTGCACCTTGCAATGTGGAGATATTACTGTTTGTGCATTTACAATATTCATTGATTTTTGCCATTGAAAAACATGTTTTTCATATACCAGAAATGTTTGAAGCTACTGACTGAATGAAAGGAGCTGGCATCTCACTCTCTTTGAATCTTCTTTATCATGCTAGGATTAGCAGGAAAAAGCAAAGAATTTCAGAATTGCACCTTGCAATGTGGAGATATTACTGTTTGTGCATTTACAATATTCATTGATTTTTGCCATTGAAAAACATGTTTTTCATATACCAGAAATGTTTGAAGCTACTGACTGAATGAAAGGAGCTGGCATCTCACTCTCTTTGAATCTTCTTTATCATGCTAGGATTAGCAGGAAAAAGCAAAAAATTTCAGAATTGCACCTTGCAATGTGGAGATATTACTGTTTGTGCATTTACAATATTCATTGATTTTTGCCATTGAAAAACATGTTTTTCATATACCAGAAATGTTTGAAGCTACTGACTGAATGAAAGGAGCTGGCATCTCACTCTCTTTGAATCTTCTTTATCATGCTAGGATTAACAGTAAAAAGCAAAAAATTTCAGAATTGCACCTTGCAATGTGGAGATATTACTGTTTGTGCATTTACAATATTCATTGTTTTTTGCCATTGAAAAATGTCCAGAAATGTTTGAAGCTACTGACTGAATGAAAGGAGCTGGCATCTCACTCTCTTTGAATCTTCTTTATCATGCTAGGATTAGCAGGAAAAAGCAAAAAATTTCAGAATTGCACCTTGCAATGTGGAGATATTACTGTTTGTGCATTTACAATATTCATTGATTTTTGCCATTGAAAAACATGTTTTTCATATACCAGAAATGTTTGAAGCTACTGACTGAATGAAAGGAGCTGGCATCTCACTCTCTTTGAATCTTCTTTATCATGCTAGGATTAGCAGGAAAAAGCAAAAAATTTCAGAATTGCACCTTGCAATGTGGAGATATTACTGTTTGTGCATTTACAATATTCATTGATTTTTGCCATTGAAAAACATGTTTTTCATATACCAGAAATGTTTGAAGCTACTGACTGAATGAAAGGAGCTGGCATCTCACTCTCTTTGAATCTTCTTTATCATGCTAGGATTAACAGGAAAAAGCAAAAAATTTCAGAATTGCACCTTGCAATGTGGAGATATTACTGTTTGTGCATTTACAATATTCATTGATTTTTGCCATTGAAAAACGTCCAGAAATGTTTGAAGCTACTGACTGAATGAAAGGAGCTGGCATCTCACTCTCTTTGAATCTTCTTTATCATGCTAGGATTAACAGGAAAAAGCTAAAAATTTCAGAATTGCACCTTCCAATGTGGAGATATTACTGTTTGTGCATTTACAATATTCATTGATTTTTGCCATTGAAAAACATGTTTTTCATATACCAGAAATGTTTGAAGCTACTGACTGAATGAAAGGAGCTGGCATCTCACTCTCTTTGAATCTTCTTTATCATGCTAGGATTAGCAGGAAAAAGCAAAAAATTTCAGAATTGCACCTTGCAATGTGGAGATATTACTGTTTGTGCATTTACAATATTCATTGATTTTTGCCATTGAAAAACATGTTTTTCATATACCAGAAATGTTTGAAGCTACTGACTGAATGAAAGGAGCTGGCATCTCACTCTCTTTGAATCTTCTTTATCATGCTAGGATTAACAGGAAAAAGCAAAAAATTTCAGAATTGCACCTTGCAATGTGGAGATATTACTGTTTGTGCATTTACAATATTCATTGATTTTTGCCATTGAAAAACGTCCAGAAATGTTTGAAGCTACTGACTGAATGAAAGGAGCTGGCATCTCACTCTCTTTGAATCTTCTTTATCATGCTAGGATTAACAGGAAAAAGCTAAAAATTTCAGAATTGCACCTTGCAATGTGGAGATATTACTGTTTGTGCATTTACAATATTCATTGATTTTTGCCATTGAAAAACATGTTTTTCATATACCAGAAATGTTTGAAGCTACTGACTGAATGAAAGGAGCTGGCATCTCACTCTCTTTGAATCTTCTTTATCATGCTAGGATTAGCAGGAAAAAGCAAAAAATTTCAGAATTGCACCTTGCAATGTGGAGATATTACTGTTTGTGCATTTACAATATTCATTGATTTTTGCCATTGAAAAACATGTTTTTCATATACCAGAAATGTTTGAAGCTACTGACTGAATGAAAGGAGCTGGCATCTCACTCTCTTTGAATCTTCTTTATCATGCTAAGATTAGCAGGAAAAAGCAAAAAATTTCAGAATTGCACCTTGCAATGTGGAGATATTACTGTTTGTGCATTTACAATATTCATTGATTTTTGCCATTGAAAAACATGTTTTTCATATACCAGAAATGTTTGAAGCTACTGACTGAATGAAAGGAGCTGGCATCTCACTCTCTTTGAATCTTCTTTATCATGCTAGGATTAACAGGAAAAAGCAAAAAATTTCAGAATTGCACCTTGCAATGTGGAGATATTACTGTTTGTGCATTTACAATATTCATTGATTTTTGCCATTGAAAAACGTCCAGAAATGTTTGAAGCTACTGACTGAATGAAAGGAGCTGGCATCTCACTCTCTTTGAATCTTCTTTATCATGCTAGGATTAGCAGGAAAAAGCAAAAAATTTCCGAATTGCACCTTGCAATGTGGAGATATTACTGTTTGTGCATTTACAATATTCATTGATTTTTGCCATTGAAAAACATGTTTTTCATATACCAGAAATGTTTGAAGCTACTGACTGAATGAAAGGAGCTGGCATCTCACTCTCTTTGAATCTTCTTTATCATGCTAGGATTAGCAGGAAAAAGCAAAAAATTTCAGAATTGCACCTTGCAATGTGGAGATATTACTGTTTGTGCATTTACAATATTCATTGATTTTTGCCATTGAAAAACATGTTTTTCATATACCAGAAATGTTTGAAGCTACTGACTGAATGAAAGGAGCTGGCATCTCACTCTTTGAATCTTCTTTATCATGCTAGGATTAGCAGGAAAAAGCAAAAAATTTCAGAATTGCACCTTGCAATGTGGAGATATTACTGTTTGTGCATTTACAATATTCATTGATTTTTGCCATTGAAAAACATGTTTTTCATATACCAGAAATGTTTGAAGCTACTGACTGAATGAAAGGAGCTGGCATCTCACTCTCTTTGAATCTTCTTTATCATGCTAGGATTAACAGGAAAAAGCTAAAAATTTCAGAATTGCACCTTGCAATGTGGAGATATTACTGTTTGTGCATTTACAATATTCATTGATTTTTGCCATTGAAAAACATGTTTTTCATATACCAGAAATGTTTGAAGCTACTGACTGAATGAAAGGAGCTGGCATCTCACTCTCTTTGAATCTTCTTTATCATGCTAGGATTAGCAGGAAAAAGCAAAAAATTTCAGAATTGCACCTTGCAATGTGGAGATATTACTGTTTGTGCATTTACAATATTCATTGATTTTTGCCATTGAAAAACATGTTTTTCATATACCAGAAATGTTTGAAGCTACTGACTGAATGAAAGGAGCTGGCATCTCACTCTCTTTGAATCTTCTTTATCATGCTAGGATTAACAGGAAAAAGCAAAAAATTTCAGAATTGCACCTTGCAATGTGGAGATATTACTGTTTGTGCATTTACAATATTCATTGATTTTTGCCATTGAAAAACGTCCAGAAATGTTTGAAGCTACTGACTGAATGAAAGGAGCTGGCATCTCACTCTCTTTGAATCTTCTTTATCATGCTAGGATTAGCAGGAAAAAGCAAAAAATTTCAAAATTGCACCTTGCAATGTGGAGATATTACTGTTTGTGCATTTACAATATTCATTGATTTTTGCCATTGAAAAACATCATGTTATTCATATACCAGAAATGTTTGAAGCCACTGACTGAATGAAAGGAGCTGGCATCTCACTCTCTTTGAATCTTCTTTATCATGCTAGGATTAGCAGGAAAAAGCAAAAAATTTCCGAATTGCACCTTGCAATGTGGAGATATTACTGTTTGTGCATTTACAATATTCATTGATTTTTGCCATTGAAAAACATGTTTTTCATATACCAGAAATGTTTGAAGCTACTGACTGAATGAAAGGAGCTGGCATCTCACTCTCTTTGAATCTTCTTTATCATGCTAGGATTAACAGGAAAAAGCAAAAAATTTCAGAATTGCACCTTGCAATGTGGAGATATTACTGTTTGTGCATTTACAATATTCATTGATTTTTGCCATTGAAAAACATGTTTTTCATATACCAGAAATGTTTGAAGCTACTGACTGAATGAAAGGAGCTGGCATCTCACTCTTTGAATCTTCTTTATCATGCTAGGATTAGCAGGAAAAAGCAAAAAATTTCAGAATTGCACCTTGCAATGTGGAGATATTACTGTTTGTGCATTTACAATATTCATTGATTTTTGCCATTGAAAAACATGTTTTTCATATACCAGAAATGTTTGAAGCTACTGACTGAATGAAAGGAGCTGGCATCTCACTCTCTTTGAATCTTCTTTATCATGCTAGGATTAACAGGAAAAAGCTAAAAATTTCAGAATTGCACCTTGCAATGTGGAGATATTACTGTTTGTGCATTTACAATATTCATTGATTTTTGCCATTGAAAAACATGTTTTTCATATACCAGAAATGTTTGAAGCTACTGACTGAATGAAAGGAGCTGGCATCTCACTCTCTTTGAATCTTCTTTATCATGCTAGGATTAGCAGGAAAAAGCAAAAAATTTCAGAATTGCACCTTGCAATGTGGAGATATTACTGTTTGTGCATTTACAATATTCATTGATTTTTGCCATTGAAAAACATGTTTTTCATATACCAGAAATGTTTGAAGCTACTGACTGAATGAAAGGAGCTGGCATCTCACTCTCTTTGAATCTTCTTTATCATGCTAGGATTAACAGGAAAAAGCAAAAAATTTCAGAATTGCACCTTGCAATGTGGAGATATTACTGTTTGTGCATTTACAATATTCATTGATTTTTGCCATTGAAAAACGTCCAGAAATGTTTGAAGCTACTGACTGAATGAAAGGAGCTGGCATCTCACTCTCTTTGAATCTTCTTTATCATGCTAGGATTAGCAGGAAAAAGCAAAAAATTTCAAAATTGCACCTTGCAATGTGGAGATATTACTGTTTGTGCATTTACAATATTCATTGATTTTTGCCATTGAAAAACATCATGTTATTCATATACCAGAAATGTTTGAAGCCACTGACTGAATGAAAGGAGCTGGCATCTCACTCTCTTTGAATCTTCTTTATCATGCTAGGATTAGCAGGAAAAAGCAAAAAATTTCCGAATTGCACCTTGCAATGTGGAGATATTACTGTTTGTGCATTTACAATATTCATTGATTTTTGCCATTGAAAAACATGTTTTTCATATACCAGAAATGTTTGAAGCTACTGACTGAATGAAAGGAGCTGGCATCTCACTCTCTTTGAATCTTCTTTATCATGCTAGGATTAACAGGAAAAAGCAAAAAATTTCAGAATTGCACCTTGCAATGTGGAGATATTACTGTTTGTGCATTTACAATATTCATTGATTTTTGCCATTGTAAAACGTCCAGAAATGTTTGAAGCTACTGACTGAATGAAAGGAGCTGGCATCTCACTCTCTTTGAATCTTCTTTATCATGCTAGGATTAGCAGGAAAAAGCAAAAAATTTCAGAATTGCACCTTGCAATGTGGAGATATTACTGTTTGTGCATTTACAATATTCATTGATTTTTGCCATTGAAAAACATGTTTTTCATATACCAGAAATGTTTGAAGCTACTGACTGAATGAAAGGAGCTGGCATCTCACTCTCTTTGAATCTTCTTTATCATGCTAGGATTAACAGGAAAAAGCAAAAAATTTCAGAATTGCACCTTGCAATGTGGAGATATTACTGTTTGTGCATTTACAATATTCATTGATTTTTGCCATTGAAAAACATGTTTTTCATATACCAGAAATGTTTGAAGCTACTGACTGAATGAAAGGAGCTGGCATCTCACTCTTTGAATCTTCTTTATCATGCTAGGATTAGCAGGAAAAAGCAAAAAATTTCAGAATTGCACCTTGCAATGTGGAGATATTACTGTTTGTGCATTTACAATATTCATTGATTTTTGCCATTGAAAAACATGTTTTTCATATACCAGAAATGTTTGAAGCTACTGACTGAATGAAAGGAGCTGGCATCTCACTCTCTTTGAATCTTCTTTATCATGCTAGGATTAGCAGGAAAAAGCAAAAAATTTCAGAATTGCACCTTGCAATGTGGAGATATTACTGTTTGTGCATTTACAATATTCATTGATTTTTGCCATTGAAAAACATGTTTTTCATATACCAGAAATGTTTGAAGCTACTGACTGAATGAAAGGAGCTGGCATCTCACTCTCTTTGAATCTTCTTTATCATGCTAGGATTAACGGGAAAAATCAAAAAATTTCAGAATTGCACCTTGCAATGTGGAGATATTACTGTTTGTGCATTTACAATATTCATTGATTTTTGCCATTGAAAAACATGTTTTTCATATTCCAGAAATGTTTGAAGCTACTGACTGAATGAAAGGAGCTGGCATCTCACTCTCTTTGAATCTTCTTTATCATGCTAGGATTAACAGGAAAAAGCAAAAAATTTCAGAATTGCACCTTGCAATGTGGAGATATTACTGTTTGTGCATTTACAATATTCATTGATTTTTGCCATTGAAAAACGTCCAGAAATGTTTGAAGCTACTGACTGAATGAAAGGAGCTGGCATCTCACTCTCTTTGAATCTTCTTTATCATGCTAGGATTAGCAGGAAAAAGCAAAATTCAGAATTGCACCTTGCAATGTGGAGATATTACTGTTTGTGCATTTACAATATTCATTGATTTTCGCCATTGAAAAACGTTTTTCATATACCAGAAAAGTTTGAAGCTACTGACTGAATGAAAGGAGCTGGCATCTCACTCTCTTTGAATCTTCTTTATCATGCTAGGATTAACAGGAAAAAGCAAAAAATTTCAGAATTGCACCTTGCAATGTGGAGATATTACTGTTTGTGCATTTACAATATTCATTGATTTTTGCCATTGAAAAACGTCCAGAAATGTTTGAAGCTACTGACTGAATGAAAGGAGGTGGCATCTCACTCTCTTTGAATCTTCTTTATCATGCTAGGATTAGCAGGAAAAAGCAAAAAATTTCAGAATTGCACCTTGCAATGTGGAGATATTACTGTTTGTGCATTTACAATATTCATTGATTTTTGCCATTGAAAAACATGTTTTTCATATACCAGAAATGTTTGAAGCTACTGACTGAATGAAAGGAGCTGGCATCTCACTCTCTTTGAATCTTCTTTATCATGCTAGGATTAACAGGAAAAAGCAAAAAATTTCAGAATTGCACCTTGCAATGTGGAGATATTACTGTTTGTGCATTTACAATATTCATTGATTTTTGCCATTGAAAAACATGTTTTTCATATACCAGAAATGTTTGAAGCTACTGACTGAATGAAAGGAGCTGGCATCTCACTCTCTTTGAATCTTCTTTATCATGCTAGGATTAACAGGAAAAAGTAAAAAATTTCAGAATTGCACCTTGCAATGTGGAGATATTACTGTTTGTGCATTTACAATATTCATTGATTTTTGCCATTGAAAAACGTCCAGAAATGTTTGAAGCTACTGACTGAATGAAAGGAGCTGGCATCTCACTCTCTTTGAATCTTCTTTATCATGCTAGGATTAGCAGGAAAAAGCAAAAAATTTCAGAATTGCACCTTGCAATGTGGAGATATTACTGTTTGTGCATTTACAATATTCATTGATTTTTGCCATTGAAAAACATGTTTTTCATATACCAGAAATGTTTGAAGCTACTGACTGAATGAAAGGAGCTGGCATCTCACTCTCTTTGAATCTTCTTTATCATGCTAGGATTAGCAGGAAAAAGCAAAAAATTTCAGAATTGCACCTTGCAATGTGGAGATATTACTGTTTGTGCATTTACAATATTCATTGATTTTTGCCATTGAAAAACATGTTTTTCATATACCAGAAATGTTTGAAGCTACTGACTGAATGAAAGGAGCTGGCATCTCACTCTCTTTGAATCTTCTTTATCATGCTAGGATTAACAGGAAAAATCAAAAAATTTCAGAATTGCACCTTGCAATGTGGAGATATTACTGTTTGTGCATTTACAATATTCATTGATTTTTGCCATTGAAAAACATGTTTTTCATATTCCAGAAATGTTTGAAGCTACTGACTGAATGAAAGGAGCTGGCATCTCACTCTCTTTGAATCTTCTTTATCATGCTAGGATTAACAGGAAAAAGCAAAAAATTTCAGAATTGCACCTTGCAATGTGGAGATATTACTGTTTGTGCATTTACAATATTCATTGATTTTTGCCATTGAAAAACGTCCAGAAATGTTTGAAGCTACTGACTGAATGAAAGGAGCTGGCATCTCACTCTCTTTGAATCTTCTTTATCATGCCAGGATTAGCAGGAAAAAGCAAAAAATTTCAGAATTGCACCTTGCAATGTGGAGATATTACTGTTTGTGCATTTACAATATTCATTGATTTTTGCCATTGAAAAACATGTTTTTCATATACCAGAAATGTTTGAAGCTACTGACTGAATGAAAGGAGCTGGCATCTCACTCTCTTTGAATCTTCTTTATCATGCTAGGATTAGCAGGAAAAAGCAAAAAATTTCAGAATTGCACCTTGCAATGTGGAGATATTACTGTTTGTGCATTTACAATATTCATTGATTTTTGCCATTGAAAAACATGTTTTTCATATACCAGAAATGTTTGAAGCTACTGACTGAATGAAAGGAGCTGGCATCTCACTCTCTTTGAATCTTCTTTATCATGCTAGGATTAACAGGAAAAAGCAAAAAATTTCAGAATTGCACCTTGCAATGTGGAGATATTACTGTTTGTGCATTTACAATATTCATTGATTTTAGCCATTGAAAAATGTCCAGAAATGTTTGAAGCTACTGACTGAATGAAAGGAGCTGGCATCTCACTCTCTTTGAATCTTCTTTATCATGCTAGGATTAACAGGAAAAATCAAAAAATTTCAGAATTGCACCTTGCAATGTGGAGATATTACTGTTTGTGCATTTACAATATTCATTGATTTTTGCCATTGAAAAACATGTTTTTCATATTCCAGAAATGTTTGAAGCTACTGACTGAATGAAAGGAGCTGGCATCTCACTCTCTTTGAATCTTCTTTATCATGCTAGGATTAACAGGAAAAAGCAAAAAATTTCAGAATTGCACCTTGCAATGTGGAGATATTACTGTTTGTGCATTTACAATATTCATTGATTTTTGCCATTGAAAAACGTCCAGAAATGTTTGAAGCTACTGACTGAATGAAAGGAGCTGGCATCTCACTCTCTTTGAATCTTCTTTATCATGCTAGGATTAGCAGGAAAAAGCAAAAAATTTCAGAATTGCACCTTGCAATGTGGAGATATTACTGTTTGTGCATTTACAATATTCATTGATTTTTGCCATTGAAAAACATGTTTTTCATATACCAGAAATGTTTGAAGCTACTGACTGAATGAAAGGAGCTGGCATCTCACTCTCTTTGAATCTTCTTTATCATGCTAGGATTAGCAGGAAAAAGCAAAAAATTTCAGAATTGCACCTTGCAATGTGGAGATATTACTGTTTGTGCATTTACAATATTCATTGATTTTTGCCATTGAAAAACATGTTTTTCATATACCAGAAATGTTTGAAGCTACTGACTGAATGAAAGGAGCTGGCATCTCACTCTCTTTGAATCTTCTTTATCATGCTAGGATTAACAGGAAAAAGCAAAAAATTTCAGAATTGCACCTTGCAATGTGGAGATATTACTGTTTGTGCATTTACAATATTCATTGATTTTAGCCATTGAAAAACGTCCAGAAATGTTTGAAGCTACTGACTGAATGAAAGGAGCTGGCATCTCACTCTCTTTGAATGTTCTTTATCATGCTAGGATTAACAGGAAAAAGCTAAAAATTTCAGAATTGCACCTTGCAATGTGGAGATATTACTGTTTGTGCATTTACAATATTCATTGATTTTTGCCATTGAAAAACATGTTTTTCATATACCAGAAATGTTTGAAGCTACTGACTGAATGAAAGGAGCTGGCATCTCACTCTCTTTGAATCTTCTTTATCATGCTAGGATTAGCAGGAAAGAGCAAAAAATTTCAGAATTGCACCTTGCATTGTGGAGATATTACTGTTTGTGCATTTACAATATTCATTGATTTTTGCCATTGAAAAACGTTTTTCATATACCAGAAATGTTTGAAGCTACTGACTGAATGAAAGGAGCTGGCATCTCACTCTCTTTGAATCTTCTTTATCATGCTAGGATTAGCAGGAAAAAGCAAAAAATTTCAGAATTGCACCTTGCAATGTGGAGATATTACTGTTTGTGCATTTACAATATTCATTGATTTTTGCCATTGAAAAACATGTTTTTCATATACCAGAAATGTTTGAAGCTACTGACTGAATGAAAGGAGCTGGCATCTCACTCTGAATCTTCTTTATCATGCTAGGATTAACAGGAAAAAGCAAAAAATTTCAGAATTGCACCTTGCAATGTGGAGATATTACTGTTTGTGCATTTACAATATTCATTGATTTTTGCCATTGAAAAACATGTTTTTCATATACCAGAAATGTTTGAAGCTACTGACTGAATGAAAGGAGCTGGCATCTCACTCTCTTTGAATCTTCTTTATCATGCTAGGATTAACAGGAAAAAGAAAAAAATTTCAGAATTGCACCTTGCAATGTGGAGATATTACTGTTTGTGCATTTACAATATTCATTGATTTTTGCCATTGAAAAACGTCCAGAAATGTTTGAAGCTACTGACTGAATGAAAGGAGCTGGCATCTCACTCTCTTTGAATCTTCTTTATCATGCTAGGATTAGCAGGAAAAAGCAAAAAATTTCAGAATTGCACCTTGCAATGTGGAGATATTACTGTTTGTGCATTTACAATATTCATTGATTTTTGCCATTGAAAAACATGTTTTTCATATACCAGAAATGTTTGAAGCTACTGACTGAATGAAAGGAGCTGGCATCTCACTCTCTTTGAATCTTCTTTATCATGCTAGGATTAACAGGAAAAAGCAAAAAATTTCAGAATTGCACCTTGCAATGTGGAGATATTACTGTTTGTGCATTTACAATATTCATTGATTTTTGCCATTGAAAAACGTCCAGAAATGTTTGAAGCTACTGACTGAATGAAAGGAGCTGGCATCTCACTCTCTTTGAATCTTCTTTATCATGCTAGGATTAACAGGAAAAAGCTAAAAATTTCAGAATTGCACCTTGCAATGTGGAGATATTACTGTTTGTGCATTTACAATATTCATTGATTTTTGCCATTGAAAAACATGTTTTTCATATACCAGAAATGTTTGAAGCTACTGACTGAATGAAAGGAGCTGGCATCTCACTCTCTTTGAATCTTCTTTATCATGCTAGGATTAGCAGGAAAAAGCAAAAAATTTCAGAATTGCACCTTGCAATGTGGAGATATTACTGTTTGTGCATTTACAATATTCATTGATTTTTGCCATTGAAAAACATGTTTTTCATATACCAGAAATGTTTGAAGCTACTGACTGAATGAAAGGAGCTGGCATCTCACTCTCTTTGAATCTTCTTTATCATGCTAGGATTAGCAGGAAAAAGCAAAACATTTCAGAATTGCACCTTGCAATGTGGAGATATTACTGTTTGTGCATTTACAATATTCATTGATTTTTGCCATTGAAAAACATGTTTTTCATATACCAGAAATGTTTGAAGCTACTGACTGAATGAAAGGAGCTGGCATCTCACTCTCTTTGAATCTTCTTTATCATGCTAGGATTAACAGGAAAAACCAAAAAATTTCAGAATTGCACCTTGCAATTTGGAGATATTACTGTTTGTGCATTTACAATATTCATTGATTTTTGCCATTGAAAAACGTCCAGAAATGTTTGAAGCTACTGACTGAATGAAAGGAGCTGGCATCTCACTCTCTTTGAATCTTCTTTATCATGCTAGGATTAGCAGGAAAAAGCAAAAAATTTCAGAATTGCACCTTGCAATGTGGAGATATTACTGTTTGTGCATTTACAATATTTCAATGGCAAAAATCAATGAATATTGTAAATGCACAAACAGTAATTTATCCGCATTGCAAGGTGCAATTCTGAAATTTTTTGCTTTTTCCTGCTCCTCTTAGCATGATAAAGAAGATTCAAAGAGAGTGAGATGCCAGCTCCTTTCATTCAGTCAGTAGCTTCAAACATTTCTGGTATATGAATAACATGATGTTTTTCAATGGCAAAAATCAATGAATATTGTAAATGCACAAACAGTAATTTCTCCGCATTGCAAGGTGCAATTCTGAAATTTTTTGCTTTTTCCTGCTCCTCTTAGCATGATAAAGAAGATTCAAAGAGAGTGAGATGCCAGCTCCTTTCATTCAGTCAGTAGCTTCAATCATTTCTGGACGTTTTTCAATGGCAAAAATCAATAAATATTGTAAATGCACAAACAGTAATTTCTCCGCATTGCAAGGTGCAATTCTGAAATTTTTTGCTTTTTCCTGCTCCTCTTAGCATGATAAAGAAGATTCAAAGAGAGTGAGATGCCAGCTCCTTTCATTCAGTCAGTAGCTTCAAACATTTCTGGTATATGAATAACATGATGTTTTTCAATGGCAAAAATCAATGAATATTGTAAATGCACAAACAGTAATTTCTCCGCATTGCAAGGTGCAATTCTGAAATTTTTTGCTTTTTCCTGCTCCTCTTAGCATGATAAAGAAGATTCAAAGAGAGTGAGATGCCAGCTCCTTTCATTCAGTCAGTAGCTTCAATCATTTCTGGACGTTTTTCAATGGCAAAAATCAATGAATATTGTAAATGCACAAACAGTAATTTCTCCGCATTGCAAGGTGCAATTCTGAAATTTTTTACTTTTTCCTGCTCCTCTTAGCATGGTAAAGAAGATTCAAAGAGAGTGAGATGCCAGCTCCTTTCATTCAGTCAGTAGCTTCAATCATTTCTGGTATATGAATAACATGATGTTTTTCAATGGCAAAAATCAATGAATATTGTAAATGCACAAACAGTAATTTCTCCGCATTGCAAGGTGCAATTCTGAAATTTTTTGCTTTTTCCTGCTCCTCTTAGCATGATAAAGAAGATTCAAAGAGAGTGAGATGCCAGCTCCTTTCATTCAGTCAGTAGCTTCAATCATTTCTGGACGTTTTTCAATGGCAAAAATCAATGAATATTGTAAATGCATAAACTAATTTCTCCGCATTGCAAGGTGCAATTCTGAAATTTTTTGCTTTTTCCTGCTCCTCTTAGCATGATAAAGAAGATTCAAAGAGAGTGAGATGCCAGCTCCTTTCATTCAGTCAGTAGCTTCAATCATTTCTGGTAAATGAATAACATGATGTTTTTCAATGGCAAAAATCAATGAATTTTGTAAATGCACAAACAGTAATTTCTCCGCATTGCAAGGCGCAATTCTGAAATTTTTTGCTTTTTCCTGCTCCTCTTAGCATGATAAAGAAGATTCAAAGAGAGTGAGATGCCAGCTCCTTTCATTCAGTCAGTAGCTTCAATCATTTCTGGACGTTTTTCAATGGCAAAAATCAATGAATATTGTAAATGCACAAACAGTAATTTCTCCGCATTGCAAGGTGCAATTCTGAAATTTTTTGCTTTTTCCTGCTCCTCTTAGCATGATAAAGAAGATTCAAAGAGAGTGAGATGCCAGCTCCTTTCATTCAGTCACTAGGTTCAATCATTTCTGGACGTTTTTCAATGGCAAAAATCAATGAATATTGTAAATGCACAAACAGTAATTTCTCCGCATTGCAAGGTGCAATTCTGAAATTTTTTGCTTTTTCCTGCTCCTCTTATCATGATAAAGAAGATTCAAAGAGAGTGAGGTGCCAGCTCCTTTCATTCAGTCAGTAGCTTCAAACATTTCTGGTATATGAATAACATGTTTTTCAATGGCAAAAATCAATGAATATTGTAAATGCACAAACAGTAATTTCTCCGCATTGCAAGGTGCAATTCTGAAATTTTTTGCTTTTTCCTGCTCCTCTTAGCATGATAAAGAAGATTCAAAGAGAGTGAGGTGCCAGCTCCTTTCATTCAGTCAGTAGCTTCAATCATTTCTGGACGTTTTTCAATGTCAAAAATCAATGAATATTGTAAATGCACAAACAGTAATTTCTTCGCATTGCAAGGTGCAATTCTGAAATTTTTTGCTTTTTCCTGCTCCTCTTAGCATGATAAAGAAGATTCAAAGAGAGTGAGATGCCAGCTCCTTTCATTCAGTCAGTAGCTTCAATCATTTCTGGAAGTTTTTCAATGGCAAAAATCAATGAATATTGTAAATGCACAAACTGTAATTTCTCCGCATTGCAAGGTGCAATTCTGAAATTTTTTGCTTTTTCCTGCTCCTCTTAGCATGATAAAGAAGATTCAAAGAGAGTGAGATGCCAGCTCCTTTCATTCAGTCAGTAGCTTCAATCATTTCTGGACGTTTTTCAATGGCAAAAATCAATGAATATTGTAAATGCACAAACAGTAATTTCTCCGCATTGCAAGGTGCAATTCTGAAATTTTTTGCTTTTTCCTGCTCCTCTTAGCATGATAAAGAAGATTCAAAGAGAGTGAGATGCCAGCTCCTTTCATTCAGTCAGTAGCTTCAAACATTTCTGGTATATGAATAACATGATGTTTTTCAATGGCAAAAATCAATGAATATTGTAAATGCACAAACAGTAATTTCTCCGCATTGCAAGGTGCAATTCTGAAATTTTTTGCTTTTTCCTGCTCCTCTTAGCATGATAAAGAAGATTCAAAGAGAGTGAGATGCCAGCTCCTTTCATTCAGTCAGTAGCTTCAATCATTTCTGGACGTTTTTCAATGGCAAAAATCAATGAATATTGTAAATGCACAAACAGTAATTTCTCCGCATTGCAAGGTGCAATTCTGAAATGTTTTGCTTTTTCCTGCTCCTCTTAGCATGATAAAGAAGATTCAAAGAGAGTGAGATGCCAGCTCCTTTCATTCAGTCAGTAGCTTCAAACATTTCTGGTATATGAATAACATGATGTTTTTCAATGGCAAAAATCAATGAATATTGTAAATGCACAAACAGTAATTTCTCCGCATTGCAAGGTGCAATTCTGAAATTTTTTGCTTTTTCCTGCTCCTCTTAGCATGATAAAGAAGATTCAAAGAGAGTGAGATGCCAGCTCCTTTCATTCAGTCAGTAGCTTCAAACATTTCTGGACGTTTTTCAATTGCAAAAATCAATGGATATTGTAAATGCACAAACAGTAATTTCTCCGCATTGCAAGGTGCAATTCTGAAATTTTTTGCTTTTTCCTGCTCCTCTTAGCATGATAAAGAAGATTCAAAGAGAGTGAGATGCCAGCTACTTTCATTCAGTCAGTAGCTTCAATCATTTCTGGTATATGAATAACATGATGTTTTTCAATGGCAAAAATCAATGAATATTGTAAATGCACAAACAGTAATTTCTCCGCATTGCAAGGTGCAATTCTGAAATTTTTTGCTTTTTCCTGCTCCTCTTAGCATGATAAAGAAGATTCAAAGAGAGTGAGATGCCAGCTCCTTTCATTCAGTCAGTAGCTTCAAACATTTCTGGTATATGAATAACATGATGTTTTTCAATGGCAAAAATCAATGAATATTGTAAATGCACAAACAGTAATTTCTCCGCATTGCAAGGTGCAATTCTGAAATTTTTTGCTTTTTCCTGCTCCTCTTAGCATGATAAAGAAGATTCAAAGAGAGTGAGATGCCAGCTCCTTTCATTCAGTCAGTAGCTTCAAACATTTCTGGACGTTTTTCAATTGCAAAAATCAATGGATATTGTAAATGCACAAACAGTAATTTCTCCGCATTGCAAGGTGCAATTCTGAAATTTTTTGCTTTTTCCTGCTCCTCTTAGCATGATAAAGAAGATTCAAAGAGAGTGAGATGCCAGCTACTTTCATTCAGTCAGTAGCTTCAATCATTTCTGGTATATGAATAACATGATGTTTTTCAATGGCAAAAATCAATGAATATTGTAAATGCACAAACAGTAATTTCTCCGCATTGCAAGGTGCAATTCTGAAATTTTTTGCTTTTTCCTGCTCATCTTAGCATGATAAAGAAGATTCAAAGAGAGTGAGATGCCAGCTCCTTTCATTCAGTCAGTAGCTTCAATCATTTCTGGTATATGAATAACATGATGTTTTTCAATGGCAAAAATCAATGAATATTGTAAATGCGCAAAGAGTAATTTATCCGCATTGCAAGGTGCAATTCTGAAATTTTTTGCTTTTTCCTGCTCCTCTTAGCATGATAAAGAAGATTCAAAGAGAGTGAGATGCCAGCTCCTTTCATTCAGTCAGTAGCTTCAAACATTTCTGGTATATGAATAACATGATGTTTTTCAATGGCAAAAATCAATGAATATTGTAAATGCACAAACAGTAATTTCTCCGCATTGCAAGGTGCAATTCTGAAATTTTTTGCTTTTTCCTGCTCCTCTTAGCATGATAAAGAAGATTCAAAGAGAGTGAGATGCCAGCTCCTTTCATTCAGTCAGTAGCTTCAATCATTTCTGGTATATGAATAACATGATGTTTTTCAATGGCAAAAATCAATGAATTTTGTAAATGCACAAACAGCAATTTCTCCGCATTGCAAGGTGCAATTCTGAAATTTTTTGCTTTTTCCTGCTCCTCTTAGCATGATAAAGAAGATTCAAAGAGAGTGAGATGCCAGCTCCTTTCATTCAGTCAGTAGCTTCAATCATTTCTGGACGTTTTTCAATGGCAAAAATCAATGAATATTGTAAATGCACAAACAGTAATTTCTCCGCATTGCAAGGTGCAATTCTGAAATTTTTTGCTTTTTCCTGCTCCTCTTAGCATGATAAAGAAGATTCAAAGAGAGTGAGATGCCAGCTCCTTTCATTCAGTCAGTAGCTTCAAACATTTCTGGTATATGAATAACATGATGTTTTTCAATGGCAAAAATCAATGAATATTGTAAATGCACAAACAGTAATTTCTCCGCATTGCAAGGTGCAATTCTGAAATTTTTTGCTTTTTCCTGCTCCTCTTAGCATGATAAAGAAGATTCAAAGAGAGTGAGATGCCAGCTCCTTTCGTTCAGTCAGTAGCTAAAATCATTTCTGGACGTTTTTCAATGGCAAAAATCAATGAATATTGTAAATGCACAAACTGTAATTTCTCCGCATTGCAAGGTGCAATTCTGAAATTTTTTGCTTTTTCCTGCTCCTCTTATCATGATAAAGAAGATTCAAAGAGAGTGAGATGCCAGCTCCTTTCGTTCAGTCAGTAGCTAAAATCATTTCTGGACGTTTTTCAATGGTAAAAATCAATGAATATTGTAAATGCACAAACAGTAATTTCTCCGCATTGCAAGGTGCAATTCTGAAATTTTTTGCTTTTTCCTGCTCCTCTTAGCATGATAAAGAAGATTCAAAGAGAGTGAGATGCCAGCTCCTTTCATTCAGTCACTAGGTTCAATCATTTCTGGACGTTTTTCAATGGCAAAAATCAATGAATATTGTAAATGCACAAACAGTAATTTCTCCGCATTGCAAGGTGCAATTCTGAAATTTTTTGCTTTTTCCTGCTCCTCTTATCATGATAAAGAAGATTCAAAGAGAGTGAGGTGCCAGCTCCTTTCATTCAGTCAGTAGCTTCAAACATTTCTGGTATATGAATAACATGTTTTTCAATGGCAAAAATCAATGAATATTGTAAATGCACAAACAGTAATTTCTCCGCATTGCAAGGTGCAATTCTGAAATTTTTTGCTTTTTCCTGCTCCTCTTAGCATGATAAAGAAGATTCAAAGAGAGTGAGATGCCAGCTCCTTTCATTCAGTCAGTAGCTTCAATCATTTCTGGACGTTTTTCAATGTCAAAAATCAATGAATATTGTAAATGCACAAACAGTAATTTCTCCGCATTGCAAGGTGCAATTCTGAAATTTTTTGCTTTTTCCTGCTCCTCTTAGCATGATAAAGAAGATTCAAAGAGAGTGAGATGCCAGCTCCTTTCATTCAGTCAGTAGCTTCAATCATTTCTGGAAGTTTTTCAATGGCAAAAATCAATGAATATTGTAAATGCACAAACTGTAATTTCTCCGCATTGCAAGGTGCAATTCTGAAATTTTTTGCTTTTTCCTGCTCCTCTTAGCATGATAAAGAAGATTCAAAGAGAGTGAGATGCCAGCTCCTTTCATTCAGTCAGTAGCTTCAATCATTTCTGGACGTTTTTCAATGGCAAAAATCAATGAATATTGTAAATGCACAAACAGTAATTTCTCCGCATTGCAAGGTGCAATTCTGAAATTTTTTGCTTTTTCCTGCTCCTCTTAGCATGATAAAGAAGATTCAAAGAGAGTGAGATGCCAGCTCCTTTCATTCAGTCAGTAGCTTCAAACATTTCTGGTATATGAATAACATGATGTTTTTCAATGGCAAAAATCAATGAATATTGTAAATGCACAAACAGTAATTTCTCCGCATTGCAAGGTGCAATTCTGAAATTTTTTGCTTTTTCCTGCTCCTCTTAGCATGATAAAGAAGATTCAAAGAGAGTGAGATGCCAGCTCCTTTCATTCAGTCAGTAGCTTCAATCATTTCTGGACGTTTTTCAATGGCAAAAATCAATGAATATTGTAAATGCACAAACAGTAATTTCTCCGCATTGCAAGGTGCAATTCTGAAATGTTTTGCTTTTTCCTGCTCCTCTTAGCATGATAAAGAAGATTCAAAGAGAGTGAGATGCCAGCTCCTTTCATTCAGTCAGTAGCTTCAAACATTTCTGGTATATGAATAACATGATGTTTTTCAATGGCAAAAATCAATGAATATTGTAAATGCACAAACAGTAATTTCTCCGCATTGCAAGGTGCAATTCTGAAATTTTTTGCTTTTTCCTGCTCCTCTTAGCATGATAAAGAAGATTCAAAGAGAGTGAGATGCCAGCTCCTTTCATTCAGTCAGTAGCTTCAAACATTTCTGGACGTTTTTCAATTGCAAAAATCAATGGATATTGTAAATGCACAAACAGTAATTTCTCCGCATTGCAAGGTGCAATTCTGAAATTTTTTGCTTTTTCCTGCTCCTCTTAGCATGATAAAGAAGATTCAAAGAGAGTGAGATGCCAGCTACTTTCATTCAGTCAGTAGCTTCAATCATTTCTGGTATATGAATAACATGATGTTTTTCAATGGCAAAAATCAATGAATATTGTAAATGCACAAACAGTAATTTCTCCGCATTGCAAGGTGCAATTCTGAAATTTTTTGCTTTTTCCTGCTCCTCTTAGCATGATAAAGAAGATTCAAAGAGAGTGAGATGCCAGCTCCTTTCATTCAGTCAGTAGCTTCAAACATTTCTGGTATATGAATAACATGATGTTTTTCAATGGCAAAAATCAATGAATATTGTAAATGCACAAACAGTAATTTCTCCGCATTGCAAGGTGCAATTCTGAAATTTTTTGCTTTTTCCTGCTCCTCTTAGCATGATAAAGAAGATTCAAAGAGAGTGAGATGCCAGCTCCTTTCATTCAGTCAGTAGCTTCAAACATTTCTGGACGTTTTTCAATTGCAAAAATCAATGGATATTGTAAATGCACAAACAGTAATTTCTCCGCATTGCAAGGTGCAATTCTGAAATTTTTTGCTTTTTCCTGCTCCTCTTAGCATGATAAAGAAGATTCAAAGAGAGTGAGATGCCAGCTACTTTCATTCAGTCAGTAGCTTCAATCATTTCTGGTATATGAATAACATGATGTTTTTCAATGGCAAAAATCAATGAATATTGTAAATGCACAAACAGTAATTTCTCCGCATTGCAAGGTGCAATTCTGAAATTTTTTGCTTTTTCCTGCTCCTCTTAGCATGATAAAGAAGATTCAAAGAGAGTGAGATGCCAGCTCCTTTCATTCAGTCAGTAGCTTCAAACATTTCTGGTATATGAATAACATGATGTTTTTCAATGGCAAAAATCAATGAATATTGTAAATGCACAAACAGTAATTTCTCCGCATTGCAAGGTGCAATTCTGAAATTTTTTGCTTTTTCCTGCTCCTCTTAGCATGATAAAGAAGATTCAAAGAGAGTGAGATGCCAGCTCCTTTCATTCAGTCAGTAGCTTCAATCATTTCTGGTATATGAATAACATGATGTTTTTCAATGGCAAAAATCAATGAATTTTGTAAATGCACAAACAGCAATTTCTCCGCATTGCAAGGTGCAATTCTGAAATTTTTTGCTTTTTCCTGCTCCTCTTAGCATGATAAAGAAGATTCAAAGAGAGTGAGATGCCAGCTCCTTTCATTCAGTCAGTAGCTTCAATCATTTCTGGACGTTTTTCAATGGCAAAAATCAATGAATATTGTAAATGCACAAACAGTAATTTCTCCGCATTGCAAGGTGCAATTCTGAAATTTTTTGCTTTTTCCTGCTCCTCTTAGCATGATAAAGAAGATTCAAAGAGAGTGAGATGCCAGCTCCTTTCATTCAGTCAGTAGCTTCAAACATTTCTGGTATATGAATAACATGATGTTTTTCAATGGCAAAAATCAATGAATATTGTAAATGCACAAACAGTAATTTCTCCGCATTGCAAGGTGCAATTCTGAAATTTTTTGCTTTTTCCTGCTCCTCTTAGCATGATAAAGAAGATTCAAAGAGAGTGAGATGCCAGCTCCTTTCGTTCAGTCAGTAGCTAAAATCATTTCTGGACGTTTTTCAATGGTAAAAATCAATGAATATTGTAAATGCACAAACAGTAATTTCTCCGCATTGCAAGGTGCAATTCTGAAATTTTTTGCTTTTTCCTGCTCCTCTTAGCATGATAAAGAAGATTCAAAGAGAGTGAGATGCCAGCTCCTTTCATTCAGTCAGTAGCTTCAAACATTTCTGGTATATGAATAACATGATGTTTTTCAATGGCAAAAATCAATGAATATTGTAAATGCACAAACAGTAATTTCTCCGCATTGCAAGGTGCAATTCTGAAATTTTTTGCTTTTTCCTGCTCCTCTTAGCATGATAAAGAAGATTCAAAGAGAGTGAGATGCCAGCTCCTTTCATTCAGTCAGTAGCTTCAAACATTTCTGGTATATGAATAACATGATGTTTTTCAATGGCAAAAATCAATGAATATTGTAAATGCACAAACAGTAATTTCTCCGCATTGCAAGGTGCAATTCTGAAATTTTTTGCTTTTTCCTGCTCCTCTTAGCATGATAAAGAAGATTCAAAGAGAGTGAGATGCCAGCTCCTTTCATTCAGTCAGTAGCTTCAATCATTTCTGGACGTTTTTCAATGGCAAAAATCAATGAATATTGTAAATGCACAAACAGTAATTTCTCCGCATTGCAAGGTGCAATTCTGAAATTTTTTGCTTTTTCCTGCTCCTCTTAGCATGATAAAGAGATTCAAAGAGAGTGAGATGCCAGCTCCTTTCATTCAGTCAGTAGCTTCAAACATTTCTGGTAGATGAATAACATGATGTTTTTCAATGGTAAAAATCAATGAATATTGTAAATGCACAAACAGTAATTTCTCCGCATTGCAAGGTGCAATTCTGAAATTTTTTGCTTTTTCCTGCTCCTCTTAGCATGATAAAGAAGATTCAAAGAGAGTGAGATGCCAGCTCCTTTCATTCAGTCAGTAGCTTCAATCATTTCTGGTATATGAATAACATGATGTTTTTCAATGGCAAAAATCAATGAATATTGTAAATGCACAAACAGTAATTTATCCGCATTGCAAGGTGCAATTCTGAAATTTTTTGCTTTTTCCTGCTCCTCTTAGCATGATAAAGAAGATTCAAAGAGAGTGAGATGCCAGCTCCTTTCATTCAGTCAGTAGCTTCAAACATTTCTGGTATATGAATAACATGATGTTTTTCAATGGCAAAAATCAATGAATATTGTAAATGCACAAACAGTAATTTCTCCGCATTGCAAGGTGCAATTCTGAAATTTTTTGCTTTTTCCTGCTCCTCTTAGCATGATAAATAAGATTCAAAGAGAGTGAGATGCCAGCTCCTTTCATTCAGTCAGTAGCTTCAATCATTTCTGGAAGTTTTTCAATGGCAAAAATCAATGAATATTGTAAATGCACAAACAGTAATTTCTCCGCATTGCAAGGTGCAATTCTGAAATTTTTTGCTTTTTCCTGCTCCTCTTAGCATGATAAAGAAGATTCAAAGAGAGTGAGATGCCAGCTCCTTTCATTCAGTCAGTAGCTTCAATCATTTCTGGACGTTTTTCAATGGCAAAAATCAATGAATATTGTAAATGCACAAACAGTAATTTCTCCGCATTGCAAGGTGCAATTCTGAAATTTTTTGCTTTTTCCTGCTCCTCTTAGCATGATAAAGAAGATTCAAAGAGAGTGAGATGCCAGCTCCTTTCATTCAGTCAGTAGCTTCAATCATTTCTGGAAGTTTTTCAATGGCAAAAATTAATGAATATTGTAAATGCACAAACAGTAATTTCTCCGCATTGCAAGGTGCAATTCTGAAATTTTTTGCTTTTTCCTGCTCCTCTTAGCATGATAAAGAAGATTCAAAGAGAGTGAGATGCCAGCTCCTTTCATTCAGTCAGTAGCTTCAATCATTTCTGGACGTTTTTCAATGGCAAAAATCAATGAATATTGTAAATGCACAAACAGTAATTTCTGCGCATTGCAAGGTGCAATTCTGAAATTTTTTGCTTTCTCCTGCTCCTCTTAGCATGATAAAGAAGATTCAAAGAGAGTGAGATGCCAGCTCCTTTCATTCAGTCAGTAGCTTCAAACATTTCTGGTATATGAATAACATGATGTTTTTCAATGGCAAAAATCAATGAATATTGTAAATGCACAAACAGTAATTTCTCCGCATTGCAAGGTGCAATTCTGAAATTTTTTGCTTTTTCCTGCTCCTCTTAGCATGATAAAGAAGATTCAAAGAGAGTGAGATGCCAGCTCCTTTCATTCAGTCAGTAGCTTCAATCATTTCTGGACGTTTTTCAATGGCAAAAATCAATGAATATTGTAAATGCACAAACAGTAATTTCTCCGCATTGCAAGGTGCAATTCTGAAATTTTTTGCTTTTTCCTGCTCCTCTTAGCATGATAAAGAAGATTCAAAGAGAGTGAGATGCCAGCTCCTTTCATTCAGTCAGTAGCTTCAAACATTTCTGGTATATGAATAACATGATGTTTTTCAATGGCAAAAATCAATGAATATTGTAAATGCACAAACAGTAATTTCTCCGCATTGCAAGGTGCAATTCTGAAATTTTTTGCTTTTTCCTGCTCCTCTTAGCATGATAAAGAAGATTCAAAGAGAGTGAGATGCCAGCTCCTTTCATTCAGTCAGTAGCTTAAATCATTTCTGGACGTTTTTCAATGGCAAAAATCAATGAATATTGTAAATGCACAAACAGTAATTTCTCCGCATTGCAAGGTGCAATTCTGAAATTTTTTGCTTTTTCCTGCTCCTCTTAGCATGATAAAGAAGATTCAAAGAGAGTGAGATGCCAGCTCCTTTCATTCAGTCAGTAGCTTCAATCATTTCTGGAAGTTTTTCAATGGCAAAAATCAATGAATATTGTAAATGCACAAACAGTAATTTCTCCGCATTGCAAGGTGCAATTCTGAAATTTTTTGCTTTTTCCTGCTCCTCTTAGCATGATAAAGAAGATTCAAAGAGAGTGAGATGCCAGCTCCTTTCATTCAGTCAGTAGCTTCAATCATTTCTGGACGTTTTTCAATGGCAAAAATCAATGAATATTGTAAATGCACAAACAGTAATTTCTCCGCATTGCAAGGTGCAATTCTGAAATTTTTTGCTTTTTCCTGCTCCTCTTAGCATGATAAAGAAGATTCAAAGAGAGTGAGATGCCAGCTCCTTTCATTCAGTCAGTAGCTTCAATCATTTCTGGAAGTTTTTCAATGGCAAAAATTAATGAATATTGTAAATGCACAAACAGTAATTTCTCCGCATTGCAAGGTGCAATTCTGAAATTTTTTGCTTTTTCCTGCTCCTCTTAGCATTGTAAAGAAGATTCAAAGAGAGTGAGATGCCAGCTCCTTTCATTCAGTCAGTAGCTTCAATCATTTCTGGACGTTTTTCAATGGCAAAAATCAATGAATATTGTAAATGCACAAACAGTAATTTCTCCGCATTGCAAGGTGCAATTCTGAAATTTTTTGCTTTTTCCTGCTCCTCTTAGCATGATAAAGAAGATTCAAAGAGAGTGAGATGCCAGCTCCTTTCATTCAGTCAGTAGCTTCAATCATTTCTGGACGTTTTTCAATGGCAAAAATCAGTGAATATTGTAAATGCACAAACAGTAATTTCTCCGCATTGCAAGGTGCAATTCTGAAATTTTTTGCTTTTTCCTGCTCCTCTTAGCATGATAAAGAAGATTCAAAGAGAGTGAGATGCCAGCTCCTTTCATTCAGTCAGTAGCTTCAAACATTTCTGGTATATGAATAACATGATGTTTTTCAATGGCAAAAATCAATGAATATTGTAAATGCACAAACAGTAATTTCTCCGCATTGCAAGGTGCAATTCTGAAATTTTTTGCTTTTTCCTGCTCCTCTTAGCATGATAAAGAAGATTCAAAGAGAGTGAGATGCCAGCTCCTTTCATTCAGTCAGTAGCTTCAATCATTTCTGGACATTTTTCAATGGCAAAAATCAATGAATATTGTAAATGCACAAACAGTAATTTCTCCGCATTGCAAGGTGCAATTCTGAAATTTTTTGCTTTTTCCTGCTCCTCTTAGCATGATAAAGAAGATTCAAAGAGAGTGAGATGCCAGCTCCTTTCATTCAGTCAGTAGCTTCAATCATTTCTGGAAGTTTTTCAATGGCAAAAATCAATGAATATTGTAAATGCACAAACAGTAATTTCTCCGCATTGCAAGGTGCAATTCTGAAATTTTTTGCTTTTTCCTGCTCCTCTTAGCATGATAAAGAAGATTCAAAGAGAGTGAGATGCCAGCTCCTTTCATTCAGTCAGTAGCTTCAATCATTTCTGGACGTTTTTCAATGGCAAAAATCAATGAATATTGTAAATGCACAAACAGTAATTTCTCCGCATTGCAAGGTGCAATTCTGAAATTTTTTGCTTTTTCCTGCTCCTCTTAGCATGATAAAGAAGATTCAAAGAGAGTGAGATGCCAGCTCCTTTCATTCAGTCAGTAGCTTCAATCATTTCTGGAAGTTTTTCAATGGCAAAAATTAATGAATATTGTAAATGCACAAACAGTAATTTCTCCGCATTGCAAGGTGCAATTCTGAAATTTTTTGCTTTTTCCTGCTCCTCTTAGCATTGTAAAGAAGATTCAAAGAGAGTGAGATGCCAGCTCCTTTCATTCAGTCAGTAGCTTCAATCATTTCTGGACGTTTTTCAATGGCAAAAATCAATGAATATTGTAAATGCACAAACAGTAATTTCTCCGCATTGCAAGGTGCAATTCTGAAATTTTTTGCTTTTTCCTGCTCCTCTTAGCATGATAAAGAAGATTCAAAGAGAGTGAGATGCCAGCTCCTTTCATTCAGTCAGTAGCTTCAATCATTTCTGGACGTTTTTCAATGGCAAAAATCAGTGAATATTGTAAATGCACAAACAGTAATTTCTCCGCATTGCAAGGTGCAATTCTGAAATTTTTTGCTTTTTCCTGCTCCTCTTAGCATGATAAAGAAGATTCAAAGAGAGTGAGATGCCAGCTCCTTTCATTCAGTCAGTAGCTTCAAACATTTCTGGTATATGAATAACATGATGTTTTTCAATGGCAAAAATCAATGAATATTGTAAATGCACAAACAGTAATTTCTACGCATTGCAAGGTGCAATTCTGAAATTTTTTGCTTTTTCCTGCTCCTCTTAGCATGATAAAGAAGATTCAAAGAGAGTGAGATGCCAGCTCCTTTCATTCAGTCAGTAGCTTCAATCATTTCTGGACGTTTTTCAATGGCAAAAATCAATGAATATTGTAAATGCACAAACAGTAATTTCTCCGCATTGCAAGGTGCAATTCTGAAATTTTTTGCTTTTTCCTGCTCCTCTTAGCATGATAAAGAAGATTCAAAGAGAGTGAGATGCCAGCTCCTTTCATTCAGTCAGTAGCTTCAATCATTTCTGGAAGTTTTTCAATGGCAAAAATCAATGAATATTGTAAATGCACAAACAGTAATTTCTCCGCATTGCAAGGTGCAATTCTGAAATTTTTTGCTTTTTCCTGCTCCTCTTAGCATGATAAAGAAGATTCAAAGAGAGTGAGATGCCAGCTCCTTTCATTCAGTCAGTAGCTTCAATCATTTCTGGACGTTTTTCAATGGCAAAAATCAATGAATATTGTAAATGCACAAACAGTAATTTCTCCGCATTGCAAGGTGCAATTCTGAAATTTTTTGCTTTTTCCTGCTCCTCTTAGCATGATAAAGAAGATTCAAAGAGAGTGAGATGCCAGCTCCTTTCATTCAGTCAGTAGCTTCAATCATTTCTGGAAGTTTTTCAATGGCAAAAATTAATGAATATTGTAAATGCACAAACAGTAATTTCTCCGCAGTGCAAGGTGCAATTCTGAAATTTTTTGCTTTTTCCTGCTCCTCTTAGCATGATAAAGAAGATTCAAAGAGAGTGAGATGCCAGCTCCTTTCATTCAGTCAGTAGCTTCAATCATTTCTGGACGTTTTTCAATGGCAAAAATCAATGAATATTGTAAATGCACAAACAGTAATTTCTCCGCATTGCAAGGTGCAATTCTGAAATTTTTTGCTTTTTCCTGCTCCTCTTAGCATGATAAAGAAGATTCAAAGAGAGTGAGATGCCAGCTCCTTTCATTCAGTCAGTAGCTTCAATCATTTCTGGATGTTTTTCAATGGCAAAAATCAGTGAATATTGTAAATGCACAAACAGTAATTTCTCCGCATTGCAAGGTGCAATTCTGAAATTTTTTGCTTTTTCCTGCTCCTCTTAGCATGATAAAGAAGATTCAAAGAGAGTGAGATGCCAGCTCCTTTCATTCAGTCAGTAGCTTCAAACATTTCTGGTATATGAATAACATGATGTTTTTCAATGGCAAAAATCAATGAATATTGTAAATGCACAAACAGTAATTTCTCCGCATTGCAAGGTGCAATTCTGAAATTTTTTGCTTTTTCCTGCTCCTCTTAGCATGATAAAGAAGATTCAAAGAGAGTGAGATGCCAGCTCCTTTCATTCAGTCAGTAGCTTCAATCATTTCTGGACATTTTTCAATGGCAAAAATCAATGAATATTGTAAATGCACAAAACAGTAATTTCTCCGCATTGCAAGGTGCAATTCTGAAATTTTTTGCTTTTTCCTGCTCCTCTTAGCATGATAAAGAAGATTCAAAGAGAGTGAGATGCCAGCTCCTTTCATTCAGTCAGTAGCTTCAAACATTTCTGGTATATGAATAACATGATGTTTTTCAATGGCAAAAATCAATGAATATTGTAAATGCACAAACAGTAATTTCTCCGCATTGCAAGGTGCAATTCTGAAATTTTTTGCTTTTTCCTGCTCCTCTTAGCATGATAAAGAAGATTCAAAGAGAGTGAGATGCCAGCTCCTTTCATTCAGTCAGTAGCTTCAATCATTTCTGGACGTTTTTCAATGGCAAAAATCAATGAATATTGTAAATGCACAAACAGTAATTTCTCCGCATTGCAAGGTGCAATTCTGAAATTTTTTGCTTTTTCCTGCTCCTCTTAGCATGATAAAGAAGATTCAAAGAGAGTGAGATGCCAGCTCCTTTCATTCAGTCAGTAGCTTCAATCATTTCTGGAAGTTTTTCAATGGCAAAAATCAATGAATATTGTAAATGCACAAACAGTAATTTCTCCGCATTGCAAGGTGCAATTCTGAAATTTTTTGCTTTTTCCTGCTCCTCTTAGCATGATAAAGAAGATTCAAAGAGAGTGAGATGCCAGCTCCTTTCATTCAGTCAGTAGCTTCAATCATTTCTGGACGTTTTTCAATGGCAAAAATCAATGAATACTGTAAATGCACAAACAGTAATTTCTCCGCATTGCAAGGTGCAATTCTGAAATTTTTTGCTTTTTCCTGCTCCTCTTAGCATGATAAAGAAGATTCAAAGAGAGTGAGATGCCAGCTCCTTTCATTCAGTCAGTAGCTTCAAACATTTCTGGTATATGAATAACATGATGTTTTTCAATGGCAAAAATCAATGAATATTGTAAATGCACAAACAATAATTTCTCCGCATTGCAAGGTGCAATTCTGAAATTTTTTGCTTTTTCCTGCTCCTCTTAGCATGATAAAGAAGATTCAAAGAGAGTGAGATGCCAGCTCCTTTCATTCAGTCAGTAGCTTCAATCATTTCTGGACGTTTTTCAATGGCAAAAATCAATGAATATTGTAAATGCACAAACAGTAATTTCTCCGCATTGCAAGGTGCAATTCTGAAATTTTTTGCTTTTTCCTGCTCCTCTTAGCATGATAAAGAAGATTCAAAGAGAGTGAGATGCCAGCTCCTTTCATTCAGTCAGTAGCTTCAATCATTTCTGGACGTTTTTCAATGGCAAAAATCAATGAATATTGTAAATGCACAAACAGTAATTTCTCCGCATTGCAAGGTGCAATTCTGAAATTTTTTGCTTTTTCCTGCTCCTCTTAGCATGATAAAGAAGATTCAAAGAGAGTGAGATGCCAGCTCCTTTCATTCAGTCAGTAGCTTCAAACATTTCTGGTATATGAATAACATGATGTTTTTCAATGGCAAAAATCAATGAATATTGTAAATGCACAAACAGTAATTTCTCCGCATTGCAAGGTGCAATTCTGAAATTTTTTGCTTTTTCCTGCTCCTCTTAGCATGATAAAGAAGATTCAAAGAGAGTGAGATGCCAGCTCCTTTCATTCAGTCAGTAGCTTCAATCATTTCTGGACGTTTTTCAATGGCAAAAATCAATGAATATTGTAAATGCACAAACAGTAATTTCTCCGCATTGCAAGGTGCAATTCTGAAATTTTTTGCTTTTTCCTGCTCCTCTTAGCATGATAAAGAAGATTCAAAGAGAGTGAGATGCCAGCTGCTTTCATTCAGTCAGTAGCTTCAAACATTTCTGGTATATGAATAACATGATGTTTTTCAATGGCAAAAATCAATGAATATTGTAAATGCACAAACAGTAATTTCTCCGCATTGCAAGGTGCAATTCTGAAATTTTTTGCTTTTTCCTGCTCCTCTTAGCATGATAAAGAAGATTCAAAGAGAGTGAGATGCCAGCTCCTTTCGTTCAGTCAGTAGCTTCAATCATTTCTGGACGTTTTTCAATGGCAAAAATCATTGAATATTGTAAATGCACAAACAGTAATTTCTCCGCATTGCAAGGTGCAATTCTGAAATTTTTTACTTTTTCCTGCTCCTCTTAGCATGATAAAGAAGATTCAAAGAGAGTGAGATGTCAGCTCCTTTCATTCAGTCAGTAGCTTCAATCATTTCTGGTATATGAATAACATGATGTTTTTCAATGGCAAAAATCAATGAATATTGTAAATGCACAAACAGTAATTTCTCCGCATTGCAAGGTGAAATTCTGAAATTTTTTGCTTTTTCCTGCTCCTCTTAGCATGATAAACAAGATTCAAAGAGAGTGAGATAACAGCTCCTTTCATTCAGTCAGTAGCTTCAATCATTTCTGGACGTTTTTCAATGGCAAAAATCAATGAATATTGTAAATGCACAAACAGTAATTTCTCCGCATTGCAAGGTGCAATTCTGAAATTTTTTGCTTTTTCCTGCTCCTCTTAGCATGATAAAGAAGATTCAAAGAGAGTGAGATGCCAGCTCCTTTCATTCAGTCAGTAGCTTCAATCATTTCTGGACGTTTTTCAATTGCAAAAATCAATGAATATTGTAAATGCACAAACAGTAATTTCTCCGCATTGCAAGGTGCAATTCTGAAATTTTTTGCTTTTTCCTGCTCCTCTTAGCATGATAAAGAAGATTCAAAGAGAGTGAGATGCCAGCTACTTTCATTCAGTCAGTAGCTTCAATCATTTCTGGTATATGAATAACATGATGTTTTTCAATGGCAAAAATCAATGAATATTGTAAATGCACAAACAGTAATTTCTCCGCATTGCAAGGTTCAATTCTGAAATTTTTTGCTTTATCCTGCTCCTCTTAGCATGATAAAGAAGATTCAAAGAGAGTGAGATGCCAGCTCCTTTCATTCAGTCAGTAGCTTCAATCATTTCTGGAAGTTTTTCAATGGCAAAAATCAATGAATATTGTAAATGCACAAACAGTAATTTCTCCGCATTGCAAGGTGCAATTCTGAAATTTTTTGCTTTTTCCTGCTCCTCTTAGCATGATAAAGAAGATTCAAAGAGAGTGAGATGCCAGCTCCTTTCATTCAGTCAGTAGCTTCAATCATTTCTGGTATATGAATAACATGATGTTTTTCAATGGCAAAAATCAATGAATTTTGTAAATGCACAAACAGTAATTTCTCCGCATTGCAAGGTGCAATTCTGAAATTTTTTGCTTTTTCCTGCTCCTCTTAGCATGATAAAGAAGATTCAAAGAGAGTGAGATGCCAGCTCCTTTCATTCAGTCAGTAGATTCAATCATTTCTGGACGTTTTTCAATGGCAAAAATCAATGAATATTGTAAATGCACAAACACTAATTTCTCCGCATTGCAAGGTGCAATTCTGAAATTTTTTGCTTTTTCCTGCTCCTCTTAGCATGATAAAGAAGATTCAAAGAGAGTGAGATGCCAGCTCCTTTCATTCAGTCAGTAGCTTCAAACATTTCTGGTATATGAATAACATGATGTTTTTCAATGGCAAAAATCAATGAATATTGTAAATGCACAAACAGTAATTTCTCCGCATTGCAAGGTGCAATTCTGAAATTTTTTGCTTTTTCCTGCTCCTCTTAGCATGTTAAAGAAGATTCAAAGAGAGTGAGATGCCAGCTCCTTTCGGTCAGTCAGTAGCTTCAATCATTTCTGGACGTTTTTCAATGGTAAAAATCAATGAATATTGTAAATGCACAAACAGTAATTTCTCCGCATTGCAAGGTGCAATTCTGAAATTTTTTGCTTTTTCCTGCTCCTCTTAGCATGATAAAGAAGATTCAAAGAGAGTGAGATGCCAGCTCCTTTCATTCAGTCAGTAGCTTCAAACATTTCTGGTATATGAATAACATGATGTTTTTCAATGGCAAAAATCAATGAATATTGTAAATGCACAAACAGTAATTTCTCCGCATTGCAAGGTGCAATTCTGAAATTTTTTGCTTTTTCCTGCTCCTCTTAGCATGATAAAGAAGATTCAAAGAGAGTGAGATGCCAGCTCCTTTCATTCAGTCAGTAGCTTCAATCATTTCTGGACGTTTTTCAATGGCAAAAATCAATGAATATTGTAAATGCACAAACAGTAATTTCTCCGCATTGCAAGGTGCAATTCTGAAATTTTTTGCTTTTTCCTGCTCCTCTTAGCATGATAAAGAAGATTCAAAGAGAGTGAGATGCCAGCTGCTTTCATTCAGTCAGTAGCTTCAAACATTTCTGGTATATGAATAACATGATGTTTTTCAATGGCAAAAATCAATGAATATTGTAAATGCACAAACAGTAATTTCTCCGCATTGCAAGGTGCAATTCTGAAATTTTTTGCTTTTTCCTGCTCCTCTTAGCATGATAAAGAAGATTCAAAGAGAGTGAGATGCCAGCTCCTTTCGTTCAGTCAGTAGCTTCAATCATTTCTGGACGTTTTTCAGTGGCAAAAATCATTGAATATTGTAAATGCACAAACAGTAATTTCTCCGCATTGCAAGGTGCAATTCTGAAATTTTTTACTTTTTCCTGCTCCTCTTAGCATGATAAAGAAGATTCAAAGAGAGTGAGATGTCAGCTCCTTTCATTCAGTCAGTAGCTTCAATCATTTCTGGTATATGAATAACATGATGTTTTTCAATGGCAAAAATCAATGAATATTGTAAATGCACAAACAGTAATTTCTCCGCATTGCAAGGTGAAATTCTGAAATTTTTTGCTTTTTCCTGCTCCTCTTAGCATGATAAACAAGATTCAAAGAGAGTGAGATAACAGCTCCTTTCATTCAGTCAGTAGCTTCAATCATTTCTGGACGTTTTTCAATGGCAAAAATCAATGAATATTGTAAATGCACAAACAGTAATTTCTCCGCATTGCAAGGTGCAATTCTGAAATTTTTTGCTTTTTCCTGCTCCTCTTAGCATGTTAAAGAAGATTCAAAGAGAGTGAGATGCCAGCTCCTTTCATTCAGTCAGTAGCTTCAATCATTTCTGGACGTTTTTCAATTGCAAAAATCAATGAATATTGTAAATGCACAAACAGTAATTTCTCCGCATTGCAAGGTGCAATTCTGAAATTTTTTGCTTTTTCCTGCTCCTCTTAGCATGATAAAGAAGATTCAAAGAGAGTGAGATGCCAGCTACTTTCAATCAGTCAGTAGCTTCAATCATTTCTGGTATATGAATAACATGATGTTTTTCAATGGCAAAAATCAATGAATATTGTAAATGCACAAACAGTAATTTCTCCGCATTGCAAGGTGCAATTCTGAAATTTTTTGCTTTATCCTGCTCCTCTTAGCATGATAAAGAAGATTCAAAGAGAGTGAGATGCCAGCTCCTTTCATTCAGTCAGTAGCTTCAATCATTTCTGGAAGTTTTTCAATGGCAAAAATCAATGAATATTGTAAATGCACAAACAGTAATTTCTCCGCATTGCAAGGTGCAATTCTGAAATTTTTTGCTTTTTCCTGCTCCTCTTAGCATGATAAAGAAGATTCAAAGAGAGTGAGATGCCAGCTCCTTTCATTCAGTCAGTAGCTTCAATCATTTCTGGTATATGAATAACATGATGTTTTTCAATGGCAAAAATCAATGAATTTTGTAAATGCACAAACAGTAATTTCTCCGCATTGCAAGGTGCAATTCTGAAATTTTTTGCTTTTTCCTGCTCCTCTTAGCATGATAAAGAAGATTCAAAGAGAGTGAGATGCCAGCTCCTTTCATTCAGTCAGTAGATTCAATCATTTCTGGACGTTTTTCAATGGCAAAAATCAATGAATATTGTAAATGCACAAACACTAATTTCTCCGCATTGCAAGGTGCAATTCTGAAATTTTTTGCTTTTTCCTGCTCCTCTTAGCATGATAAAGAAGATTCAAAGAGAGTGAGATGCCAGCTCCTTTCATTCAGTCAGTAGCTTCAAACATTTCTGGTATATGAATAACATGATGTTTTTCAATGGCAAAAATCAATGAATATTGTAAATGCACAAACAGTAATTTCTCCGCATTGCAAGGTGCAATTTTGAAATTTTTTGCTTTTTCCTGCTCCTCTTAGCATGTTAAAGAAGATTCAAAGAGAGTGAGATGCCAGCTCCTTTCGGTCAGTCAGTAGCTTCAATCATTTCTGGACGTTTTTCAATGGTAAAAATCAATGAATATTGTAAATGCACAAACAGTAATTTCTCCGCATTGCAAGGTGCAATTCTGAAATTTTTTGCTTTTTCCTGCTCCTCTTAGCATGATAAAGAAGATTCAAAGAGAGTGAGATGCCAGCTCCTTTCATTCAGTCAGTAGCTTCAAACATTTCTGGTATATGAATAACATGATGTTTTTCAATGGCAAAAATCAATGAATATTGTAAATGCACAAACAGTAATTTCTCCGCATTGCAAGGTGCAATTCTGAAATTTTTTGCTTTTTCCTGCTCCTCTTAGCATGATAAAGAAGATTCAAAGAGAGTGAGATGCCAGCTCCTTTCATTCAGTCAGTAGCTTCAATCATTTCTGGACGTTTTTCAATGGCAAAAATCAATGAATATTGTAAATGCACAAACAGTAATTTCTCCGCATTGCAAGGTGCAATTCTGAAATTTTTTGCTTTTTCCTGCTCCTCTTAGCATGATAAAGAAGATTCAAAGAGAGTGAGATGCCAGCTCCTTTCATTCAGTCAGTAGCTTCAAACATTTCTGGTATATGAATAACATGATGTTTTTCAATGGCAAAAATCAATGAATATTGTAAATGCACAAACAGTAATTTCTCCGCATTGCAAGGTGCAATTCTGAAATTTTTTGCTTTTTCCTGCTCCTCTTAGCATGATAAAGAAGATTCAAAGAGAGTGAGATGCCAGCTCCTTTCATTCAGTCAGTAGCTTCAAAATTTCTGGTATATGAATAACATGATGTTTTTCAATGGCAAAAATCAATGAATATTGTAAATGCACAAACAGTAATTTCTCCGCATTGCAAGGTGCAATTCTGAAATTTTTTGCTTTTTCCTGCTCCTCTTAGCATGATAAAGAAGATTCAAAGAGAGTGAGATGCCAGCTCCTTTCATTCAGTCAGTAGCTTCAAACATTTCTGGTATATGAATAACATGATGTTTTTCAATGGCAAAAATCAATGAATATTGTAAATGCACAAACAGTAATTTCTCCGCATTGCAAGGTGCAATTCTGAAATTTTTTGCTTTTTCCTGCTCCTCTTAGCATGATAAAGAAGATTCAAAGAGAGTGAGATGCCAGCTCCTTTCATTCAGTCAGTAGCTTCAATCATTTCTGGACGTTTTTCAATGGCAAAAATCAATGAATATTGTAAATGCACAAACAGTAATTTCTCCGCATTGCAAGGTGCAATTCTGAAATTTTTTGCTTTTTCCTGCTCCTCTTAGCATGATAAAGAAGATTCAAAGAGAGTGAGATGCCAGCTGCTTTCATTCAGTCAGTAGCTTCAAACATTTCTGGTATATGAATAACATGATGTTTTTCAATGGCAAAAATTTCAGAATTGCACCTTGCAATGTGGAGATATTACTGTTTGTGCATTTACAATATTCATTGATTTTTGCCATTGAAAAACATGTTTTTCATATACCAGAAATGTTTGAAGCTACTGACTGAATGAAAGGAGCTGGCATCTCACTCTCTTTGAATCTTCTTTATCATGCTAGGATTAACAGGAAAAAGCAAAAAATTTCAGAATTGCACCTTGCAATGTGGAGATATTACTGTTTGTGCATTTACAAAATTCATTGATTTTTGCCATTGAAAAACGTCCAGAAATGTTTGAAGCTACTGACTGAATGAAAGGAGCTGGCATCTCACTCTCTTTGAATCTTCTTTATCATGCTAGGATTAGCAGGAAAAAGCAAAAAATTTCTGAATTGCACCTTGCAATGTGGAGATATTACTGTTTGTGCATTTACAATATTCATTGATTTTTGCCATTGAAAAACATGTTTTTCATATACCAGAAAAGTTTGAAGCTACTGACTGAATGAAAGGAGCTGGCATCTCACTCTCTTTGAATCTTCTTTATCATGCTAGGATTAGCAGGAAAAAGCAAAAAATTTCAGAATTGCACCTTGCAATGTGGAGATATTACTGTTTGTGCATTTACAATATTCATTGATTTTTGCCATTGAAAAACATGTTTTTCATATACCAGAAATGTTTGAAGCTACTGACTGAATGAAAGGAGCTGGCATCTCACTCTCTTTGAATCTTCTTTATCATGCTAGGATTAACAGGAAAAAGCAAAAAATTTCAGAATTGCACCTTGCAATGTGGAGATATTACTGTTTGTGCATTTACAATATTCATTGATTTTTCCCATTGAAAAACGTCCAGAAATGTTTGAAGCTACTGACTGAATGAAAGGAGCTGGCATCTCACTCTCTTTGAATCTTCTTTATCATGCTAGGATTAGCAGGAAAAAGCAAAAAATTTCAGAATTGCACCTTGCAATGTGGAGATATTACTGTTTGTGCATTTACAATATTCATTGATTTTTGCCATTGAAAAACATGTTTTTCATATACCAGAAATGTTTGAAGCTACTGACTGAATGAAAGGAGCTGGCATCTCACTCTCTTTGAATCTTCTTTATCATGCTAGGATTAGCAGGAAAAAGCAAAAAATTTCAGAATTGCACCTTACAATGTGGAGATATTACTGTTTGTGCATTTACAATATTCATTGATTTTTGCCATTGAAAAACGTCCAGAAATGTTTGAAGCTACTGACTGAATGAAAGGAGCTGGCATCTCACTCTCTTTGAATCTTCTTTATCATGCTAGGATTAGCAGGAAAAAGCAAAAAATTTCAGAATTGCACCTTGCAATATGGAGATATTACTGTTTGTGCATTTACAATATTCATTGATTTTTGCCATTGAAAAACATGTTTTTCATATACCAGAAATGTTTGAAGCTACTGACTGAATGAAAGGAGCTGGCATCTCACTCTCTTTGAATCTTCTTTATCATGCTAGGATTAGCAGGAAAAAGCAAAAAATTTCAGAATTGCACCTTGCAATGTGGAGATATTACTGTTTGTGCATTTACAATATTCATTGATTTTTGCCATTGAAAAACGTCCAGAAATGTTTGAAGCTACTGACTGAATGAAAGGAGCTGGCATCTCACTCTCTTTGAATCTTCTTTATCATGCTAGGATTAGCAGGAAAAAGCAAAAAATTTCAGAATTGCACCTTGCAATGTGGAGATATTACTGTTTGTGCATTTACAATATTCATTGATTTTTGCCATTGAAAAACGTTTTTCATATACCAGAAATGTTTGAAGCTACTGACTGAATGAAAGGAGCTGGCATCTCACTCTCTTTGAATCTTCTTTATCATGCTAGGATTAACAGGAAAAAGCAAAAAATTTCAGAATTGCACCTTGCAATGTGGAGATATTACTGTTTGTGCATTTACAATATTCATTGATTTTTGCCATTGAAAAACGTCCAGAAATGTTTGAAGCTACTGACTGAATGAAAGGAGCAGGCATCTCACTCTCTTTGAATCTTCTTTATCATGCTAGGATTAACAGGAAAAAGCTAAAAATTTCAGAATTGCACCTTGCAATGTGGAGATATTACTGTTTGTGCATTTACAATATTCATTGATTTTTGCCATTGAAAAACATGTTTTTCATATGCCAGAAATGTTTGAAGCTACTGACTGAATTAAAGGAGCTGGCATCTCACTCTCTTTGAATCTTCTTTATCATGCTAGGATTAGCAGGAAAAAGCAAAAAATTTCAGAATTGCACCTTGCAATGTGGAGATATTACTGTTTGTGCATTTACAATATTCATTGATTTTTGCCATTGAAAAACATGTTTTTCATATACCAGAAATGTTTGAAGCTACTGACTGAATGAAAGGAGCTGGCATCTCACTCTCTTTGAATCTTCTTTATCATGCTAGGATTAGCAGGAAAAAGCAAAAAATTTCAGAATTGCACCTTGCAATGTGGAGATATTACTGTTTGTGCATTTACAATATTCATTGATTTTTGCCATTGAAAAACATGTTTTTCATATACCAGAAATGTTTGAAGCTACTGACTGAATGAAAGGAGCTGGCATCTCACTCTCTTTGAATCTTCTTTATCATGCTAGGATTAACAGGAAAAAGCAAAAAATTTCAGAATTGCACCTTGCAATGTGGAGATATTACTGTTTGTGCATTTACAATATTCATTGATTTTTGCCATTGAAAAACGTCCAGAAATGTTTGAAGCTACTGACTGAAAGGAGCTGGCATCTCACTCTCTTTGAATCTTCTTTATCATGCTAGGATTAACAGGAAAAAGCTAAAAATTTCAGAATTGCACCTTGCAATGTGGAGATATTACTGTTTGTGCATTTACAATATTCATTGTTTTTTGCCATTGAAAAACATGTTTTTCATATACCAGAAATGTTTGAAGCTACTGACTGAATGAAAGGAGCTGGCATCTCACTCTCTTTGAATCTTCTTTATCATGCTAGGATTAGCAGGAAAAAGCAAAAAATTTCAGAATTGCACCTTGCAATGTGGAGATATTACTGTTTGTGCATTTACAATATTCATTGATTTTTACCATTGAAAAACATGTTTTTCATATACCAGAAATGTTTGAAGCTACTGACTGAATGAAAGGAGCTGGCATCTCACTCTCTTTGAATCTTCTTTATCATGCTAGGATTAGCAGGAAAAAGCAAAAAATTTCAGAATTGCACCTTGCAATGTGGAGATATTACTGTTTGTGCATTTACAATATTCATTGATTTTTGCCATTGAAAAACATGTTTTTCATATACCAGAAATGTTTGAAGCTACTGACTGAATGAAAGAAGCTGGCATCTCACTCTCTTTGAATCTTCTTTATCATGCTAGGATTAACAGGAAAAAGCAAAAAATTTCAGAATTGCACCTTGCAATGTGGAGATATTACTGTTTGTGCATTTACAATATTCATTGATTTTTGCCATTGAAAAACGTCCAGAAATGTTTGAAGCTACTGACTGAATGAAAGGAGCTGGCATCTCACTCTCTTTGAATCTTCTTTATCATGCTAGGATTATCAGGAAAAAGCAAAAAATTTCAGAATTGCACCTTGCAATGTGGAGATATTACTGTTTGTGCATTTACAATATTCATTGATTTTTGCCATTGAAAAACATGTTTTTCATATACCAGAAATGTTTGAAGCTACTGACTGAATGAAAGGAGCTGGCATCTCACTCTCTTTGAATCTTCTTTATCATGCTAAGAGGAGCAGGAAAAAGTAAAAAATTTCAAAATTGCACCTTGCAATGCGGAGAATTTACTGTTTGTGCATTTATAATATTAAATGATTTTTGCCATTGAAAATCGTCCAGAAATGATTGAAGCTACTGACTGAACGAAAGGAGCTGGCATCTCACTCTCTTTGAATCTTCTTTATCATGCTAAGAGGAGCAGGAAAAAGCAAAAAATTTCAGAATTGCACCTTGCAATGCGGACAAATTACTGTTTGTGCATTTACAATATTCATTGATTTTTGCCATTGAAAAACATCATGCTATTCATATACCAGAAATGTTTGAAGCTACTGACTGAATGAAAGGAGCTGGCATCTCACTCTCTTTGAATCTTCTTTATCATGCTAAGAGGAGCAGGAAAAAGCAAAAAATTTCAGAATTGCACCTTGCAATGCGGAGAAATTACTGTTTGTGCATTTACAATATTCATTGATTTTTGCCATTGAAAAACGTCCAGAAATGATTGAAGCTACTGACTGAATGAAAGGAGCTGGCATCTCACTCTCTTTGAATCTTCTTTAGCATGCTAAGAGGAGCAGGAAAAAGCAAAAAATTTCAGAATTGCACCTTGCAATGCGGAGAAATTACTGTTTGTGCATTTACAATATTCATTGATTTTTGCCATTGAAAAACGTCCAGAAATGATTGAAGCTACTGACTGAATGAAAGGAGCTGGCATCTCACTCTCTTTGAATCTTGTTTATCATGCTAAGAGGAGCAGGAAAAAGCAAAAAATTTCAGAATTGCACCTTGCAATGCGGAGAAATTACTGTTTGTGCATTTACAATATTCATTGATTTTTGCCATTGAAAAACGTCCAGAAATGATTGAAGCTACTGACTGAATGAAAGGAGCTGGCATCTCACTCTCTTTGAATCTTCTTTATCATGCTAAGAGGAGCAGGAAAAAGCAAAAAATTTCAGAATTGCACCTTGCAATGCGGAGAAATTACTGTTTGTGCATTTACAATATTCATTGATTTTTGCCATTGAAAAACATCATGTTATTCATATACCAGAAATGATTGAAGCTACTGACTGAATGAAAGGAGCTGGCATCTCACTCTCTTTGAATCTTCTTTATCATGCTAAGAGGAGCAGGAAAAAGTAAAAAATTTCAGAATTGCACCTTGCAATGCGGAGAAATTACTGTTTGTGCATTTATAATATTCAATGATTTTTGCCATTGAAAAACGTCCAGAAATGATTGAAGCCACTGACTGAACGAAAGGAGCTGGCATCTCACTCTCTTTGAATCTTCTTTATCATGCTAAGAGGAGCAGGAAAAAGCAAAAAATTTCAGAATTGCACCTTGCAATGCGGAGAAATTACTGTTTGTGCATTTACAATATTCATTGATTTTTGCCATTGAAAAACATCATGTTATTCATATACCAGAAATGTTTGAAGCTACTGACTGAATGAAAGGAGCTGGCATCTCACTCTCTTTGAATCTTCTTTATCATGCTAAGAGGAGCAGGAAAAAGCAAAAAATTTCAGAATTGCACCTTGCAATGCGGAGAAATTACTGTTTGTGAATTTACAATATTCATTGATTTTTGCCATTGAAAAACGTCCAGAAATGATTGAAGCTACTGACTGAATGAAAGGAGCTGGCATCTCACTCTCTTTGAATCTTCTTTATCATGCTAAGAGGAGCAGGAAAAAGCAAAAAATTTCAGAATTGCACCTTGCAATGCGGAGAAATTACTGTTTGTGCATTTACAATATTCATTGATTTTTGCCATTGAAAAACATCCAGAAATGATTGAAGCTACTGACTGAATGAAAGGAACTGGCATCTCACTCTCTTTGAATCTTGTTTATCATGCTAAGAGGAGCAGGAAAAAGCAAAAAATTTCAGAATTGCACCTTGCAATGCGGAGAAATTACAGTTTGTGCATTTACAATATTCATTGATTTTTGCCATTGAAAAACGTCCAGAAATGATTGAAGCTACTGACTGAATGAAAGGAGCTGGCATCTCACTCTCTTTGAATCTTCTTTATCATGCTAAGAGGAGCAGGAAAAAGCAAAAAATTTCAGAATTGCACCTTGCAATGCGGAGAAATTACTGTTTGTGCATTTACAATATTCATTGATTTTTGCCATTGAAAAACATCATGTTATTCATATACCAGAAATGATTGAAGCTACTGACTGAATGAAAGGAGCTGGCATCTCACTCTCTTTGAATCTTCTTTATCATGCTAAGAGGAGCAGGAAAAAGTAAAAAATTTCAGAATTGCACCTTGCAATGCGGAGAAATTACTGTTTGTGCATTTATAATATTCAATGATTTTTGCCATTGAAAAACGTCCAGAAATGATTGAAGCTACTGACTGAACGAAAGGAGCTGGCATCTCACTCTCTTTGAATCTTCTTTATCATGCTAAGAGGAGCAGGAAAAAGCAAAAAATTTCAGAATTGCACCTTGCAATGCGGAGAAATTACTGTTTGTGCATTTACAATATTCATTGATTTTTGCCATTGAAAAACATCCAGAAATGATTGAAGCTACTGACTGAATGAAAGGAGCTGGCATCTCACTCTCTTTGAATCTTTATCATGCTAAGAGGAGCAGGAAAAAGCAAAAAATTTCAGAATTGCACCTTGCAATGCGGAGAAATTACTGTTTGTGCATTTACAATATTCATTGATTTTTGCCATTGAAAAACATCATGTTATTCATATACCAGAAATGTTTGAAGCTACTGACTGAATGAAAGGAGCTGACATCTCACTCTCTTTGAATCTTCTTTATCATGCTAAGAGGAGCAGGAAAAAGCAAAAAATTTCAGAATTGCACCTTGCAATGCGGAGAAATTACTGTTTGTGCATTTACAATATTCATTGATTTTTGCCATTGAAAAACATCCAGAAATGATTGAAGCTACTGACTGAATGAAAGGAGCTGGCATCTCACTCTCTTTGAATCTTCTTTATCATGCTAAGAGGAGCAGGAAAAAGCAAAAAATTTCAGAATTGCACCTTGCAATGCGGAGAAATTACTTTTTGTGCATTTACAATATTCATTGATTTTTGCCATTGAAAAACATCATGTTATTCATATACCAGAAATGTTTGAAGCTACTGACTGAATGAAAGGAGCTGGCATCTCACTCTCTTTGAATCTTCTTTATCATGCTAAGAGGAGCAGGAAAAAGCAAAAAATTTCAGAATTGCACCTTGCAATGCGGAGAAATTACTGTTTGTGCATTTACAATATTCATTGATTTTTGCCATTGAAAAACATCATGTTATTCATATACCAGAAATGTTTGAAGCTACTGACTGAATGAAAGGAGCTGGCATCTCACTCTCTTTGAATCTTCTTTATCATGCTAAGAGGAGCAGGAAAAAGCAAAAAATTTCAGAATTGCACCTTGCAATGTGGAGAAATTACTGTTTGTGCATTTACAATATTCATTGATTTTTACCATTGAAAAACGTCCAGAAATGATTGAAGCTACTGACTGAATGAAAGTAACTGGCATCTCACTCTCTTTGAATCTTCTTTATCATGCTAAGAGGAGCAGGAAAAAGCAAAAAATTTCAGACTTGCACCTTGCAATGCGGAGAAATTACTGTTTGTGCATTTACAATATTCATTGATTTTTGCCATTGAAAAACATCATGTTATTCATATACCAGAAATGTTTGAAGCTACTGACTGAATGAAAGGAGCTGGCATCTCACTCTCTTTGAATCTTCTTTATCATGCTAAGAGGAGCAGGAAAAAGCAAAAAATTTCAGAATTGCACCTTGCAATGCGGAGAAATTACTGTTTGTGCATTTACAATATTCATTGATTTTTGCCATTGAAAAACGTCCAGAAATGATTGAAGCTACTGACTGAATGAAAGGAGCTGGCATCTCACTCTCTTTGAATCTTCTTTATCATGCTAAGAGGAGCAGGAAAAATCAAAAAATTTCAGAATTGCACCTTGCAATGCGGAGAAATTACTGTTTGTGCATTTACAATATTCATTGATTTTTGCCATTGAAAAACATGTTATTCATATACCAGAAATGTTTGAAGCTACTGACTGAATGAAAGGAGCTGGCACCTCACTCTCTTTGAATCTTCTTTATCATGCTAAGAGGAGCGGGAAAAAGCAAAAAATTTCAGAATTGCACCTTGCAATGCGGAGAAATTACTGTTTGTGCATTTACAATATTCATTGATTTTTGCCATTGAAAAACGTCCAGAAATGATTGAAGGTACTGACTGAATGAAAGGAGCTGGCATCTCACTCTCTTTGAATCTTCTTTATCATGCTAAGAGGAGCAGGAAAAAGCAAAAAATTTCAGAATTGCACCTTGCAATGCGGAGAAATTACTGTTTGTGCATTTACAATATTCATTGATTTTTGCCACTGAAAAACGTCCAGAAATGATTGAAGCTACTGACTGAATGAAAGGAGCTGGCATCTCACTCTCTTTGAATCTTCTTTATCATGCTAAGAGGAGCAGGAAAAAGCAAAAAATTTCAGAATTGCACCTTGCAATGCGGAGAAATTACAGTTTGTGCATTTACAATATTCATTGATTTTTGCCATTGAAAAACATCCAGAAATGATTGAAGCTACTGACTGAATGAAAGGAGCTGGCATCTCACTCTCTTTGAATCTTCTTTATCATGCTAAGAGGAGCAGGAAAAAGCAAAAAATTTCAGAATTGCACCTTGCAATGCGGAGAAATTACTGTTTGTGCATTTACAATATTCATTGATTTTTGCCATTGAAAAACATCATGTTATTCATATACCAGAAATGTTTGAAGCTACTGACTGAATGAAAGGAGCTGGCATCTCACTCTCTTTGAATCTTCTTTATCATGCTAAGAGGAGCAGGAAAAAGCAAAAAATTTCAGAATTGCACCTTGCAATGTGGAGAAATTACTGTTTGTGCATTTACAATATTCATTGATTTTTACCATTGAAAAACGTCCAGAAATGATTGAAGCTACTGACTGAATGAAAGTAGCTGGCATCTCACTCTCTTTGAATCTTCTTTATCATGCTAAGAGGAGCAGGAAAAAGCAAAAAATTTCAGACTTGCACCTTGCAATGCGGAGAAATTACTGTTTGTGCATTTACAATATTCATTGATTTTTGCCATTGAAAAACATCATGTTATTCATATACCAGAAATGTTTGAAGCTACTGACTGAATGAAAGGAGCTGGCATCTCACTCTCTTTGAATCTTCTTTATCATGCTAAGAGGAGCAGGAAAAAGCAAAAAATTTCAGAATTGCACCTTGCAATGCGGAGAAATTACTGTTTGTGCATTTACAATATTCATTGATTTTTGCCATTGAAAAACATCATGTTATTCATATACCAGAAATGTTTAAAGCTACTGACTGAATGAAAGGAGCTGGCATCTCACTATCTTTGAATCTTCTTTATCATGCTAAGAGGAGCAGGAAAAAGCAAAAAATTTCAGAATTGCACCTTGCAATGCGGAGAAATTACTGTTTGTGCATTTACAATATTCATTGATTTTTGCCATTGAAAAACGTCCAGAAATGATTGAAGCTACTGACTGAATGAAAGGAGCCGGCATCTCACTCTCTTTGAATCTTCTTTATCATGCTAAGAGGAGCAGGAAAAATCAAAAAATTTCAGAATTGCACCTTGCAATGCGGAGAAATTACTGTTTGTGCATTTACAATATTCATTGATTTTTGCCATTGAAAAACATGTTATTCATATACCAGAAATGTTTGAAGCTACTGACTGAATGAAAGGAGCTGGCACCTCACTCTCTTTGAATCTTCTTTATCATGCTAAGAGGAGCGGGAAAAAGCAAAAAATTTCAGAATTGCACCTTGCAATGCGGAGAAATTACTGTTTGTGCATTTAGAATATTCATTGATTTTTGCCATTGAAAAACATGTTATTCATATACCAGAAATGTTTGAAGCTACTGACTGAATGAAAGGAGCTGGCATCTCACTCTCTTTGAATCTTCTTTATCATGCTAAGAGGAGCAGGAAAAAGCAAAAAATTTCAGAATTGCACCTTGCAATGCGGAGAAATTACAGTTTGTGCATTTACAATATTCATTGATTTTTGCCATTGAAAAACATCCAGAAATGATTGAAGCTACTGACTGAATGAAAGGAGCTGGCATCTCACTCTCTTTGAATCTTCTTTATCATGCTAAGAGGAGCAGGAAAAAGCAAAAAATTTCAGAATTGCACCTTGCAATGCGGAGAAATTACTGTTTGTGCATTTACAATATTCATTGATTTTTGCCATTGAAAAACATCATGTTATTCATATACCAGAAATGTTTGAAGCTACTGACTGAATGAAAGGAGCTGGCATCTCACTCTCTTTGAATCTTCTTTATCATGCTAAGAGGAGCAGGAAAAAGCAAAAAATTTCAGAATTGCACCTTGCAATGTGGAGAAATTACTGTTTGTGCATTTACAATATTCATTGATTTTTACCATTGAAAAACGTCCAGAAATGATTGAAGCTACTGACTGAATGAAAGTAGCTGGCATCTCACTCTCTTTGAATCTTCTTTATCATGCTAAGAGGAGCAGGAAAAAGCAAAAAATTTCAGACTTGCACCTTGCAATGCGGAGAAATTACTGTTTGTGCATTTACAATATTCATTGATTTTTGCCATTGAAAAACATCATGTTATTCATATACCAGAAATGTTTGAAGCTACTGACTGAATGAAAGGAGCTGGCATCTCACTCTCTTTGAATCTTCTTTATCATGCTAAGAGGAGCAGGAAAAAGCAAAAAATTTCAGAATTGCACCTTGCAATGCGGAGAAATTACTGTTTGTGCATTTACAATATTCATTGATTTTTGCCATTGAAAAACATCATGTTATTCATATACCAGAAATGTTTGAAGCTACAGACTGAATGAAAGGAGCTGGCATCTCACTCTCTTTGAATCTTCTTTATCATGCTAAGAGGAGCAGGAAAAAGCAAAAAATTTCAGAATTGCACCTTGCAATGCGGAGAAATTACTGTTTGTGCATTTACAATATTCATTGATTTTTGCCATTGAAAAACGTCCAGAAATGATTGAAGCTACTGACTGAATGAAAGGAGCTGGCATCTCACTCTCTTTGAATCTTCTTTATCATGCTAAGAGGAGCAGGAAAAATCAAAAAATTTCAGAATTGCACCTTGCAATGCGGAGAAATTACTGTTTGTGCATTTACAATATTCATTGATTTTTGCCATTGAAAAACATGTTATTCATATACCAGAAATGTTTGAAGCTACTGACTGAATGAAAGGAGCTGGCACCTCACTCTCTTTGAATCTTCTTTATCATGCTAAGAGGAGCGGGAAAAAGCAAAAAATTTCAGAATTGCACCTTGCAATGCGGAGAAATTACTGTTTGTGCATATACAATATTCATTGATTTTTGCCATTGAAAAACGTCCAGAAATGATTGAAGGTACTGACTGAATGAAAGGAGCTGGCATCTCACTCTCTTTGAATCTTCTTTATCATGCTAAGAGGAGCAGGAAAAAGCAAAAAATTTCAGAATTGCACCTTGCAATGCGGAGAAATTACTGTTTGTGCATTTACAATATTCATTGATTTTTGCCATTGAAAAACGTCCAGAAATGATTGAAGCTACTGACTGAATGAAAGGAGCTGGCATCTCACTCTCTTTGAATCTTCTTTATCATGCTAAGAGGAGCAGGAAAAAGCAAAAAATTTCAGAATTGCACCTTGCAATGCGGAGAAATTACAGTTTGTGCATTTACAATATTCATTGATTTTTGCCATTGAAAAACATCCAGAAATGATTGAAGCTACTGACTGAATGAAAGGAGCTGGCATCTCACTCTCTTTGAATCTTCTTTATCATGCTAAGAGGAGCAGGAAAAAGCAAAAAATTTCAGAATTGCACCTTGCAATGCGGAGAAATTACTGTTTGTGCATTTACAATATTCATTGATTTTTGCCATTGAAAAACATCATGTTATTCATATACCAGAAATGTTTGAAGCTACTGACTGAATGAAAGGAGCTGGCATCTCACTCTCTTTGAATCTTCTTTATCATGCTAAGAGGAGCAGGAAAAAGCAAAAAATTTCAGAATTGCACCTTGCAATGCGGAGAAATTACTGTTTGTGCATTTACAATATTCATTGATTTTTGCCATTGAAAAACATCATGTTATTCATATACCAGAAATGTTTGAAGCTACTGACTGAATGAAAGGAGCTGGCATCTCACTCTCTTTGAATCTTCTTTATCATGCTAAGAGGAGCAGGAAAAAGCAAAAAATTTCAGAATTGCACCTTGCAATGCGGAGAAATTACTGTTTGTGCATTTACAATATTCATTGATTTTTGCCATTGAAAAACGTCCAGAAATGATTGAAGCTACTGACTGAATGAAAGGAGCTGGCATCTCACTCTCTTTGAATCTTCTTTATCATGCTAAGAGGAGCAGGAAAAATCAAAAAATTTCAGAATTGCACCTTGCAATGCGGAGAAATTACTGTTTGTGCATTTACAATATTCATTGATTTTTGCCATTGAAAAACATGTTATTCATATACCAGAAATGTTTGAAGCTACTGACTGAATGAAAGGAGCTGGCACCTCACTCTCTTTGAATCTTCTTTATCATGCTAAGAGGAGCGGGAAAAAGCAAAAAATTTCAGAATTGCACCTTGCAATGCGGAGAAATTACTGTTTGTGCATATACAATATTCATTGATTTTTGCCATTGAAAAACGTCCAGAAATGATTGAAGGTACTGACTGAATGAAAGGAGCTGGCATCTCACTCTCTTTGAATCTTCTTTATCATGCTAAGAGGAGCAGGAAAAAGCAAAAAATTTCAGAATTGCACCTTGCAATGCGGAGAAATTACTGTTTGTGCATTTACAATATTCATTGATTTTTGCCATTGAAAAACGTCCAGAAATGATTGAAGCTACTGACTGAATGAAAGGAGCTGGCATCTCACTCTCTTTGAATCTTCTTTATCATGCTAAGAGGAGCAGGAAAAAGCAAAAAATTTCAGAATTGCACCTTGCAATGCGGAGAAATTACAGTTTGTGCATTTACAATATTCATTGATTTTTGCCATTGAAAAACATCCAGAAATGATTGAAGCTACTGACTGAATGAAAGGAGCTGGCATCTCACTCTCTTTGAATCTTCTTTATCATGCTAAGAGGAGCAGGAAAAAGCAAAAAATTTCAGAATTGCACCTTGCAATGCGGAGAAATTACTGTTTGTGCATTTACAATATTCATTGATTTTTGCCATTGAAAAACATCATGTTATTCATATACCAGAAATGTTTGAAGCTACTGACTGAATGAAAGGAGCTGGCATCTCACTCTCTTTGAATCTTCTTTATCATGCTAAGAGGAGCAGGAAAAAGCAAAAAATTTCAGAATTGCACCTTGCAATGTGGAGAAATTACTGTTTGTGCATTTACAATATTCATTGATTTTTACCATTGAAAAACGTCCAGAAATGATTGAAGCTACTGACTGAATGAAAGTAGCTGGCATCTCACTCTCTTTGAATCTTCTTTATCATGCTAAGAGGAGCAGGAAAAAGCAAAAAATTTCAGACTTGCACCTTGCAATGCGGAGAAATTACTGTTTGTGCATTTACAATATTCATTGATTTTTGCCATTGAAAAACGTCCAGAAATGATTGAAGGTACTGACTGAATGAAAGGAGCTGGCATCTCACTCTCTTTGAATCTTCTTTATCATGCTAAGAGGAGCAGGAAAAAGCAAAAAATTTCAGAATTGCACCTTGCAATGCGGAGAAATTACTGTTTGTGCATTTACAATATTCATTGATTTTTGCCACTGAAAAACGTCCAGAAATGATTGAAGCTACTGACTGAATGAAAGGAGCTGGCATCTCACTCTCTTTGAATCTTCTTTAACATGCTAAGAGGAGCAGGAAAAAGCAAAAAATTTCAGAATTGCACCTTGCAATGCGGAGAAATTACAGTTTGTGCATTTACAATATTCATTGATTTTTGCCATTGAAAAACATCCAGAAATGATTGAAGCTACTGACTGAATGAAAGGAGCTGGCATCTCACTCTCTTTGAATCTTCTTTATCATGCTAAGAGGAGCAGGAAAAAGCAAAAAATTTCAGAATTGCACCTTGCAATGCGGAGAAATTACTGTTTGTGCATTTACAATATTCATTGATTTTTGCCATTGAAAAACATCATGTTATTCATATACCAGAAATGTTTGAAGCTACTGACTGAATGAAAGGAGCTGGCATCTCACTCTCTTTGAATCTTCTTTATCATGCTAAGAGGAGCAGGAAAAAGCAAAAAATTTCAGAATTGCACCTTGCAATGTGGAGAAATTACTGTTTGTGCATTTACAATATTCATTGATTTTTACCATTGAAAAACGTCCAGAAATGATTGAAGCTACTGACTGAATGAAAGTAGCTGGCATCTCACTCTCTTTGAATCTTCTTTATCATGCTAAGAGGAGCAGGAAAAAGCAAAAAATTTCAGACTTGCACCTTGCAATGCGGAGAAATTACTGTTTGTGCATTTACAATATTCAGTGATTTTTGCCATTGAAAAACATCATGTTATTCATATACCAGAAATGTTTGAAGCTACTGACTGAATGAAAGGAGCTGGCATCTCACTCTCTTTGAATCTTCTTTATCATGCTAAGAGGAGCAGGAAAAAGCAAAAAATTTCAGAATTGCACCTTGCAATGCGGAGAAATTACTGTTTGTGCATTTACAATATTCATTGATTTTTGCCATTGAAAAACATCATGTTATTCATATACCAGAAATGTTTGAAGCTACTGACTGAATGAAAGGAGCTGGCATCTCACTCTCTTTGAATCTTCTTTATCATGCTAAGAGGAGCAGGAAAAAGCAAAAAATTTCAGAATTGCACCTTGCAATGCGGAGAAATTACTGTTTGTGCATTTACAATATTCATTGATTTTTGCCATTGAAAAACGTCCAGAAATGATTGAAGCTACTGACTGAATGAAAGGAGCTGGCATCTCACTCTCTTTGAATCTTCTTTATCATGCTAAGAGGAGCAGGAAAAATCAAAAAATTTCAGAATTGCACCTTGCAATGCGGAGAAATTACTGTTTGTGCATTTACAATATTCATTGATTTTTGCCATTGAAAAACATGTTATTCATATACCAGAAATGTTTGAAGCTACTGACTGAATGAAAGGAGCTGGCACCTCACTCTCTTTGAATCTTCTTTATCATGCTAAGAGGAGCGGGAAAAAGCAAAAAATTTCAGAATTGCACCTTGCAATGCGGAGAAATTACTGTTTGTGCATTTACAATATTCATTGATTTTTGCCATTGAAAAACGTCCAGAAATGATTGAAGGTACTGACTGAATGAAAGGAGCTGGCATCTCACTCTCTTTGAATCTTCTTTATCATGCTAAGAGGAGCAGGAAAAAGCAAAAAATTTCAGAATTGCACCTTGCAATGCGGAGAAATTACTGTTTGTGCATTTACAATATTCATTGATTTTTGCCATTGAAAAACGTCCAGAAATGATTGAAGCTACTGACTGAATGAAAGGAGCTGGCATCTCACTCTCTTTGAATCTTCTTTATCATGCTAAGAGGAGCAGGAAAAAGCAAAAAATTTCAGAATTGCACCTTGCAATGCGGAGAAATTACAGTTTGTGCATTTACAATATTCATTGATTTTTGCCATTGAAAAACATCCAGAAATGATTGAAGCTACTGACTGAATGAAAGGAGCTGGCATCTCACTCTCTTTGAATCTTCTTTATCATGCTAAGAGGAGCAGGAAAAAGCAAAAAATTTCAGAATTGCACCTTGCAATGCGGAGAAATTACTGTTTGTGCATTTACAATATTCATTGATTTTTGCCATTGAAAAACATCATGTTATTCATATACCAGAAATGTTTGAAGCTACTGACTGAATGAAAGGAGCTGGCATCTCGCTCTCTTTGAATCTTCTTTATCATGCTAAGAGGAGCAGGAAAAAGCAAAAAATTTCAGAATTGCACCTTGCAATGTGGAGAAATTACTGTTTGTGCATTTACAATATTCATTGATTTTTACCATTGAAAAACGTCCAGAAATGATTGAAGCTACTGACTGAATGAAAGTAGCTGGCATCTCACTCTCTTTGAATCTTCTTTATCATGCTAAGAGGAGCAGGAAAAAGCAAAAAATTTCAGACTTGCACCTTGCAATGCGGAGAAATTACTGTTTGTGCATTTACAATATTCATTGATTTTTGCCATTGAAAAACATTATGTTATTCATATACCAGAAATGTTTGAAGCTACTGACTGAGTGAAAGTAGCTGGCATCTCACTCTCTTTGAATCTTCTTTATCATGCTAAGAGGAGCAGGAAAAATCAAAAAATTTCAGAATTGCACCTTGCAATGCGGAGAAATTACTGTTTGTGCATTTACAATATTCATTGATTTTTGCCATTGAAAAACGTCCAGAAATGATTGAAGCTACTGACTGAATGAAAGGAGCTGGCATCTCACTCTCTTTGAATCTTCTTTATCATGCTAAGAGGAGCAGGAAAAAGCAAAAAATTTCAGAATTGCACCTTGCAATGCGGAGAAATTACTCTTTGTGCATTTACAATATTCATTGATTTTTGCCATTGAAAAACATCATGTTATTCATATACCAGAAATGATTGAAGCTACTGACTGAATGAAAGGAGCTGGCATCTCACTCTCTTTGAATCTTCTTTATCATGCTAAGAGGAGCAGGAAAAAGTAAAAAATTTCAGAATTGCACCTTGCAATGCGGAGAAATTACTGTTTGTGCATTTATAATATTCAATGATTTTTGCCATTGAAAAACGTCCAGAAATGATTGAAGCTACTGACTGAACGAAAGGAGCTGGCATCTCACTCTCTTTGAATCTTCTTTATCATGCTAAGAGGAGCAGGAAAAAGCAAAAAATTTCAGAATTGCACCTTGCAATGCAGAGAAATTACTGTTTGTGCATTTACAATATTCATTGATTTTTGCCATTGAAAAACGTCCAGAAATGATTGAAGCTACTGACTGAATGAAAGGAGCTGGCATCTCACTCTCTTTGAATCTTCTTTATCATGCTAAGAGGAGCAGGAAAAAGCAAAAAATTTCAGAATTGCACCTTGCAATGCGGAGAAATTACTGTTTGTGCATTTACAATATTCATTGATTTTTGCCATTGAAAAACATCATGTTATTCATATACCAGAAATGTTTGAAGCTACTGACTGAATGAAAGGAGCTGACATCTCACTCTCTTTGAATCTTCTTTATCATGCTAAGAGGAGCAGGAAAAAGCAAAAAATTTCAGAATTGCACCTTGCAATGCAGAGAAATTACTGTTTGTGCATTTACAATATTCATTGATTTTTGCCATTGAAAAACGTCCAGAAATGATTGAAGCTACTGACTGAATGAAAGGAGCTGGCATCTCACTCTCTTTGAATCTTCTTTATCATGCTAAGAGGAGCAGGAAAAAGCAAAAAATTTCAGAATTGCACCTTGCAATGCGGAGAAATTACTGTTTGTGCATTTACAATATTCATTGATTTTTGCCATTGAAAAACATCATGTTATTCATATACCAGAAATGTTTGAAGCTACTGACTGAATGAAAGGAGCTGGCATTTCACTCTCTTTGAATCTTCTTTATCATGCTAAGAGGAGCAGGAAAAAGTAAAAAATTTCAGAATTGCACCTTGCAATGCGGAGAAATTACTGTTTGTGCATTTACAATATTCATTGATTTTTGCCATTGAAAAACATCATGTTATTCATATACCAGAAATGTTTGAAGCTACTGACTGAATGAAAGGAGCTGGCATCTCACTCTCTTTGAATCTTCTTTATCATGCTAAGAGGAGCAGTAAAAAGCAAAAAATTTCAGAATTGCACCTTGCAATGTGGAGAAATTACTGTGCATTTACAATATTCATTGATTTTTACCATTGAAAAACGTCCAGAAATGATTGAAGCTACTGACTGAATGAAAGTAGCTGGCATCTCACTCTCTTTGAATCTTCTTTATCATGCTAAGAGGAGCAGGAAAAATCAAAAAATTTCAGACTTGCACCTTGCAATGCGGAGAAATTACTGTTTGTGCATTTACAATATTCATTGATTTTTGACATTGAAAAACATCATGTTATTCAAATACCAGAAATGTTTGAAGCTACTGACTGAATGAAAGGAGCTGGCATCTCACTCTCTTTGAATCTTCTTTATCATGCTAAGCGGAGCAGGAAAAAGCAAAAAATTTCAGAATTGCACCTTGCAATGCGGAGAAATTACTGTTTGTGCATTTACAATATTCATTGATTTTTGCCATTGAAAAACATGTTATTCATATACCAGAAATGTTTGAAGCTACTGACTGAATGAAAGGAGCTGGCACCTCACTCTCTTTGAATCTTCTTTATCATGCTAAGAGGAGCGGGAAAAAGCAAAAAAATTCAGAATTGCACCTTGCAATGCGGAGAAATTACTGTTTGTGCATTTACAATATTCATTGATTTTTGCCATTGAAAAACGTCCAGAAATGATTGAAAGTACTGACTGAATGAAAGGAGCTGGCATCTCACTCTCTTTGAATCTTCTTTATCATGCTAAGAGGAGCAGGAAAAAGCAAAAAATTTCAGAATTGCACCTTGCAATGCGGAGAAATTACTGTTTGTGCATTTACAATATTCATTGATTTTTGCCATTGAAAAACATCATGTTATTCATATACCAGAAATGTTTGAAGCTACTGACTGAATGAAAGGAGCTGGCATCTCACTCTCTTTGAATCTTCTTTATCATGCTAAGAGGAGCAGGAAAAAGCAAAAAATTTCAGAATTGCACCTTGCAATGTGGAGAAATTACTGTTTGTGCATTTACAATATTCATTGATTTTTACCATTGAAAAACGTCCAGAAATGATTGAAGCTACTGACTGAATGAAAGTAGCTGGCATCTCACTCTCTTTGAATCTTCTTTATCATACTAAGAGGAGCAGGAAAAAGCAAAAAATTTCAGACTTGCACCTTGCAATGCGGAGAAATTACTGTTTGTGCATTTACAATATTCATTGATTTTTGCCATTGAAAAACATCATGTTATTCATATACCAGAAATGTTTGAAGCTACTGACTGAATGAAAGGAGCTGGCATCTCACTCTCTTTGAATCTTCTTTATCATGCTAAGAGGAGCAGGAAAAAGCAAAAAATTTCAGAATTGCACCTTGCAATGCGGAGAAATTACTGTTTGTGCATTTACAATATTCATTGATTTTTGCCATTGAAAAACGTCCAGAAATGATTGAAGCTACTGACTGAATGAAAGGAGCTGGCATCTCACTCTCTTTGAATCTTCTTTATCATGCTAAGAGGAGCAGGAAAAAGCAAAAAATTTCAGAATTGCACCTTGCAATGCGGAGAAATTACTGTTTGTGCATTTACAATATTCATTGATTTTTGCCATTGAAAAACGTCCAGAAATGATTGAAGCTACTGACTGAATGAAAGGAGCTGGCATCTCACTCTCTTTGAATCTTCTTTATCATGCTAAGAGGAGCAGGAAAAAGCAAAAAATTTCAGAATTGCACCTTGCAATGCGGAGAAATTACTGTTTGTGCATTTACAATATTCATTGATTTTTGCCATTGAAAAACATCATGTTATTCATATACCAGAAATGTTTGAAGCTACTGACTGAATGAAAGGAGCTGGCATCTCACTCTCTTTGAATCTTCTTTATCATGCTAAGAGGAGCAGGAAAAAGCAAAAAATTTCAGAATTGCACCTTGCAATGCGGAGAAATTACTGTTTGTGCATTTACAATATTCATTGATTTTTGCCATTGAAAAACGTCCAGAAATGATTGAAGCTACTGACTGAATGAAAGGAGCTGGCATCTCACTCTCTTTGAATCTTGTTTATCATGCTAAGAGGAGCAGGAAAAAGCAAAAAATTTCAGAATTGCACCTTGCAATGCGGAGAAATTACTGTTTGTGCATTTACAATATTCATTGATTTTTGCCATTGAAAAACATCATGTTATTCATATACCAGAAATGATTGAAGCTACTGACTGAATGAAAGGAGCTGGCATCTCACTCTCTTTGAATCTTCTTTATCATGCTAAGAGGAGCAGGAAAAAGTAAAAAATTTCAGAATTGCACCTTGCAATGCGGAGAAATTACTGTTTGTGCATTTATAATATTCAATGATTTTTGCCATTGAAAAACGTCCAGAAATGATTGAAGCTACTGACTGAACGAAAGGAGCTGGCATCTCACTCTCTTTGAATCTTCTTTATCATGCTAAGAGGAGCAGGAAAAAGCAAAAAATTTCAGAATTGCACCTTGCAATGCGGAGAAATTACTGTTTGTGCATTTACAATATTCATTGATTTTTGCCATTGAAAAACGTCCAGAAATGATTGAAGCTACTGACTGAATGAAAGGAGCTGGCATCTCACTCTCTTTGAATCTTCTTTATCATGCTAAGAGGAGCAGGAAAAAGCAAAAAATTTCAGAATTGCACCTTGCAATGCGGAGAAATTACTGTTTGTGCATTTACAATATTCATTGATTTTTGCCATTGAAAAACATCATGTTATTCATATACCAGAAATGTTTGAAGCTACTGACTGAATGAAAGGAGCTGGCATCTCACTCTCTTTGAATCTTCTTTATCATGCTAAGAGGAGCAGGAAAAAGCAAAAAATTTCAGAATTGCACCTTGCAATGCGGAGAAATTACTGTTTGTGCATTTACAATATTCATTGATTTTTGCCATTGAAAAACGTCCAGAAATGATTGAAGCTACTGACTGAATGAAAGGAGCTGGCATCTCACTCTCTTTGAATCTTCTTTATCATGCTAAGAGGAGCAGGAAAAAGCAAAAAATTTCAGAATTGCACCTTGCAATGCGGAGAAATTACTGTTTGTGCATTTACAATATTCATTGATTTTTGCCATTGAAAAACATCATGTTATTCATATACCAGAAATGTTTGAAGCTACTGACTGAATGAAAGGAGCTGGCATCTCACTCTCTTTGAATCTTCTTTATCATGCTAAGAGGAGCAGGAAAAAGCAAAAAATTTCAGAATTGCACCTTGCAATGCGGAGAAATTACTGTTTGTGCATTTACAATATTCATTGATTTTTGCCATTGAAAAACATGTTATTCACATACCAGAAATGTTTGAAGCTACTGACTGAATGAAAGGAGCTGGCACCTCACTCTTTGAATCTTCTTTATCATGCTAAGAGGAGCAGGAAAAAGCAAAAAATTTCAGAATTGCACCTTGCAATGTGGAGAAATTACTGTTTGTGCATTTACAATATTCATTGATTTTTACCATTGAAAAACGTCCAGAAATGATTGAAGCTACTGACTGAATGAAAGTAGCTGGCATCTCACTCTCTTTGAATCTTCTTTATCATGCTAAGACGAGCAGGAAAAAGCAAAAAATTTCAGACTTGCACCTTGCAATGCGGAGAAATTACTGTTTGTGCATTTACAATATTCATTGATTTTTGCCATTGAAAAACATCATGTTATTCATATACCAGAAATGTTTGAAGCTACTGACTGAATGAAAGGAGCTGGCATCTCACTCTCTTTGAATCTTCTTTATCATGCTAAGAGGAGCAGGAAAAAGCAAAAAATTTCAGAATTGCACCTTGCAATGCGGAGAAATTACTGTTTGTGCATTTACAATATTCATTGATTTTTGCCATTGAAAAACGTCCAGAAATGATTGAAGCTACTGACTGAATGAAAGGAGCTGGCATCTCACTCTCTTTGAATCTTCTTTATCATGCTAAGAGGAGCAGGAAAAAGCAAAACATTTCAGAATTGCACCTTGCAATGCGGAGAAATTACTGTTTGTGCATTTACAATATTCATTGATTTTTGCCATTGAAAAACGTCCAGAAATGATTGAAGCTACTGACTGAATGAGAGGAGCTGGCATCTCACTCTCTTTGAATCTTCTTTATCATGCTAAGAGGAGCAGGAAAAAGCAAAAAATTTCAGAATTGCACCTTGCAATGCGGAGAAATTACTGTTTGTGCATTTACAATATTCATTGATTTTTGCCATTGAAAAACATCATGTTATTCATATACCAGAAATGTTTGAAGCTACTGACTGAATGAAAGGAGCTGGCATCTCACTCTCTTTGAATCTTCTTTATCATGCTAAGAGGAGCAGGAAAAAGCAAAAAATTTCAGAATTGCACCTTGCAATGCGGAGAAATTACTGTTTGTGCATTTACAATATTCATTGATTTTTGCCATTGAAAAACGTCCAGAAATGATTGAAGCTACTGACTGAATGAAAGGAGCTGGCATCTCACTCTCTTTGAATCTTGTTTATCATGCTAAGAGGAGCAGGAAAAAGCAAAAAATTTCAGAATTGCACCTTGCAATGCGGAGAAATTACTGTTTGTGCATTTACAATATTCATTGATTTTTGCCATTGAAAAACATCATGTTATTCATATACCAGAAATGATTGAAGCTACTGACTGAATGAAAGGAGCTGGCATCTCACTCTCTTTGAGTCTTCTTTATCATGCTAAGAGGAGCAGGAAAAAGTAAAAAATTTCAGAATTGCACCTTGCAATGCGGAGAAATTACTGTTTGTGCATTTATAATATTCAATGATTTTTGCCATTGAAAAACGTCCAGAAATGATTGAAGCTACTGACTGAACGAAAGGAGCTGGCATCTCACTCTCTTTGAATCTTCTTTATCATGCTAAGAGGAGCAGGAAAAAGCAAAAAATTTCAGAATTGCACCTTGCAATGCGGAGAAATTACTGTTTGTGCATTTACAATATTCATTGATTTTTGCCATTGAAAAACGTCCAGAAATGATTGAAGCTACTGACTGAATGAAAGGAGCTGGCATCTCACTCTCTTTGAATCTTCTTTATCATGCTAAGAGGAGCAGGAAAAAGCAAATAATTTCAGAATTGCACCTTGCAATGCGGAGAAATTACTGTTTGTGCATTTACAATATTCATTGATTTTTGCCTTTGAAAAACATCATGTTATTCATATACCAGAAATGTTTGAAGCTACTGACTGAATGAAAGGAGCTGACATCTCACGCTCTTTGAATCTTCTTTATCATGCTAAGAGGAGCAGGAAAAAGCAAAACATTTCAGAATTGCACCTTGCAATGCGGAGAAATTACTGTTTGTGCATTTACAATATTCATTGATTTTTGCCATTGAAAAACGTCCAGAAATGATTGAAGCTACTGACTGAATGAAAGGAGCTGGCATCTCACTCTCTTTGAATCTTCTTTATCATGCTAAGAGGAGCAGGAAAAAGCAAAAAATTTCAGAATTGCACCTTGCAATGCGGAGAAATTACTGTTTGTGCATTTACAATATTCATTGATTTTTGCCATTGAAAAACATCATGTTATTCATATACCAGAAATGTTTGAAGCTACTGACTGAATGAAAGGAGCTGGCATCTCACTCTCTTTGAATCTTCTTTATCATGCTAAGAGGAGCAGGAAAAAGCAAAAAATTTCAGAATTGCACCTTGCAATGCGGAGAAATTACTGTTTGTGCATTTACAATATTCATTGATTTTTGCCATTGAAAAACGTCCAGAAATGATTGAAGCTACTGACTGAATGAAAGGAGCTGGCATCTCACTCTCTTTGAACCTTCTTTATCATGCTAAGAGGAGCAGGAAAAAGCAAAAAATTTCAGAATTGCACCTTGCAATGCGGAGAAATTACTGTTTGTGCATTTACAATATTCATTGATTTTTGCCATTGAAAAACATCATGTTATTCATATACCAGAAATGTTTGAAGCTACTGACTGAATGAAAGGAGCTGACATCTCACGCTCTTTGAATCTTCTTTATCATGCTAAGAGGAGCAGGAAAAAGCAAAAAATTTCAGAATTGCACCTTGCAATGCGGAGAAATTACTGTTTGTGCATTTACAATATTCATTGATTTTTGCCATTGAAAAACGTCCAGAAATGATTGAAGCTACTGACTGAATGAAAGGAGCTGGCATCTCACTCTCTTTGAATCTTCTTTATCATGCTAAGAGGAGCAGGAAAAAGCAAAAAATTTCAGAATTGCACCTTGCAATGCGGAGAAATTACTGTTTGTGCATTTACAATATTCATTGATTTTTGCCATTGAAAAACATCATGTTATTCATATACCAGAAATGTTTGAAGCTACTGACTGAATGAAAGGAGCTGGCATCTCACTCTCTTTGAATCTTCTTTATCATGCTAAGAGGAGCAGGAAAAAGCAAAAAATTTCAGAATTGCACCTTGCAATGCGGAGAAATTACTGTTTGTGCATTTACAATATTCATTGATTTTTGCCATTGAAAAACATCATGTTATTCATATACCAGAAATGTTTGAAGCTACTGACTGAATGAAAGGAGCTGGCATCTCACTCTCTTTGAATCTTCTTTATCATGCTAAGAGGAGCAGGAAAAAGCAAAAAATTTCAGAATTGCACCTTGCAATGCGGAGAAATTACTGTTTGTGCATTTACAATATTCATTGATTTTTGCCATTGAAAAACGTCCAGAAATGATTGAAGCTACTGACTGAATGAAAGGAGCTGGCATCTCACTCTCTTTGAATCTTCTTTATCATGCTAAGAGGAGCAGGAAAAAGCAAAACATTTCAGAATTGCACCTTGCAATGCGGAGAAATTACTGTTTGTGCATTTACAATATTCATTGATTTTTGCCATTGAAAAACGTCCAGAAATGATTGAAGCTACTGACTGAATGAAAGGAGCTGGCATCTCACTCTCTTTGAATCTTCTTTATCATGCTAAGAGGAGCAGGAAAAAGCAAAAAATTTCAGAATTGCACCTTGCAATGCGGAGAAATTACTGTTTGTGCATTTACAATATTCATTGATTTTTGCCATTGAAAAACGTCCAGAAATGTTTGAAGCTACTGACTGAATGAAAGGAGCTGGCATCTCACTCTCTTTGAATCTTCTTTATCATGCTAAGAGGAGCAGGAAAAAGCAAAAAATTTCAGAATTGCACCTTGCAATGCGGAGAAATTACTGTTTGTGCATTTACAATATTCATTGATTTTTGCCATTGAAAAACGTCCAGAAATGATTGAAGCTACTGACTGAATGAAAGGAGCTGGCATCTCACTCTCTTTGAATCTTGTTTATCATGCTAAGAGGAGCAGGAAAAAGCAAAAAATTTCAGAATTGCACCTTGCAATGCGGAGAAATTACTGTTTGTGCATTTACAATATTCATTGATTTTTGCCATTGAAAAACATCATGTTATTCATATACCAGAAATGATTGAAGCTACTGACTGAATGAAAGGAGCTGGCATCTCACTCTCTTTGAATCTTCTTTATCATGCTAAGAGGAGCAGGAAAAAGTAAAAAATTTCAGAATTGCACCTTGCAATGCGGAGAAATTACTGTTTGTGCATTTATAAAATTCAATGATTTTTGCCATTGAAAAACGTCCAGAAATGATTGAAGCTACTGACTGAACGAAAGGAGCTGGCATCTCACTCTCTTTGAATCTTCTTTATCATGCTAAGAGGAGCAGGAAAAAGCAAAAAATTTCAGAATTGCACCTTGCAATGCGGAGAAATTACTGTTTGTGCATTTACAATATTCATTGATTTTTGCCATTGAAAAACGTCCAGAAATCATTGAAGCTACTGACTGAATGAAAGGAGCTGGCATCTCACTCTCTTTGAATCTTCTTTATCATGCTAAGAGGAGCAGGAAAAAGCAAAAAATTTCAGAATTGCACCTTGCAATGCGGAGAAATTACTGTTTGTGCATTTACAATATTCATTGATTTTTGCCATTGAAAAACATCATGTTATTCATATACCAGAAATGTTTGAAGCTACTGACTGAATGAAAGGAGCTGACATCTCACGCTCTTTGAATCTTCTTTATCATGCTAAGAGGAGCAGGAAAAAGCAAAAAATTTCAGAATTGCACCTTGCAATGCGGAGAAATTACTGTTTGTGCATTTACAATATTCATTGATTTTTGCCATTGAAAAACGTCCAGAATTGATTGAAGCTACTGACTGAATGAAAGGAGCTGGCATCTCACTCTCTTTGAATCTTCTTTATCATGCTAAGAGGAGCAGGAAAAAGCAAAAAATTTCAGAATTGCACCTTGCAATGCGGAGAAATTACTGTTTGTGCATTTACAATATTCATTGATTTTTGCCATTGAAAAACATCATGTTATTCATATACCAGAAATGTTTGAAGCTACTGACTGAATGAAAGGAGCTGGCATCTCACTCTCTTTGAATCTTCTTTATCATGCTAAGAGGAGCAGGAAAAAGCAAAAAATTTCAGAATTGCACCTTGCAATGCGGAGAAATTACTGTTTGTGCATTTACAATATTCATTGATTTTTGCCATTGAAAAACATCATGTTATTCATATACCAGAAATGTTTGAAGCTACTGACTGAATGAAAGGAGCTGGCATCTCACTCTCTTTGAATCTTCTTTATCATGCTAAGAGGAGCAGGGAAAAGCAAAAAATTTCAGAATTGCACCTTGCAATGTGGAGAAATTACTGTTTGTGCATTTACAATATTCATTGATTTTTACCATTGAAAAACGTCCAGAAATGATTGAAGCTACTGACTGAATGAAAGTAGCTGGCATCTCACTCTCTTTGAATCTTCTTTATCATGCTAAGAGGAGCAGGAAAAAGCAAAAAATTTCAGAATTGCACCTTGCAATGCGGAGAAATTACTGTTTGTGCATTTACAATATTCATTGATTTTTGCCATTGAAAAACGTCCAGAAATTATTGAAGCTACTGACTGAATGAAAGAAGCTGGCATCTCACTCTCTTTGAATCTTCTTTATCATGCTAAGAGGAGCAGGAAAAAGCAAAAAATTTCAGAATTGCACCTTGCAATGCGGAGAAATTACTGTTTGTGCATTTACAATATTCATTGATTTTTGCCATTGAAAAACATGTTATTCATATACCAGAAATGTTTGAAGCTACTGACTGAATGAAAGGAGCTGGCACCTCACTCTTTGAATCTTCTTTATCATGCTAAGAGGAGCAGGAAAAAGCAAAAAATTTCAGAATTGCACCTTGCAATGTGGAGAAATTACTGTTTGTGCATTTACAATATTCATTGATTTTTACCATTGAAAAACGTCCAGAAATGATTGAAGCTACTGACTGAACGAAAGTAGCTGGCATCTCACTCTCTTTGAATCTTCTTTATCATGCTAAGACGAGCAGGAAAAAGCAAAAAATTTCAGACTTGCACCTTGCAATGCGGAGAAATTACTGTTTGTGCATTTACAATATTCATTGATTTTTGCCATTGAAAAACATCATGTTATTCATATACCAGAAATGTTTGAAGCTACTGACTGAATGAAAGGAGCTGGCATCTCACTCTCTTTGAATCTTCTTTATCATGCTAAGAGGAGCAGGAAAAAGCAAAAAATTTCAGAATTGCACCTTGCAATGCGGAGAAATTACTGTTTGTGCATTTACAATATTCATTGATTTTTGCCATTGAAAAACATCATGTTATTCATATACCAGAAATGTTTGAAGCTACTGACTGAATGAAAGGAGCTGACATCTCACGCTCTTTGAATCTTCTTTATCATGCTAAGAGGAGCAGGAAAAAGCAAAAAATTTCAGAATTGCACCTTGCAATGCGGAGAAATTACTGTTTGTGCATTTACAATATTCATTGATTTTTGCCATTGAAAAACGTCCAGAATTGATTGAAGCTACTGACTGAATGAAAGGAGCTGGCATCTCACTCTCTTTGAATCTTCTTTATCATGCTAAGAGGAGCAGGAAAAAGCAAAAAATTTCAGAATTGCACCTTGCAATGCGGAGAAATTACTGTTTGTGCATTTACAATATTCATTGATTTTTGCCATTGAAAAACATCATGTTATTCATATACCAGAAATGTTTGAAGCTACTGACTGAATGAAAGGAGCTGGCATCTCACTCTCTTTGAATCTTCTTTATCATGCTAAGAGGAGCAGGAAAAAGCAAAAAATTTCAGAATTGCACCTTGCAATGCGGAGAAATTACTGTTTGTGCATTTACAATATTCATTGATTTTTGCCATTGAAAAACATCATGTTATTCATATACCAGAAATGTTTGAAGCTACTGACTGAATGAAAGGAGCTGGCATCTCACTCTCTTTGAATCTTCTTTATCATGCTAAGAGGAGCAGGAAAAAGCAAAAAATTTCAGAATTGCACGTTGCAATGTGGAGAATTTACTGTTTGTGCATTTACAATATTCATTGATTTTTACCATTGAAAAACGTCCAGAAATGATTGAAGCTACTGACTGAATGAAAGTAGCTGGCATCTCACTCTCTTTGAATCTTCTTTATCATGCTAAGAGGAGCAGGAAAAAGCAAAAAATTTCAGACTTGCACCTTGCAATGCGGAGAAATTACTGTTTGTGCATTTACAATATTCATTGATTTTTGCCATTGAAAAACATCATGTTATTCATATACCAGAAATGTTTGAAGCTACTGACTGAATGAAAGGAGCTGGCATCTCACTCTCTTTGAATCTTCTTTATCATGCTAAGAGGAGCAGGAAAAAGCAAAAAATTTCAGAATTGCACCTTGCAATGCGGAGAAATTACTGTTTGTGCATTTACAATATTCATTGATTTTTGCCATTGAAAAACGTCCAGAAATGATTGAAGCTACTGACTGAATGAAAGGAGCTGGCATCTCACTCTCTTTGAATCTTCTTTATCATGCTAAGAGGAGCAGGAAAAAGCAAAAAATTTCAGAATTGCACCTTGCAATGCGGAGAAATTACTGTTTGTGCATTTACAATATTCAATGATTTTTGCCATTGAAAAACGTCCAGAAATGATTGAAGCTACTGACTGAATGAAAGGAGCTGGCATCTCACTCTCTTTGAATCTTCTTTATCATGCTAAGAGGAGCAGGAAAAATCAAAAAATTTCAGAATTGCACCTTGCAATGCGGAGAAATTACTGTTTGTGCATTTACAATATTCAATGATTTTTGCCATTGAAAAACATGTTATTCATATACCAGAAATGTTTGAAGCTACTGACTGAATTAAAGGAGCTGGCACGTCACTCTCTTTGAATCTTCTTTATCATGCTAAGAGGAGCGGGAAAAAGCAAAAAATTTCAGAATTGCACCTTGCAATGCGGAGAAATTACTGTTTGTGCATTTACAATATTCATTGATTTTTGCCATTGAAAAACATCCAGAAATGATTGAAGGTACTGACTGAATGAAAGGAGCTGGCATCTCACTCTCTTTGAATCTTCTTTATCATGCTAAGAGGAGCAGGAAAAAGCAAAAAATTTCAGAATTGCACCTTGCAATGCGGAGAAATTACTGTTTGTGCATTTACAATATTCATTGATTTTTGCCATTGAAAAACGTCCAGAAATGATTGAAGCTACTGACTGAATGAAAGGAGCTGGCATCTCACTCTCTTTGAATCTTCTTTATCATGCTAAGAGGAGCAGGAAAAAGCCAAAAATTTCAGAATTGCACCTTGCAATGCGGAGAAATTACAGTTTGCGCATTTACAATATTCATTGATTTTTGCCATTGAAAAACATCCAGAAATGATTGAAGCTACTGACTGAATGAAAGGAGCTGGCATCTCACTCTCTTTGAATATTCTTTATCATGCTAAGAGGAGCAGGAAAAAGCAAAAAATTTCAGAATTGCACCTTGCAATGCGGAGAAATTACTGTTTGTGCATTTACAATATTCATTGATTTTTGCCATTGAAAAACATCATGTTATTCATATACCAGAAATGTTTGAAGCTACTGACTGAATGAAAGGAGCTGGCATCTCACTCTCTTTGAATCTTCTTTATCATGCTAAGAGGAGCAGGAAAAAGCAAAAAATTTCAGAATTGCACCTTGCAATGCGGAGAAATTACTGTTTGTGCATTTACAATATTCATTGATTTTTGCCATTGAAAAACATCATGTTATTCATATACCAGAAATGTTTGAAGCTACTGACTGAATGAAAGGAGCTGGCATCTCACTCTCTTTGAATCTTCTTTATCATGCTAAGAGGAGCAGGAAAAAGCAAAAAATTTCAGAATTGCACCTTGCAATGTGGAGAAATTACTGTTTGTGCATTTACAATATTCATTGATTTTTACCATTGAAAAACGTCCAGAAATGATTGAAGCTACTGACTGAATGAAAGTAGCTGGCATCTCACTCTCTTTGAATCTTCTTTATCATGCTAAGAGGAGCAGGAAAAAGCAAAAAATTTCAGAATTGCACCTTGGAATGCAGAGAAATTACTGTTTGTGCATTTACAATATTCATTGATTTTTGCCATTGAAAAACATCATGTTATTCATATACCAGAAATGTTTGAAGCTACTGACTGAATGAAAGGAGCTGGCATCTCACTCTCTTTGAATCTTCTTTATCATGCTAAGAGGAGCAGGAAAAAGCAAAAAATTTCAGAATTGCACCTTGCAATGTGGAGAAATTACTGTTTGTGCATTTACAATATTCATTGATTTTTACCATTGAAAAACGTCCAGAAATGATTGAAGCTACTGACTGAATGAAAGTAGCTGGCATCTCACTCTCTTTGAATCTTCTTTATCATGCTAAGAGGAGCAGGAAAAAGCAAAAAATTTCAGACTTGCACCTTGCAATGCGGAGAAATTACTGTTTGTGCATTTACAATATTCATTGATTTTTGCCATTGAAAAACATCATGTTATTCATATACCAGAAATGTTTGAAGCTACTGACTGAATGAAAGGAGCTGGCATCTCACTCTCTTTGAATCTTCTTTATCATGCTAAGAGGAGCAGGAAAAAGCAAAAAATTTCAGAATTGCACCTTGCAATGCGGAGAAATTACTGTTTGTGCATTTACAATATTCATTGATTTTTGCCATTGAAAAACGTCCAGAAATGATTGAAGCTACTGACTGAATGAAAGGAGCTGGCATCTCACTCTCTTTGAATCTTGTTTATCATGCTAAGAGGAGCAGGAAAAAGCAAAAAATTTCAGAATTGCACCTTGCAATGCGGAGAAATTACTGTTTGTGCATTTACAATATTCATTGATTTTTGCCATTGAAAAACGTCCAGAAATGATTGAAGCTACTGACTGAATGAAAGGAGCTGGCATCTCACTCTCTTTGAATCTTCTTTATCATGCTAAGAGGAGCAGGAAAAAGCAAAAAATTTCAGAATTGCACCTTGCAATGCGGAGAAATTACTGTTTGTGCATTTAGAATATTCATTGATTTTTGCCATTGAAAAACATCATGTTATTCATATACCAGAAATGATTGAAGCTACTGACTGAATGAAAGGAGCTGGCATCTCACTCTCTTTGAATCTTCTTTATCATGCTAAGAGGAGCAGGAAAAAGCAAAAAATTTCAGAATTGCACCTTGCAATGCGGAGAAATTACTGTTTGTGCATTTACAATATTCATTGATTTTTGCCATTGAAAAACGTCCAGAAATGATTGAAGCTACTGACTGAATGAAAGGAACTGGCATCTCACTCTCTTTGAATCTTCTTTATCATGCTAAGAGGAGCAGGAAAAAGCAAAAAATTTCAGAATTGCACCTTGCAATGCGGAGAAATTACTGTTTGTGCATTTACAAAATTCATTGATTTTTGCCATTGAAAAACATCATGTTATTCATATACCAGAAATGTTTGAAGCTACTGACTGAATGAAAGGAGCTGACATCTCACTCTATTTGAATCTTCTTTATCATGCTAAGAGGAGCAGGAAAAAGCAAAAAATTTCAGAATTGCACCTTGCAATGCGGAGAAATTACTGTTTGTGCATTTACAATATTCATTGATTTTTGCCATTGAAAAACGTCCAGAAATGATTGAAGCTACTGACTGAATGAAAGGAGCTGGCATCTCACTCTCTTTGAATCTTCTTTATCATGCTAAGAGGAGCAGGAAAAAGCAAAAAATTTCAGACTTGCACCTTGCAATGCGGAGAAATTACTGTTTGTGCATTTACAATATTCATTGATTTTTGCCATTGAAAAACATCATGTTATTCATATACCAGAAATGTTTGAAGCTACTGACTGAATGAAAGGAGCTGGCATCTCACTCTCTTTGAATCTTCTTTATCATGCTAAGAGGAGCAGGAAAAAGCAAAAAATTTCAGAATTGCACCTTGCAATGCGGAGAAATTACTGTTTGTGCATTTACAATATTCATTGATTTTTGCCATTGAAAAACGTCCAGAAATGATTGAAGCTACTGACTGAATGAAAGGAGCTGGCATCTCACTCTCTTTGAATCTTGTTTATCATGCTAAGAGGAGCAGGAAAAAGCAAAAAATTTCAGAATTGCACCTTGCAATGCGGAGAAATTACTGTTTGTGCATTTACAATATTCATTGATTTTTGCCATTGAAAAACGTCCAGAAATGATTGAAGCTACTGACTGAATGAAAGGAGCTGGCATCTCACTCTCTTTGAATCTTCTTTATCATGCTAAGAGGAGCAGGAAAAAGCAAAAAAATTCAGAATTGCACCTTGCAATGCGGAGAAATTACTGTTTGTGCATTTACAATATTCATTGATTTTTGCCATTGAAAAACATCATGTTATTCATATACCAGAAATGATTGAAGCTACTGACTGAATGAAAGGAGCTGACATCTCACTCTCTTTGAATCTTCTTTATCATGCTAAGAGGAGCAGGAAAAAGCAAAAAATTTCAGAATTGCACCTTGCAATGCGGAGAAATTACTGTTTGTGCATTTACAATATTCATTGATTTTTGCCATTGAAAAACGTCCAGAAATGATTGAAGCTACTGACTGAATGAAAGGAGCTGGCATCTCACTCTCTTTGAATCTTCTTTATCATGCTAAGAGGAGCAGGAAAAAGCAAAAAATTTCAGAATTGCACCTTGCAATGCAGAGAAATTACTGTTTGTGCATTTACAATATTCATTGATTTTTGCCATTGAAAAACGTCCAGAAATGATTGAAGCTACTGACTGAATGAAAGGAGCTGGCATCTCACTCTCTTTGAATCTTCTTTATCATGCTAAGAGGAGCAGGAAAAAGCAAAAAATTTCAGAATTGCACCTTGCAATGCGGAGAAATTACTGTTTGTGCATTTACAATATTCATTGATTTTTGCCATTGAAAAACATCATGTTATTCATATACCAGAAATGATTGAAGCTACTGACTGAATGAAAGGAGCTGGCATCTCACTCTCTTTGAATCTTCTTTATCATGCTAAGAGGAGCAGGAAAAAGCAAAAAATTTCAGAATTGCACCTTGCAATGCGGAGAAATTACTGTTTGTGCATTTACAATATTCATTGATTTTTGCCATTGAAAAACGTCCAGAAATGATTGAAGCTACTGACTGAATGAAAGGAACTGGCATCTCACTCTCTTTGAATCTTCTTTATCATGCTAAGAGGAGCAGGAAAAAGCAAAAAATTTCAGAATTGCACCTTGCAATGCGGAGAAATTACTGTTTGTGCATTTACAAAATTCATTGATTTTTGCCATTGAAAAACATCATGTTATTCATATACCAGAAATGTTTGAAGCTACTGACTGAATGAAAGGAGCTGACATCTCACTCTCTTTGAATCTTCTTTATCATGCTAAGAGGAGCAGGAAAAAGCAAAAAATTTCAGAATTGCACCTTGCAATGCGGAGAAATTACTGTTTGTGCATTTACAATATTCATTGATTTTTGCCATTGAAAAACGTCCAGAAATGATTGAAGCTACTGACTGAATGAAAGGAGCTGGCATCTCACTCTCTTTGAATCTTCTTTATCATGCTAAGAGGAGCAGGAAAAAGCAAAAAATTTCAGAATTGCACCTTGCAATGCGGAGAAATTACTGTTTGTGCATTTACAATATTCATTGATTTTTGCCATTGAAAAACATCATGTTATTCATATACCAGAAATGATTGAAGCTACTGACTGAATGAAAGGAGCTGGCATCTCACTCTCTTTGAATCTTCTTTATCATGCTAAGAGGAGCAGGAAAAAGCAAAAAATTTCAGAATTGCAGCTTGCAATGTGGAGAAATTACTGTTTGTGCATTTACAATATTCATTGATTTTTACCATTGAAAAACGTCCAGAAATGATTGAAGCTACTGACTGAATGAAAGTAGCTGGCATCTCACTCTCTTTGAATCTTCTTTATCATGCTAAGAGGAGCAGGAAAAAGCAAAAAATTTCAGACTTGCACCTTGCAATGCGGAGAAATTACTGTTTGTGCATTTACAATATTCATTGATTTTTGCCATTGAAAAACATCATGTTATTCATATACCAGAAATGTTTGAAGCTACTGACTGAATGAAAGGAGCTGGCATCTCACTCTCTTTGAATCTTCTTTATCATGCTAAGAGGAGCAGGAAAAAGCAAAAAATTTCAGAATTGCACCTTGCAATGCGGAGAAATTACTGTTTGTGCATTTACAATATTCATTGATTTTTGCCATTGAAAAACGTCCAGAAATGATTGAAGCTACTGACTGAATGAAAGGAGCTGGCATCTCACTCTCTTTGAATCTTGTTTATCATGCTAAGAGGAGCAGGAAAAAGCAAAAAATTTCAGAATTGCACCTTGCAATGCGGAGAAATTACTGTTTGTGCATTTACAATATTCATTGATTTTTGCCATTGAAAAACGTCCAGAAATGATTGAAGCTACTGACTGAATGAAAGGAGCTGGCATCTCACTCTCTTTGAATCTTCTTTATCATGCTAAGAGGAGCAGGAAAAAGCAAAAAAATTCAGAATTGCACCTTGCAATGCGGAGAAATTACTGTTTGTGCATTTACAATATTCATTGATTTTTGCCATTGAAAAACATCATGTTATTCATATACCAGAAATGATTGAAGCTACTGACTGAATGAAAGGAGCTGGCATCTCACTCTCTTTGAATCTTCTTTATCATGCTAAGAGTAGCAGGAAAAAGCAAAAAATTTCAGAATTGCACCTTGCAATGCGGAGAAATTACTGTTTGTGCATTTACAATATTCATTGATTTTTGCCATTGAAAAACGTCCAGAAATGATTGAAGCTACTGACTGAATGAAAGGAACTGGCATCTCACTCTCTTTGAATCTTCTTTATCATGCTAAGAGGAGCAGGAAAAAGCAAAAAATTTCAGAATTGCACCTTGCAATGCGGAGAAATTACTGTTTGTGCATTTACAAAATTCATTGATTTTTGCCATTGAAAAACATCATGTTATTCATATACCAGAAATGTTTGAAGCTACTGACTGAATGAAAGGAGCTGACATCTCACTCTCTTTGAATCTTCTTTATCATGCTAAGAGGAGCAGGAAAAAGCAAAAAATTTCAGAATTGCACCTTGCAATGCGGAGAAATTACTGTTTGTGCATTTACAATATTCATTGATTTTTGCCATTGAAAAACGTCCAGAAATGATTGAAGCTACTGACTGAATGAAAGGAGCTGGCATCTCACTCTCTTTGAATCTTCTTTATCATGCTAAGAGGAGCAGGAAAAAGCAAAAAATTTCAGAATTGCACCTTGCAATGCGGAGAAATTACTGTTTGTGCATTTACAATATTCATTGATTTTTGCCATTGAAAAACATCATGTTATTCATATACCAGAAATGTTTGAAGCTACTGACTGAATGAAAGGAGCTGGCATCTCACTCTCTTTGAATCTTCTTTATCATGCTAAGAGGAGCAGGAAAAAGCAAAAAATTTCAGAATTGCACCTTGCAATGCGGAGAAATTACTGTTTGTGCATTTACAATATTCATTGATTTTTGCCATTGAAAAACATCATGTTATTCATATACCAGAAATGATTGAAGCTACTGACTGAATGAAAGGAGCTGGCATCTCACTCTCTTTGAATCTTCTTTATCATGCTAAGAGGAGCAGGAAAAAGCAAAAAATTTCAGAATTGCACCTTGCAATGCGGAGAAATTACTGTTTGTGCATTTACAATATTCATTGATTTTTGCCATTGAAAAACGTCCAGAAATGATTGAAGCTACTGACTGAATGAAAGGAGCTGGCATCTCACTCTCTTTGAATCTTCTTTATCATGCTAAGAGGAGCAGGAAAAAGCAAAAAATTTCAGAATTGCACCTTGCAATGCGGAGAAATTACTGTTTGTGCATTTACAATATTCATTGATTTTTGCCATTGAAAAACATCATGTTATTCATATACCAGAAATGTTTGAAGCTACTGACTGAATGAAAGGAGCTGGCATCTCACTCTCTTTGAATCTTCTTTATCATGCTAAGAGGAGCAGGAAAAAGCAAAAAATTTCAGAATTGCACCTTGCAATGCGGAGAAATTACTGTTTGTGCATTTACAATATTCATTGATTTTTGCCATTGAAAAACGTCCAGAAATGATTGAAGCTACTGACTGAATGAAAGGAGCTGGCATCTCACTCTCTTTGAATCTTCTTTATCATGCTAAGAGGAGCAGGAAAAAGCAAAAAATTTCAGAATTGCACCTTGCAATGCGGAGAAATTACTGTTTGTGCAATTACAATATTCATTGATTTTTGCCATTGAAAAACATCATGTTATTCATATACCAGAAATGATTGAAGCTACTGACTGAATGAAAGGAGCTGGCATCTCGCTCTCTTTGAATCTTCTTTATCATGCTAAGAGGAGCAGGAAAAAGCAAAAAATTTCAGAATTGCACCTTGCAATGCGGAGAAATTACTGTTTGTGCATTTACAATATTCATTGATTTTTGCCATTGAAAAACGTCCAGAAATGATTGAAGCTACTGACTGAATGAAAGGAGCTGGCATCTCACTCTCTTTGAATCTTCTTTATCATGCTAAGAGGAGCAGGAAAAAGCTAAAAATTTCAGAATTGCACCTTGCAATGTGGAGAAATTACTGTTTGTGCATTTACAATATTCATTGATTTTTGCCATTGAAAAACATCATGTTATTCATATACCAGAAATGATTGAAGCTACTGACTGAATGAAAGGAGCTGGCATCTCACTCTCTTTGAATCTTCTTTATCATGCTAAGAGGAGCAGGAAAAAGCAAAAAATTTCAGAATTGCACCTTGCAATGCGGAGAAATTACTGTTTGTGCATTTACAATATTCATTGATTTTTGCCATTGAAAAACGTCCAGAAATGATTGAAGCTACTGACTGAATGAAAGGAGCTGGCATCTCACTCTCTTTGAATCTTCTTTATCATGCTAAGAGGAGCAGGAAAAAGCAAAAAATTTCAGAATTGCACCTTGCAATGCGGAGAAATTACTGTTTGTGCTTTTACAATATTCATTGATTTTTGCCATTGAAAAACATCATGTTATTCATATACCAGAAATGTTTGAAGCTACTGACTGAATGAAAGGAGCTGGCATCTAACTCTCTTTGAATCTTCTTTATCATGCTAAGAGGAGCAGGAAAAAGCAAAAAATTTCAGAATTGCACCTTGCAATGCGGAGAAATTACTGTTTGTGCATTTACAATATTCATTGATTTTTGCCATTGAAAAACGTCCAGAAATGATTGAAGCTACTGACTGAATGAAAGGAGCTGGCATCTCACTCTCTTTGAATCTTCTTTATCATGCTAAGAGGAGCAGGAAAAAGCAAAAAATTTCAGAATTGCACCTTGCAATGCGGAGAAATTACTGTTTGTGCATTTACAATATTCATTGATTTTTGCCATTGAAAAACGTCCAGAAATGATTGAAGCTACTGACTGAATGAAAGGAGTTGGCATCTCACTCTCTTTGAATCTTCTTTATCATGCTAAGAGGAGCAGGAAAAAGCAAAAAATTTCAGAATTGCAACTTGCAATGCGGAGAAATTACTGTTTGTGCATTTACAATATTCATTGATTTTTGCCATTGAAAAACATCATGTTATTCATATACCAGAAATGATTGAAGCTACTGACTGAATGAAAGGAGCTGGCATCTCACTCTCTTTGAATCTTCTTTATCATGCTAAGAGGAGCAGGAAAAAGCAAAAAATTTCAGAATTGCACCTTGCAATGCGGAGAAATTACTGTTTGTGCATTTACAATATTCATTGATTTTTGCCATTGAAAAACGTCAAGAAATGATTGAAGCTACTGACTGAATGAAAGGAGCTGGCATCTCACTCTCTTTGAATCTTCTTTATCATGCTAAGAGGAGCAGGAAAAAGCAAAAAATTTCAGAATTGCACCTTGCAATGCGGAGAAATTACTGTTTGTGCTTTTACAATATTCATTGATTTTTGCCATTGAAAAACATCATGTTATTCATATACAAGAAATGTTTGAAGCTACTGACTGAATGAAAGGAGCTGGCATCTCACTCTCTTTGAATCTTCTTTATCATGCTAAGAGGAGCAGGAAAAAGCAAAAAATTTCAGAATTGCACCTTGCAATGCGGAGAAATTACTGTTTGTGCATTTACAATATTCATTGATTTTTGCCATTGAAAAACGTCCAGAAATGATTGAAGCTACTGACTGAATGAAAGGAGCTGGCATCTCACTCTCTTTGAATCTTCTTTATCATGCTAAGAGGAGCAGGAAAAAGCAAAAAATTTCAGAATTGCACCTTGCAATGCGGAGAAATTACTGTTTGTGCATTTACAATATTCATTGATTTTTGCCATTGAAAAACGTCCAGAAATGATTGAAGCTACTGACTGAATGAAAGGAGCTGGCATCTCACTCTCTTTGAATCTTGTTTATCATGCTAAGAGGAGCAGGAAAAAGCAAAAAATTTCAGAATTGCACCTTGCAATGCGGAGAAATTACTGTTTGTGCATTTACAATATTCATTGATTTTTGCCATTGAAAAACGTCCAGAAATGATTGAAGCTACTGACTGAATGAAAGGAGCTGGCATCTCACTCTCTTTGAATCTTCTTTATCATGCTAAGAGGAGCAGGAAAAAGCAAAAAAATTCAGAATTGCACCTTGCAATGCGGAGAAATTACTGTTTGTGCATTTACAATATTCATTGATTTTTGCCATTGAAAAACATCATGTTATTCATATACCAGAAATGATTGAAGCTACTGACTGAATGAAAGGAGCTGGCATCTCACTCTCTTTGAATCTTCTTTATCATGCTAAGAGTAGCAGGAAAAAGCAAAAAATTTCAGAATTGCACCTTGCAATGCGGAGAAATTACTGTTTGTGCATTTACAATATTCATTGATTTTTGCCATTGAAAAACGTCCAGAAATGATTGAAGCTACTGACTGAATGAAAGGAACTGGCATCTCACTCTCTTTGAATCTTCTTTATCATGCTAAGAGGAGCAGGAAAAAGCAAAAAATTTCAGAATTGCACCTTGCAATGCGGAGAAATTACTGTTTGTGCATTTACAAAATTCATTGATTTTTGCCATTGAAAAACATCATGTTATTCATATACCAGAAATGTTTGAAGCTACTGACTGAATGAAAGGAGCTGACATCTCACTCTCTTTGAATCTTCTTTATCATGCTAAGAGGAGCAGGAAAAAGCAAAAAATTTCAGAATTGCACCTTGCAATGCGGAGAAATTACTCTTTGTGCATTTACAATATTCATTGATTTTTGCCATTGAAAAACGTCCAGAAATGATTGAAGCTACTGACTGAATGAAAGGAGCTGGCATCTCACTCTCTTTGAATCTTCTTTATCATGCTAAGAGGAGCAGGAAAAAGCAAAAAATTTCAGAATTGCACCTTGCAATGCGGAGAAATTACTGTTTGTGCATTTACAATATTCATTGATTTTTGCCATTGAAAAACATCATGTTATTCATATACCAGAAATGTTTGAAGCTACTGACTGAATGAAAGGAGCTGGCATCTCACTCTCTTTGAATCTTCTTTATCATGCTAAGAGGAGCAGGAAAAAGCAAAAAATTTCAGAATTGCACCTTGCAATGCGGAGAAATTACTGTTTGTGCATTTACAATATTCATTGATTTTTGCCATTGAAAAACATCATGTTATTCATATACCAGAAATGATTGAAGCTACTGACTGAATGAAAGGAGCTGGCATCTCACTCTCTTTGAATCTTCTTTATCATGCTAAGAGGAGCAGGAAAAAGCAAAAAATTTCAGAATTGCACCTTGCAATGCGGAGAAATTACTGTTTGTGCATTTACAATATTCATTGATTTTTGCCATTGAAAAACGTCCAGAAATGATTGAAGCTACTGACTGAATGAAAGGAGCTGGCATCTCACTCTCTTTGAATCTTCTTTATCATGCTAAGAGGAGCAGGAAAAAGCAAAAAATTTCAGAATTGCACCTTGCAATGCGGAGAAATTACTGTTTGTGCATTTACAATATTCATTGATTTTTGCCATTGAAAAACATCATGTTATTCATATACCAGAAATGTTTGAAGCTACTGACTGAATGAAAGGAGCTGGCATCTCACTCTCTTTGAATCTTCTTTATCATGCTAAGAGGAGCAGGAAAAAGCAAAAAATTTCAGAATTGCACCTTGCAATGCGGAGAAATTACTGTTTGTGCATTTACAATATTCATTGATTTTTGCCATTGAAAAACGTCCAGAAATGATTGAAGCTACTGACTGAATGAAAGGAGCTGGCATCTCACTCTCTTTGAATCTTCTTTATCATGCTAAGAGGAGCAGGAAAAAGCAAAAAATTTCAGAATTGCACCTTGCAATGCGGAGAAATTACTGTTTGTGCATTTACAATATTCATTGATTTTTGCCATTGAAAAACATCATGTTATTCATATACCAGAAATGATTGAAGCTACTGACTGAATGAAAGGAGCTGGCATCTCGCTCTCTTTGAATCTTCTTTATCATGCTAAGAGGAGCAGGAAAAAGCAAAAAATTTCAGAATTGCACCTTGCAATGCGGAGAAATTACTGTTTGTGCATTTACAATATTCATTGATTTTTGCCATTGAAAAACGTCCAGAAATGATTGAAGCTACTGACTGAATGAAAGGAGCTGGCATCTCACTCTCTTTGAATCTTCTTTATCATGCTAAGAGGAGCAGGAAAAAGCTAAAAATTTCAGAATTGCACCTTGCAATGTGGAGAAATTACTGTTTGTGCATTTACAATATTCATTGATTTTTGCCATTGAAAAACATCATGTTATTCATATACCAGAAATGATTGAAGCTACTGACTGAATGAAAGGAGCTGGCATCTCACTCTCTTTGAATCTTCTTTATCATGCTAAGAGGAGCAGGAAAAAGCAAAAAATTTCAGAATTGCATCTTGCAATGCGGAGAAATTACTGTTTGTGCATTTACAATATTCATTGATTTTTGCCATTGAAAAACGTCCAGAAATGATTGAAGCTACTGACTGAATGAAAGGAGCTGGCATCTCACTCTCTTTGAATCTTCTTTATCATGCTAAGAGGAGCAGGAAAAAGCAAAAAATTTCAGAATTGCACCTTGCAATGCGGAGAAATTACTGTTTGTGCTTTTACAATATTCATTGATTTTTGCCATTGAAAAACATCATGTTATTCATATACCAGAAATGTTTGAAGCTACTGACTGAATGAAAGGAGCTGGCATCTAACTCTCTTTGAATCTTCTTTATCATGCTAAGAGGAGCAGGAAAAAGCAAAAAATTTCAGAATTGCACCTTGCAATGCGGAGAAATTACTGTTTGTGCATTTACAATATTCATTGATTTTTGCCAATGAAAAACGTCCAGAAATGATTGAAGCTACTGACTGAATGAAAGGAGCTGGCATCTCACTCTCTTTGAATCTTCTTTATCATGCTAAGAGGAGCAGGAAAAAGCAAAAAATTTCAGAATTGCACCTTGCAATGCGGAGAAATTACTGTTTGTGCATTTACAATATTCATTGATTTTTGCCATTGAAAAACGTCCAGAAATGATTGAAGCTACTGACTGAATGAAAGGAGCTGGCATCTCACTCTCTTTGAATCTTCTTTATCATGCTAAGAGGAGCAGGAAAAAGCAAAAAATTTCAGAATTGCAACTTGCAATGCGGAGAAATTACTGTTTGTGCATTTACAATATTCATTGATTTTTGCCATTGAAAAACATCATGTTATTCATATACCAGAAATGATTGAAGCTACTGACTGAATGAAAGGAGCTGGCATCTCACTCTCTTTGAATCTTCTTTATCATGCTAAGAGGAGCAGGAAAAAGCAAAAAATTTCAGAATTGCACCTTGCAATGCGGAGAAATTACTGTTTGTGCATTTACAATATTCATTGATTTTTGCCATTGAAAAACGTCAAGAAATGATTGAAGCTACTGACTGAATGAAAGGAGCTGGCATCTCACTCTCTTTGAATCTTCTTTATCATGCTAAGAGGAGCAGGAAAAAGCAAAAAATTTCAGAATTGCACCTTGCAATGCGGAGAAATTACTGTTTGTGCTTTTACAATATTCATTGATTTTTGCCATTGAAAAACATCATGTTATTCATATACAAGAAATGTTTGAAGCTACTGACTGAATGAAAGGAGCTGGCATCTCACTCTCTTTGAATCTTCTTTATCATGCTAAGAGGAGCAGGAAAAAGCAAAAAATTTCAGAATTGCACCTTGCAATGCGGAGAAATTACTGTTTGTGCATTTACAATATTCATTGATTTTTGCCATTGAAAAACGTCCAGAAATGATTGAAGCTACTGACTGAATGAAAGGAGCTGGCATCTCACTCTCTTTGAATCTTCTTTATCATGCTAAGAGGAGCAGGAAAAAGCAAAAAATTTCAGAATTGCACCTTGCAATGCGGAGAAATTACTGTTTGTGCATTTACAATATTCATTGATTTTTGCCATTGAAAAACGTCCAGAAATGATTGAAGCTACTGACTGAATGAAAGGAGCTGGCATCTCACTCTCTTTGAATCTTCTTTATCATGCTAAGAGGAGCAGGAAAAAGCAAAAAATTTCAGAATTGCACCTTGCAATGCGGAGAAATTACTGTTTGTGCATTTACAATATTCATTGATTTTTGCCATTGAAAAACATCATGTTATTCATATACCAGAAATGATTGAAGCTACTGACTGAATGAAAGGAGCTGGCATCTTACTCTCTTTGAATCTTCTTTGTCATGCTAAGAGGAGCAGGAAAAAGCAAAAAATTTCAGAATTGCACCTTGCAATGCGGAGAAATTACTGTTTGTGCATTTACAATATTCATTGATTTTTGCCATTGAAAAACGTCCAGAAATGATTGAAGCTACTGACTGAATGAAAGGAGCTGGCATCTCACTCTCTTTGAATCTTCTTTATCATGCTAAGAGGAGCAGGAAAAAGCAAAAAATTTCAGAATTGCACCTTGCAATGCGGAGAAATTACTGTTTGTGCATTTACAATATTCATTGATTTTTGCCATTGAAAAACGTCCAGAAATGATTGAAGCTACTGACTGAATGAAAGGAGCTGGCATCTCACTCTCTTTGAATCTTCTTTATCATGCTAAGAGGAGCAGGAAAAAGCAAAAAATTTCAGAATTGCACCTTGCAATGCGGAGAAATTACTGTTTGTGCATTTACAATATTCATTGATTTTTGCCATTGAAAAACATCATGTTATTCATATACCAGAAATGTTTGAAGCTACTGACTGAATGAAAGGAGCTGGCATCTCACTCTCTTTGAATCTTCTTTATCATGCTAAGAGGAGCAGGAAAAAGCAAAAAATTTCAGAATTGCACCTTGCAATGCGGAGAAATTACTGTTTGTGCATTTACAATATTCATTGATTTTTGCCATTGAAAAACGTCCAGAAATGATTGAAGCTACTGACTGAATGAAAGGAGCTGGCATCTCACTCTCTTTGAATCTTCTTTATCATGCTAAGAGGAGCAGGAAAAAGCAAAAAATTTCAGAATTGCACCTTGCAATGCGGAGAAATTACTGTTTGTGCATTTACAATATTCATTGATTTTTGCCATTGAAAAACGTCCAGAAATGATTGAAGCTACTGACTGAATGAAAGGAGCTGGCATCTCACTCTCTTTGAATCTTCTTTATCATGCTAAGAGGAGCAGGAAAAAGCAAAAAATTTCAGAATTGCACCTTGCAATGCGGAGAAATTACTGTTTGTGCATTTACAATATTCATTGATTTTTGCCATTGAAAAACATCATGTTATTCATATACCAGAAATGTTTGAAGCTACTGACTGAATGAAAGGAGCTGGCATCTCACTCTATTTGAATCTTCTTTATCATGCTAAGAGGAGCAGGAAAAAGCAAAAAATTTCAGAATTGCACCTTGCAATGCGGAGAAATTACTGTTTGTGCATTTACAATATTCATTGATTTTTGCCATTGAAAAACATCATGTTATTCATATACCAGAAATGTTTGAAGCTACTGACTGAATGAAAGGAGCTGGCATCTCACTCTCTTTGAATCTTCTTTATCATGCTAAGAGGAGCAGGAAAAAGCAAAAAATTTCAGAATTGCACCTTGCAATGCGGAGAAATTACTGTTTGTGCATTTACAATATTCATTGATTTTTGCCATTGAAAAACGTCCAGAAATGATTGAAGCTACTGACTGAATGAAAGGAGCTGGCATCTCACTCTCTTTGAATCTTCTTTATCATGCTAAGAGGAGCAGGAAAAAGCAAAAAATTTCAGAATTGCACCTTGCAATGCGGAGAAATTACTGTTTGTGCATTTACAATATTCATTGATTTTTGCCATTGAAAAACGTCCAGAAATGATTGAAGCTACTGACTGAATGAAAGGAGCTGGCATCTCACTCTCTTTGAATCTTCTTTATCATGCTAAGAGGAGCAGGAAAAAGCAAAAAATTTCAGAATTGCACCTTGCAATGCGGAGAAATTACTGTTTGTGCATTTACAATATTCATTGATTTTTGCCATCGAAAAACGTCCAGAAATGATTGAAGCTACTGACTGAATGAAAGGAGCTGGCATCTCACTCTCTTTGAATCTTCTTTATCATGCTAAGAGGAGCAGGAAAAAGCAAAAAATTTCAGAATTGCACCTTGCAATGCGGAGAAATTACTGTTTGTGCATTTACAATATTCATTGATTTTTGCCATTGAAAAACGTCCAGAAATGATTGAAGCTACTGACTGAATGAAAGGAGCTGGCATCTCACTCTCTTTGAATCTTCTTTATCATGCTAAGAGGAGCAGGAAAAAGCAAAAAATTTCAGAATTGCACCTTGCAATGCGGAGAAATTACTGTTTGTGCATTTACAATATTCATTGATTTTTGCCATTGAAAAACATCATGTTATTCATATACCAGAAATGTTTGAAGCTACTGACTGAATGAAAGGAGCTGGCATCTCACTCTCTTTGAATCTTCTTTATCATGCTAAGAGGAGCAGGAAAAAGCAAAAAATTTCAGAATTGCACCTTGCAATGCGGAGAAATTACTGTTTGTGCATTTACAATATTCATTGATTTTTGCCATTGAAAAACATCATGTTATTCATATACCAGAAATGTTTGAAGCTACTGACTGAATGAAAGGAGCTGGCATCTCACTCTCTTTGAATCTTCTTTATCATGCTAAGAGGAGCAGGAAAAAGCAAAAAATTTCAGAATTGCACCTTGCAATGCGGAGAAATTACTGTTTGTGCATTTACAATATTCATTGATTTTTGCCATTGAAAAACGTCCAGAAATGATTGAAGCTACTGACTGAATGAAAGGAGCTGGCATCTCACTCTCTTTGAATCTTCTTTATCATGCTAAGAGGAGCAGGAAAAAGCAAAAAATTTCAGAATTGCACCTTGCAATGCGGAGAAATTACTGTTTGTGCATTTACAATATTCATTGATTTTTGCCATTGAAAAACGTCCAGAAATGATTGAAGCTACTGACTGAATGAAAGGAGCTGGCATCTCACTCTCTTTGAATCTTCTTTATCATGCTAAGAGGAGCAGGAAAAAGCAAAAAATTTCAGAATTGCACCTTGCAATGCGGAGAAATTACTGTTTGTGCATTTACAATATTCATTGATTTTTGCCATTGAAAAACATCATGTTATTCATATACCAGAAATGTTTGAAGCTACTGACTGAATGAAAGGAGCTGGCATCTCACTCTCTTTGAATCTTCTTTATCATGCTAAGAGGAGCAGGAAAAAGCAAAAAATTTCAGAATTGCACCTTGCAATGCGGAGAAATTACTGTTTGTGCATTTACAATATTCATTGATTTTTGCCATTGAAAAACGTCCAGAAATGATTGAAGCTACTGACTGAATGAAAGGAGCTGGCATCTCACTCTCTTTGAATCTTCTTTATCATGCTAAGAGGAGCAGGAAAAAGCAAAAAATTTCAGAATTGCACCTTGCAATGCGGAGAAATTACTGTTTGTGCATTTACAATATTCATTGATTTTTGCCATTGAAAAACGTCCAGAAATGATTGAAGCTACTGACTGAATGAAAGGAGCTGGCATCTCACTCTCTTTGAATCTTCTTTATCATGCTAAGAGGAGCAGGAAAAAGCAAAAAATTTCAGAATTGCACCTTGCAATGCGGAGAAATTACTGTTTGTGCATTTACAATATTCATTGATTTTTGCCATTGAAAAACATCATGTTATTCATATACCAGAAATGTTTGAAGCTACTGACTGAATGAAAGGAGCTGGCATCTCACTCTCTTTGAATCTTCTTTATCATGCTAAGAGGAGCAGGAAAAAGCAAAAAATTTCAGAATTGCACCTTGCAATGCGGAGAAATTACTGTTTGTGCATTTACAATATTCATTGATTTTTGCCATTGAAAAACATCATGTTATTCATATACCAGAAATGTTTGAAGCTACTGACTGAATGAAAGGAGCTGGCATCTCACTCTCTTTGAATCTTCTTTATCATGCTAAGAGGAGCAGGAAAAAGCAAAAAATTTGAGAATTGCACCTTGCAATGTGGAGAAATTACTGTTTGTGCATTTACAATATTCATTGATTTTTACCATTGAAAAACGTCCAGAAATGATTGAAGCTACTGACTGAATGAAAGTAGCTGGCATCTCACTCTCTTTGAATCTTCTTTACCATGCTAAGAGGAGCAGGAAAAAGCAAAAAATTTCAGACTTGCACCTTGCAATGCGGAGAAATTACTGTTTGTGCATTTACAATATTCATTGATTTTTGCCATTGAAAAACATCATGTTATTCATATACCAGAAATGTTTGAAGCTACTGACTGAATGAAAGGAGCTGGCATCTCACTCTCTTTGAATCTTCTTTATCATGCTAAGAGGAGCAGGAAAAAGCAAAAAATTTCAGAATTGCACCTTGCAATGCGGAGAAATTACTGTTTGTGCATTTACAATATTCATTGATTTTTGCCATTGAAAAACGTCCAGAAATGATTGAAGCTACTGACTGAATGAAAGGAGCTGGCATCTCACTCTCTTTGAATCTTCTTTATCATGCTAAGAGGAGCAGGAAAAAGCAAAAAATTTCAGAATTGCACCTTGCAATGCGGAGAAATTACTGTTTGTGCATTTACAATATTCATTGATTTTTGCCATTGAAAAACGTCCAGAAATGATTGAAGCTACTGACTGAATGAAAGGAGCTGGCATCTCACTCTCTTTGAATCTTCTTTATCATGCTAAGAGGAGCAGGAAAAATCAAAAAATTTCAGAATTGCACCTTGCAATGCGGAGAAATTACTGTTTGTGCATTTACAATATTCATTGATTTTTGCCATTGAAAAACATGTTATTCATATACCAGAAATGTTTGAAGCTACTGACTGAATGAAAGGAGCTGGCACCTCACTCTCTTTGAATCTTCTTTATCATGCTAAGAGGAGCGGGAAAAAGCAAAAAATTTCAGAATTGCACCTTGCAATGCGGAGAAATTACTGTTTGTGCATTTACAATATTCATTGATTTTTGCCATTGAAAAACATCCAGAAATGATTGAAGGTACTGACTGAATGAAAGGAGCTGGCATCTCACTCTCTTTGAATCTTCTTTATCATGCTAAGAGGAGCAGGAAAAAGCAAAAAATTTCAGAATTGCACCTTGCAATGCGGAGAAATTACTGTTTGTGCATTTACAATATTCATTGATTTTTGCCATTGAAAAACGTCCAGAAATGATTGAAGCTACTGACTGAATGAAAGGAGCTGGCATCTCACTCTCTTTGAATCTTCTTTATCATGCTAAGAGGAGCAGGAAAAAGCAAAAAATTTCAGAATTGCACCTTGCAATGCGGAGAAATTACTGTTTGTGCATTTACAATATTCATTGATTTTTGCCATTGAAAAACATCATGTTATTCATATACCAGAAATGTTTGAAGCTACTGACTGAATGAAAGGAGCTGGCATCTCACTCTCTTTGAATCTTCTTTATCATGCTAAGAGGAGCAGGAAAAAGCAAAAAATTTCAGAATTGCACCTTGCAATGCGGAGAAATTACTGTTTGTGCATTTACAATATTCATTGATTTTTGCCATTGAAAAACATCATGTTATTCATATACCAGAAATGTTTGAAGCTACTGACTGAATGAAAGGAGCTGGCATCTCACTCTCTTTGAATCTTCTTTATCATGCTAAGAGGAGCAGGAAAAAGCAAAAAATTTGAGAATTGCACCTTGCAATGTGGAGAAATTACTGTTTGTGCATTTACAATATTCATTGATTTTTACCATTGAAAAACGTCCAGAAATGATTGAAGCTACTGACTGAATGAAAGTAGCTGGCATCTCACTCTCTTTGAATCTTCTTTACCATGCTAAGAGGAGCAGGAAAAAGCAAAAAATTTCAGACTTGCACCTTGCAATGCGGAGAAATTACTGTTTGTGCATTTACAATATTCATTGATTTTTGCCATTGAAAAACATCATGTTATTCATATACCAGAAATGTTTGAAGCTACTGACTGAATGAAAGGAGCTGGCATCTCACTCTCTTTGAATCTTCTTTATCATGCTAAGAGGAGCAGGAAAAAGCAAAAAATTTCAGAATTGCACCTTGCAATGCGGAGAAATTACTGTTTGTGCATTTACAATATTCATTGATTTTTGCCATTGAAAAACGTCCAGAAATGATTGAAGCTACTGACTGAATGAAAGGAGCTGGCATCTCACTCTCTTTGAATCTTCTTTATCATGCTAAGAGGAGCAGGAAAAAGCAAAAAATTTCAGAATTGCACCTTGCAATGCGGAGAAATTACTGTTTGTGCATTTACAATATTCATTGATTTTTGCCATTGAAAAACGTCCAGAAATGATTGAAGCTACTGACTGAATGAAAGGAGCTGGCATCTCACTCTCTTTGAATCTTCTTTATCATGCTAAGAGGAGCAGGAAAAATCAAAAAATTTCAGAATTGCACCTTGCAATGCGGAGAAATTACTGTTTGTGCATTTACAATATTCATTGATTTTTGCCATTGAAAAACATGTTATTCATATACCAGAAATGTTTGAAGCTACTGACTGAATGAAAGGAGCTGGCACCTCACTCTCTTTGAATCTTCTTTATCATGCTAAGAGGAGCGGGAAAAAGCAAAAAATTTCAGAATTGCACCTTGCAATGCGGAGAAATTACTGTTTGTGCATTTACAATATTCATTGATTTTTGCCATTGAAAAACATCCAGAAATGATTGAAGGTACTGACTGAATGAAAGGAGCTGGCATCTCACTCTCTTTGAATCTTCTTTATCATGCTAAGAGGAGCAGGAAAAAGCAAAAAATTTCAGAATTGCACCTTGCAATGCGGAGAAATTACTGTTTGTGCATTTACAATATTCATTGATTTTTGCCATTGAAAAACGTCCAGAAATGATTGAAGCTACTGACTGAATGAAAGGAGCTGGCATCTCACTCTCTTTGAATCTTCTTTATCATGCTAAGAGGAGCAGGAAAAAGCAAAAAATTTCAGAATTGCACCTTGCAATGCGGAGAAATTACTGTTTGTGCTTTTACAATATTCATTGATTTTTGCCATTGAAAAACATCATGTTATTCATATACCAGAAATGTTTGAAGCTACTGACTGAATGAAAGGAGCTGGCATCTAACTCTCTTTGAATCTTCTTTATCATGCTAAGAGGAGCAGGAAAAAGCAAAAAATTTCAGAATTGCACCTTGCAATGCGGAGAAATTACTGTTTGTGCATTTACAATATTCATTGATTTTTGCCATTGAAAAACGTCCAGAAATGATTGAAGCTACTGACTGAATGAAAGGAGCTGGCATCTCACTCTCTTTGAATCTTCTTTATCATGCTAAGAGGAGCAGGAAAAAGCAAAAAATTTCAGAATTGCACCTTGCAATGCGGAGAAATTACTGTTTGTGCATTTACAATATTCATTGATTTTTGCCATTGAAAAACGTCCAGAAATGATTGAAGCTACTGACTGAATGAAAGGAGCTGGCATCTCACTCTCTTTGAATCTTCTTTATCATGCTAAGAGGAGCAGGAAAAAGCAAAAAATTTCAGAATTGCAACTTGCAATGCGGAGAAATTACTGTTTGTGCATTTACAATATTCATTGATTTTTGCCATTGAAAAACATCATGTTATTCATATACCAGAAATGATTGAAGCTACTGACTGAATGAAAGGAGCTGGCATCTCACTCTCTTTGAATCTTCTTTATCATGCTAAGAGGAGCAGGAAAAAGCAAAAAATTTCAGAATTGCACCTTGCAATGCGGAGAAATTACTGTTTGTGTATTTACAATATTCATTGATTTTTGCCATTGAAAAACGTCCAGAAATGATTGAAGCTACTGACTGAATGAAAGGAGCTGGCATCTCACTCTCTTTGAATCTTCTTTATCATGCTAAGAGGAGCAGGAAAAAGCAAAAAATTTCAGAATTGCACCTTGCAATGCGGAGAAATTACTGTTTGTGCTTTTACAATATTCATTGATTTTTGCCATTGAAAAACATCATGTTATTCATATACAAGAAATGTTTGAAGCTACTGACTGAATGAAAGGAGCTGGCATCTCACTCTCTTTGAATCTTCTTTATCATGCTAAGAGGAGCAGGAAAAAGCAAAAAATTTCAGAATTGCACCTTGCAATGCGGAGAAATTACTGTTTGTGCATTTACAATATTCATTGATTTTTGCCATTGAAAAACGTCCAGAAATGATTGAAGCTACTGACTGAATGAAAGGAGCTGGCATCTCACTCTCTTTGAATCTTCTTTATCATGCTAAGAGGAGCAGGAAAAAGCAAAAAATTTCAGAATTGCACCTTGCAATGCGGAGAAATTACTGTTTGTGCATTTACAATATTCATTGATTTTTGCCATTGAAAAACGTCCAGAAATGATTGAAGCTACTGACTGAATGAAAGGAGCTGGCATCTCACTCTCTTTGAATCTTCTTTATCATGCTAAGAGGAGCAGGAAAAAGCAAAAAATTTCAGAATTGCACCTTGCAATGCGGAGAAATTACTGTTTGTGCATTTACAATATTCATTGATTTTTGAAATTGAAAAACATCATGTTATTCATATACCAGAAATGATTGAAGCTACTGACTGAATGAAAGGAGCTGGCATCTTACTCTCTTTGAATCTTCTTTGTCATGCTAAGAGGAGCAGGAAAAAGCAAAAAATTTCAGAATTGCACCTTGCAATGCGGAGAAATTACTGTTTGTGCATTTACAATATTCATTGATTTTTGCCATTGAAAAACGTCCAGAAATGATTGAAGCTACTGACTGAATGAAAGGAGCTGGCATCTCACTCTCTTTGAATCTTCTTTATCATGCTAAGAGGAGCAGGAAAAAGCAAAAAATTTCAGAATTGCACCTTGCAATGCGGAGAAATTACTGTTTGTGCATTTACAATATTCATTGATTTTTGCCATTGAAAAACGTCCAGAAATGATTGAAGCTACTGACTGAATGAAAGGAGCTGGCATCTCACTCTCTTTGAATCTTCTTTATCATGCTAAGAGGAGCAGGAAAAAGCAAAAAATTTCAGAATTGCACCTTGCAATGCGGAGAAATTACTGTTTGTGCATTTACAATATTCATTGATTTTTGCCATTGAAAAACGTCCAGAAATGATTGAAGCTACTGACTGAATGAAAGGAGCTGGCATCTCACTCTCTTTGAATCTTCTTTATCATGCTAAGAGGAGCAGGAAAAAGCAAAAAATTTCAGAATTGCACCTTGCAATGCGGAGAAATTACTGTTTGTGCATTTACAATATTCATTGATTTTTGCCATTGAAAAACATCATGTTATTCATATACCAGAAATGTTTGAAGCTACTGACTGAATGAAAGGAGCTGGCATCTCACTCTATTTGAATCTTCTTTATCATGCTAAGAGGAGCAGGAAAAAGCAAAAAATTTCAGAATTGCACCTTGCAATGCGGAGAAATTACTGTTTGTGCATTTACAATATTCATTGATTTTTGCCATTGAAAAACATCATGTTATTCATATACCAGAAATGTTTGAAGCTACTGACTGAATGAAAGGAGCTGGCATCTCACTCTCTTTGAATCTTCTTTATCATGCTAAGAGGAGCAGGAAAAAGCAAAAAATTTCAGAATTGCACCTTGCAATGCGGAGAAATTACTGTTTGTGCATTTACAATATTCATTGATTTTTGCCATTGAAAAACGTCCAGAAATGATTGAAGCTACTGACTGAATGAAAGGAGCTGGCATCTCACTCTCTTTGAATCTTCTTTATCATGCTAAGAGGAGCAGGAAAAAGCAAAAAATTTCAGAATTGCACCTTGCAATGCGGAGAAATTACTGTTTGTGCATTTACAATATTCATTGATTTTTGCCATTGAAAAACGTCCAGAAATGATTGAAGCTACTGACTGAATGAAAGGAGCTGGCATCTCACTCTCTTTGAATCTTCTTTATCATGCTAAGAGGAGCAGGAAAAAGCAAAAAATTTCAGAATTGCACCTTGCAATGCGGAGAAATTACTGTTTGTGCATTTACAATATTCATTGATTTTTGCCATCGAAAAACGTCCAGAAATGATTGAAGCTACTGACTGAATGAAAGGAGCTGGCATCTCACTCTCTTTGAATCTTCTTTATCATGCTAAGAGGAGCAGGAAAAAGCAAAAAATTTCAGAATTGCACCTTGCAATGCGGAGAAATTACTGTTTGTGCATTTACAATATTCATTGATTTTTGCCATTGAAAAACGTCCAGAAATGATTGAAGCTACTGACTGAATGAAAGGAGCTGGCATCTCACTCTCTTTGAATCTTCTTTATCATGCTAAGAGGAGCAGGAAAAAGCAAAAAATTTCAGAATTGCACCTTGCAATGCGGAGAAATTACTGTTTGTGCATTTACAATATTCATTGATTTTTGCCATTGAAAAACATCATGTTATTCATATACCAGAAATGTTTGAAGCTACTGACTGAATGAAAGGAGCTGGCATCTCACTCTCTTTGAATCTTCTTTATCATGCTAAGAGGAGCAGGAAAAAGCAAAAAATTTCAGAATTGCACCTTGCAATGCGGAGAAATTACTGTTTGTGCATTTACAATATTCATTGATTTTTGCCATTGAAAAACATCATGTTATTCATATACCAGAAATGTTTGAAGCTACTGACTGAATGAAAGGAGCTGGCATCTCACTCTCTTTGAATCTTCTTTATCATGCTAAGAGGAGCAGGAAAAAGCAAAAAATTTCAGAATTGCACCTTGCAATGCGGAGAAATTACTGTTTGTGCATTTACAATATTCATTGATTTTTGCCATTGAAAAACGTCCAGAAATGATTGAAGCTACTGACTGAATGAAAGGAGCTGGCATCTCACTCTCTTTGAATCTTCTTTATCATGCTAAGAGGAGCAGGAAAAAGCAAAAAATTTCAGAATTGCACCTTGCAATGCGGAGAAATTACTGTTTGTGCATTTACAATATTCATTGATTTTTGCCATTGAAAAACGTCCAGAAATGATTGAAGCTACTGACTGAATGAAAGGAGCTGGCATCTCACTCTCTTTGAATCTTCTTTATCATGCTAAGAGGAGCAGGAAAAAGCAAAAAATTTCAGAATTGCACCTTGCAATGCGGAGAAATTACTGTTTGTGCATTTACAATATTCATTGATTTTTGCCATTGAAAAACATCATGTTATTCATATACCAGAAATGTTTGAAGCTACTGACTGAATGAAAGGAGCTGGCATCTCACTCTCTTTGAATCTTCTTTATCATGCTAAGAGGAGCAGGAAAAAGCAAAAAATTTCAGAATTGCACCTTGCAATGCGGAGAAATTACTGTTTGTGCATTTACAATATTCATTGATTTTTGCCATTGAAAAACGTCCAGAAATGATTGAAGCTACTGACTGAATGAAAGGAGCTGGCATCTCACTCTCTTTGAATCTTCTTTATCATGCTAAGAGGAGCAGGAAAAAGCAAAAAATTTCAGAATTGCACCTTGCAATGCGGAGAAATTACTGTTTGTGCATTTACAATATTCATTGATTTTTGCCATTGAAAAACGTCCAGAAATGATTGAAGCTACTGACTGAATGAAAGGAGCTGGCATCTCACTCTCTTTGAATCTTCTTTATCATGCTAAGAGGAGCAGGAAAAAGCAAAAAATTTCAGAATTGCACCTTGCAATGCGGAGAAATTACTGTTTGTGCATTTACAATATTCATTGATTTTTGCCATTGAAAAACATCATGTTATTCATATACCAGAAATGTTTGAAGCTACTGACTGAATGAAAGGAGCTGGCATCTCACTCTCTTTGAATCTTCTTTATCATGCTAAGAGGAGCAGGAAAAAGCAAAAAATTTCAGAATTGCACCTTGCAATGCGGAGAAATTACTGTTTGTGCATTTACAATATTCATTGATTTTTGCCATTGAAAAACATCATGTTATTCATATACCAGAAATGTTTGAAGCTACTGACTGAATGAAAGGAGCTGGCATCTCACTCTCTTTGAATCTTCTTTATCATGCTAAGAGGAGCAGGAAAAAGCAAAAAATTTGAGAATTGCACCTTGCAATGTGGAGAAATTACTGTTTGTGCATTTACAATATTCATTGATTTTTACCATTGAAAAACGTCCAGAAATGATTGAAGCTACTGACTGAATGAAAGTAGCTGGCATCTCACTCTCTTTGAATCTTCTTTACCATGCTAAGAGGAGCAGGAAAAAGCAAAAAATTTCAGACTTGCACCTTGCAATGCGGAGAAATTACTGTTTGTGCATTTACAATATTCATTGATTTTTGCCATTGAAAAACATCATGTTATTCATATACCAGAAATGTTTGAAGCTACTGACTGAATGAAAGGAGCTGGCATCTCACTCTCTTTGAATCTTCTTTATCATGCTAAGAGGAGCAGGAAAAAGCAAAAAATTTCAGAATTGCACCTTGCAATGCGGAGAAATTACTGTTTGTGCATTTACAATATTCATTGATTTTTGCCATTGAAAAACGTCCAGAAATGATTGAAGCTACTGACTGAATGAAAGGAGCTGGCATCTCACTCTCTTTGAATCTTCTTTATCATGCTAAGAGGAGCAGGAAAAAGCAAAAAATTTCAGAATTGCACCTTGCAATGCGGAGAAATTACTGTTTGTGCATTTACAATATTCATTGATTTTTGCCATTGAAAAACGTCCAGAAATGATTGAAGCTACTGACTGAATGAAAGGAGCTGGCATCTCACTCTCTTTGAATCTTCTTTATCATGCTAAGAGGAGCAGGAAAAATCAAAAAATTTCAGAATTGCACCTTGCAATGCGGAGAAATTACTGTTTGTGCATTTACAATATTCATTGATTTTTGCCATTGAAAAACATGTTATTCATATACCAGAAATGTTTGAAGCTACTGACTGAATGAAAGGAGCTGGCACCTCACTCTCTTTGAATCTTCTTTATCATGCTAAGAGGAGCGGGAAAAAGCAAAAAATTTCAGAATTGCACCTTGCAATGCGGAGAAATTACTGTTTGTGCATTTACAATATTCATTGATTTTTGCCATTGAAAAACATCCAGAAATGATTGAAGGTACTGACTGAATGAAAGGAGCTGGCATCTCACTCTCTTTGAATCTTCTTTATCATGCTAAGAGGAGCAGGAAAAAGCAAAAAATTTCAGAATTGCACCTTGCAATGCGGAGAAATTACTGTTTGTGCATTTACAATATTCATTGATTTTTGCCATTGAAAAACGTCCAGAAATGATTGAAGCTACTGACTGAATGAAAGGAGCTGGCATCTCACTCTCTTTGAATCTTCTTTATCATGCTAAGAGGAGCAGGAAAAAGCAAAAAATTTCAGAATTGCACCTTGCAATGCGGAGAAATTACTGTTTGTGCATTTACAATATTCATTGATTTTTGCCATTGAAAAACATCATGTTATTCATATACCAGAAATGTTTGAAGCTACTGACTGAATGAAAGGAGCTGGCATCTCACTCTCTTTGAATCTTCTTTATCATGCTAAGAGGAGCAGGAAAAAGCAAAAAATTTCAGAATTGCACCTTGCAATGCGGAGAAATTACTGTTTGTGCATTTACAATATTCATTGATTTTTGCCATTGAAAAACATCATGTTATTCATATACCAGAAATGTTTGAAGCTACTGACTGAATGAAAGGAGCTGGCATCTCACTCTCTTTGAATCTTCTTTATCATGCTAAGAGGAGCAGGAAAAAGCAAAAAATTTGAGAATTGCACCTTGCAATGTGGAGAAATTACTGTTTGTGCATTTACAATATTCATTGATTTTTACCATTGAAAAACGTCCAGAAATGATTGAAGCTACTGACTGAATGAAAGTAGCTGGCATCTCACTCTCTTTGAATCTTCTTTACCATGCTAAGAGGAGCAGGAAAAAGCAAAAAATTTCAGACTTGCACCTTGCAATGCGGAGAAATTACTGTTTGTGCATTTACAATATTCATTGATTTTTGCCATTGAAAAACATCATGTTATTCATATACCAGAAATGTTTGAAGCTACTGACTGAATGAAAGGAGCTGGCATCTCACTCTCTTTGAATCTTCTTTATCATGCTAAGAGGAGCAGGAAAAAGCAAAAAATTTCAGAATTGCACCTTGCAATGCGGAGAAATTACTGTTTGTGCATTTACAATATTCATTGATTTTTGCCATTGAAAAACGTCCAGAAATGATTGAAGCTACTGACTGAATGAAAGGAGCTGGCATCTCACTCTCTTTGAATCTTCTTTATCATGCTAAGAGGAGCAGGAAAAAGCAAAAAATTTCAGAATTGCACCTTGCAATGCGGAGAAATTACTGTTTGTGCATTTACAATATTCATTGATTTTTGCCATTGAAAAACGTCCAGAAATGATTGAAGCTACTGACTGAATGAAAGGAGCTGGCATCTCACTCTCTTTGAATCTTCTTTATCATGCTAAGAGGAGCAGGAAAAATCAAAAAATTTCAGAATTGCACCTTGCAATGCGGAGAAATTACTGTTTGTGCATTTACAATATTCATTGATTTTTGCCATTGAAAAACATGTTATTCATATACCAGAAATGTTTGAAGCTACTGACTGAATGAAAGGAGCTGGCACCTCACTCTCTTTGAATCTTCTTTATCATGCTAAGAGGAGCGGGAAAAAGCAAAAAATTTCAGAATTGCACCTTGCAATGCGGAGAAATTACTGTTTGTGCATTTACAATATTCATTGATTTTTGCCATTGAAAAACATCCAGAAATGATTGAAGGTACTGACTGAATGAAAGGAGCTGGCATCTCACTCTCTTTGAATCTTCTTTATCATGCTAAGAGGAGCAGGAAAAAGCAAAAAATTTCAGAATTGCACCTTGCAATGCGGAGAAATTACTGTTTGTGCATTTACAATATTCATTGATTTTTGCCATTGAAAAACGTCCAGAAATGATTGAAGCTACTGACTGAATGAAAGGAGCTGGCATCTCACTCTCTTTGAATCTTCTTTATCATGCTAAGAGGAGCAGGAAAAAGCAAAAAATTTCAGAATTGCACCTTGCAATGCGGAGAAATTACTGTTTGTGCTTTTACAATATTCATTGATTTTTGCCATTGAAAAACATCATGTTATTCATATACCAGAAATGTTTGAAGCTACTGACTGAATGAAAGGAGCTGGCATCTAACTCTCTTTGAATCTTCTTTATCATGCTAAGAGGAGCAGGAAAAAGCAAAAAATTTCAGAATTGCACCTTGCAATGCGGAGAAATTACTGTTTGTGCATTTACAATATTCATTGATTTTTGCCATTGAAAAACGTCCAGAAATGATTGAAGCTACTGACTGAATGAAAGGAGCTGGCATCTCACTCTCTTTGAATCTTCTTTATCATGCTAAGAGGAGCAGGAAAAAGCAAAAAATTTCAGAATTGCACCTTGCAATGCGGAGAAATTACTGTTTGTGCATTTACAATATTCATTGATTTTTGCCATTGAAAAACGTCCAGAAATGATTGAAGCTACTGACTGAATGAAAGGAGCTGGCATCTCACTCTCTTTGAATCTTCTTTATCATGCTAAGAGGAGCAGGAAAAAGCAAAAAATTTCAGAATTGCAACTTGCAATGCGGAGAAATTACTGTTTGTGCATTTACAATATTCATTGATTTTTGCCATTGAAAAACATCATGTTATTCATATACCAGAAATGATTGAAGCTACTGACTGAATGAAAGGAGCTGGCATCTCACTCTCTTTGAATCTTCTTTATCATGCTAAGAGGAGCAGGAAAAAGCAAAAAATTTCAGAATTGCACCTTGCAATGCGGAGAAATTACTGTTTGTGTATTTACAATATTCATTGATTTTTGCCATTGAAAAACGTCCAGAAATGATTGAAGCTACTGACTGAATGAAAGGAGCTGGCATCTCACTCTCTTTGAATCTTCTTTATCATGCTAAGAGGAGCAGGAAAAAGCAAAAAATTTCAGAATTGCACCTTGCAATGCGGAGAAATTACTGTTTGTGCTTTTACAATATTCATTGATTTTTGCCATTGAAAAACATCATGTTATTCATATACAAGAAATGTTTGAAGCTACTGACTGAATGAAAGGAGCTGGCATCTCACTCTCTTTGAATCTTCTTTATCATGCTAAGAGGAGCAGGAAAAAGCAAAAAATTTCAGAATTGCACCTTGCAATGCGGAGAAATTACTGTTTGTGCATTTACAATATTCATTGATTTTTGCCATTGAAAAACGTCCAGAAATGATTGAAGCTACTGACTGAATGAAAGGAGCTGGCATCTCACTCTCTTTGAATCTTCTTTATCATGCTAAGAGGAGCAGGAAAAAGCAAAAAATTTCAGAATTGCACCTTGCAATGCGGAGAAATTACTGTTTGTGCATTTACAATATTCATTGATTTTTGCCATTGAAAAACGTCCAGAAATGATTGAAGCTACTGACTGAATGAAAGGAGCTGGCATCTCACTCTCTTTGAATCTTCTTTATCATGCTAAGAGGAGCAGGAAAAAGCAAAAAATTTCAGAATTGCACCTTGCAATGCGGAGAAATTACTGTTTGTGCATTTACAATATTCATTGATTTTTGAAATTGAAAAACATCATGTTATTCATATACCAGAAATGATTGAAGCTACTGACTGAATGAAAGGAGCTGGCATCTTACTCTCTTTGAATCTTCTTTGTCATGCTAAGAGGAGCAGGAAAAAGCAAAAAATTTCAGAATTGCACCTTGCAATGCGGAGAAATTACTGTTTGTGCATTTACAATATTCATTGATTTTTGCCATTGAAAAACGTCCAGAAATGATTGAAGCTACTGACTGAATGAAAGGAGCTGGCATCTCACTCTCTTTGAATCTTCTTTATCATGCTAAGAGGAGCAGGAAAAAGCAAAAAATTTCAGAATTGCACCTTGCAATGCGGAGAAATTACTGTTTGTGCATTTACAATATTCATTGATTTTTGCCATTGAAAAACGTCCAGAAATGATTGAAGCTACTGACTGAATGAAAGGAGCTGGCATCTCACTCTCTTTGAATCTTCTTTATCATGCTAAGAGGAGCAGGAAAAAGCAAAAAATTTCAGAATTGCACCTTGCAATGCGGAGAAATTACTGTTTGTGCATTTACAATATTCATTGATTTTTGCCATTGAAAAACGTCCAGAAATGATTGAAGCTACTGACTGAATGAAAGGAGCTGGCATCTCACTCTCTTTGAATCTTCTTTATCATGCTAAGAGGAGCAGGAAAAAGCAAAAAATTTCAGAATTGCACCTTGCAATGCGGAGAAATTACTGTTTGTGCATTTACAATATTCATTGATTTTTGCCATTGAAAAACGTCCAGAAATGATTGAAGCTACTGACTGAATGAAAGGAGCTGGCATCTCACTCTCTTTGAATCTTCTTTATCATGCTAAGAGGAGCAGGAAAAAGCAAAAAATTTCAGAATTGCACCTTGCAATGCGGAGAAATTACTGTTTGTGCATTCACAATATTCATTGATTTTTGCCATTGAAAAACATCATGTTATTCATATACCAGAAATGTTTGAAGCTACTGACTGAATGAAAGGAGCTGGCATCTCACTCTCTTTGAATCTTCTTTATCATGCTAAGAGGAGCAGGAAAAAGCAAAAAATTTCAGAATTGCACCTTGCAATGTGGAGAAATTACTGTTTGTGCATTTACAATATTCATTGATTTTTACCATTGAAAAACGTCCAGAAATGATTGAAGCTACTGACTGAATGAAAGTAGCTGGCATCTCACTCTCTTTGAATCTTCTTTACCATGCTAAGAGGAGCAGGAAAAAGCAAAAAATTTCAGACTTGCACCTTGCAATGCGGAGAAATTACTGTTTGTGCATTTACAATATTCATTGATTTTTGCCATTGAAAAACATCATGTTATTCATATACCAGAAATGTTTGAAGATACTGACTGAATGAAAGGAGCTGGCATCTCACTCTCTTTGAATCTTCTTTATCATGCTAAGAGGAGCAAAAAAAAGCAAAAAATTTCAGAATTGCACCTTGCAATGCGGAGAAATTACTGTTTGTGCATTTACAATATTCATTGATTTTTGCCATTGAAAAACGTCCAGAAATGATTGAAGCTACTGACTGAATGAAAGGAGCTGGCATCTCACTCTCTTTGAATCTTCTTTATCATGCTAAGAGGAGCAGGAAAAAGCAAAAAATTTCAGAATTGCACCTTGCAATGCGGAGAAATTACTGTTTGTGCATTTACAGTATTCATTGATTTTTGCCATTGCAAAACGTCCAGAAATGATTGAAGCTACTGACTGAATGAAAGGAGCTGGCATCTCACTCTCTTTGAATCTTCTTTATCATGCTAAGAGGAGCAGGAAAAATCAAAAAATTTCAGAATTGCACCTTGCAATGCGGAGAAATTACTGTTTGTGCATTTACAATATTCATTGATTTTTGCCATTGAAAAACATGTTATTCATATACCAGAAATATTTGAAGCTACTGACTGAATGAAAGGAGCTGGCACCTCACTCTCTTTGAATCTTCTTTATCATGCTAAGAGGAGCGGGAAAAAGCAAAAAATTTCAGAATTGCACCTTGCAATGCGGAGAAATTACTGTTTGTGCATTTACAATATTCATTGATTTTTGCCATTGAAAAACATCCAGAAATGATTGAAGGTACTGACTGAATGAAAGGAGCTGGCATCTCACTCTCTTTGAATCTTCTTTATCATGCTAAGAGGAGCAGGAAAAACCAAAAAATTTCAGAATTGCACCTTGCAATGCGGAGAAATTACTGTTTGTGCATTTACAATATTCATTGATTTTTGCCATTGAAAAACGTCCAGAAATGATTGAAGCTACTGACTGAATGAAAGGAGCTGGCATCTCACTCTCTTTGAATCTTCTTTATCATGCTAAGAGGAGCAGGAAAAAACAAAAAATTTCAGAATTGCACCTTGCAATGCGGAGAAATTACAGTTTGTGCATTTACAATATTCATTGATTTTTGCCATTGAAAAACATCCAGAAATGATTGAAGCTACTGACTGAATGAAAGGAGCTGGCATCTCACTCTCTTTGAATATTCTTTATCATGCTAAGAGGAGCAGGAAAAAGCAAAAAATTTCAAAATTGCACCTTGCAATGCGGAGAAATTACTGTTTGTGCATTTACAATATTCATTGATTTTTGCCATTGAAAAACATCATGTTATTCATATACCAGAAATGTTTGAAGCTACTGACTGAATGAAAGGAGCTGGCATCTCACTCTCTTTGAATCTTCTTTATCATGCTAAGAGGAGCAGGAAAAAGCAAAAAATTTCAGAATTGCACCTTGCAATGCGGATAAATTACTGTTTGTGCATTTACAATATTCATTGATTTTTGCCATTGAAAAACATCATGTTATTCATATACCAGAAATGTTTGAAGCTACTGACTGAATGAAAGGAGCTGGCATCTCACTCTCTTTGAATCTTCTTTATCATGCTAAGAGGAGCAGGAAAAAGCAAAAAATTTCAGAATTGCACCTTGCAATGTGGAGAAATTACTGTTTGTGCATTTACAATATTCATTGATTTTTACCATTGAAAAACATCCAGAATTGATTGAAGCTACTGACTGAATGAAAGTAGCTGGCATCTCACTCTCTTTGAATCTTCTTTATCATGCTAAGAGGAGCAGGAAAAAGCAAAAAATTTCAGAATTGCACCTTGCAATGCGGAGAAATTACTGTTTGTGCATTTACAATATTCATTGATTTTTGCCATTGAAAAACATCATGTTATTCATATACCAGAAATGATTGAAGATACTGACTGAATGAAAGGAGCTGGCATCTCACTCTCTTTGAATCTTCTTTATCATGCTAAGAGGAGCAGGAAAAAGCAAAAAATTTCAGAATTGCACCTTGCAATGCGGAGAAATTACTGTTTGTGCATTTACAATATTCATTGATTTTTGCCATTGAAAAACGTCCAGAAATGATTGAAGCTACTGACTGAATGAAAGGAACTGGCATCTCACTCTCTTTGAATCTTCTTTATCATGCTAACAGGAGCAGGAAAAAGCAAAAAATTTCAGAATTGCACCTTGCAATGCGGAGAAATTACTGTTTGTGCATTTACAAAATTCATTGATTTTTGCCATTGAAAAACATCATCTTATTCATATACCAGAAATGTTTGAAGCTACTGACTGAATGAAAGGAGCTGACATCTCACTCTCTTTGAATCTTCTTTATCATGCTAAGAGGAGCAGGAAAAAGCAAAAAATTTCAGAATTGCACCTTGCAATGCGGAGAAATTACTGTTTGTGCATTTACAATATTCATTGATTTTTGCCATTGAAAAACATCCAGAAATGATTGAAGCTACTGACTGAATGAAAGGAGCTGGCATCTCACTCTCTTTGAATCTTCTTTATCATGCTAAGAGGAGCAGGAAAAAGCAAAAAATTTCAGAATTGCACCTTGCAATGCGGAGAAATTACTGTTTGTGCATTTACAATATTCATTGATTTTTACCATTGAAAAACATCATGTTATTCATATACCAGAAATGTTTGAAGCTACTGACTGAATGAAAGGAGCTGGCATCTCACTCTCTTTGAATCTTCTTTATCATGCTAAGAGGAGCAGGAAAAAGCAAAAAATTTCAGAATTGCACCTTGCAATGCGGAGAAATTACTGTTTGTGCATTTACAATATTCATTGATTTTTGCCATTGAAAAACATCATGTTATTCATATACCAGAAATGTTTGAAGCTACTGACTGAATGAAAGGAGCTGGCATCTCACTCTCTTTGAATCTTCTTTATCATGCTAAGAGGAGCAGGAAAAAGCAAAAAATTTCAGAATTGCACCTTGCAATGTGGAGAAATTACTGTTTGTGCATTTACAATATTCATTGATTTTTACCATTGAAAAAGGTCCAGAAATGATTGAAGCTACTGACTGAATGAAAGTAGCTGGCATCTCACTCTCTTTGAATCTTCTTTATCATGCTAAGAGGAGCAGGAAAAAGCAAAAAATTTCAGACTTGCACCTTGCAATGCGGAGAAATTACTGTTTGTGCATTTACAATATTCATTGATTTTTGCCATTGAAAAACATCATGTTATTCATATACCAGAAATGTTTGAAGCTACTGACTGAATGAAAGGAGCTGGCATCTCACTCTCTTTGAATCTTTATCATGCTAAGAGGAGCAGGAAAAAGCAAAAAATTTCAGAATCGCACCTTGCAATGCGGAGAAATTACTGTTTGTGCATTTACAATTTTCATTGATTTTTGCCATTGAAAAACGTCCAGAAATGATTGAAGGTACTGACTGAATGAAAGGAGCTGGCATCTCACTCTCTTTGAATCTTCTTTATCATGCTAAGAGGAGCAGGAAAAAGCAAAAAATTTCAGAATTGCACCTTGCAATGCGGAGAAATTACTGTTTGTGCATTTACAATATTCATTGATTTTTGCCATTGAAAAACGTCCAGAAATGATTGAAGCTACTGACTGAATGAAAGGAGCTGGCATCTCACTCTCTTTGAATCTTCTTTATCATGCTAAGAGGAGCAGGAAAAAGCAAAAAATTTCAGAATTGCACCTTGCAATGCGGAGAAATTACAGTTTGTGCATTTACAATATTCATTGATTTTTGCCATTGAAAAACATCCAGAAATGATTGAAGCTACTGACTGAATGAAAGGAGCTGGCATCTCACTCTCTTTGAATCTTCTTTATCATGCTAAGAGGAGCAGGAAAAAGCAAAAAATTTCAGAATTGCACCTTGCAATGCGGAGAAATTACTGTTTGTGCATTTACAATATTCATTGATTTTTGCCATTGAAAAACATCATGTTATTCATATACCAGAAATGTTTGAAGCTACTGACTGAATGAAAGGAGCTGGCATCTCACTCTCTTTGAATCTTCTTTATCATGCTAAGAGGAGCAGGAAAAAGCAAAAAATTTCAGAATTGCACCTTGCAATGCGGAGAAATTACTGTTTGTGCATTTACAATATTCATTGATTTTTGCCATTGAAAAACATGTTATTCATATACCAGAAATGTTTGAAGCTACTGACTGAATGAAAGGAGCTGGCACCTCACTCTCTTTGAATCTTTATCATGCTAAGAGGAGCAGGAAAAAGCAAAAAATTTCAGAATTGCACCTTGCAATGCGGAGAAATTACTGTTTGTGCATTTACAATATTCATTGATTTTTGCCATTGAAAAACGTCCAGAAATGATTGAAGGTACTGACTGAATGAAAGGAGCTGGCATCTCACTCTCTTTGAATCTTCTTTATCATGCTAAGAGGAGCAGGAAAAAGCAAAAAATTTCAGAATTGCACCTTGCAATGCGGAGAAATTACTGTTTGTGCATTTACAATATTCATTGATTTTTGCCATTGAAAAACGTCCAGAAATGATTGAAGCTACTGACTGAATGAAAGGAGCTGGCATCTCACTCTCTTTGAATCTTCTTTATTATGCTAAGAGGAGCAGGAAAAAGCAAAAAATTTCAGAATTACACCTTGCAATGCGGAGAAATTACAGTTTGTGCATTTACAATATTCATTGATTTTTGCCATTGAAAAACATCCAGAAATGATTGAAGCTACTGACTGAATGAAAGGAGCTGGCATCTCACTCTCTTTGAATCTTCTTTATCATGCTAAGAGGAGCAGGAAAAAGCAAAAAATTTCAGAATTGCACCTTGCAATGCGGAGAAATTACTGTTTGTGCATTTACAATATTCATTGATTTTTGCCATTGAAAAACATCATGTTATTCATATACCAGAAATGTTTGAAGCTACTGACTGAATGAAAGGAGCTGGCATCTCACTCTCTTTGAATCTTCTTTATCATGCTAAGAGGAGCAAGAAAAAGCAAAAAATTTCAGAATTGCACCTTGCAATGTGGAGAAATTACTGTTTGTGCATTTACAATATTCATTGATTTTTACCATTGAAAAACATCCAGAAATGATTGAAGCTACTGACTGAATGAAAGTAGCTGGCATCTCACTCTCTTTGAATCTTCTTTATCATGCTAAGAGGAGCAGGAAAAAGCAAAAAATTTCAGACTTGCACCTTGCAATGCGGAGAAATTACTGTTTGTGCATTTACAATATTCATTGATTTTTGCCATTGAAAAACATCATGTTATTCATATACCAGAAATGTTTGAAGCTACTGACTGAATGAAAGGAGCTGGCATCTCACTCTCTTTGAATCTTCTTTATCATGCTAAGAGGAGCAGGAAAAAGCAAAAAATTTCAGAATTGCACCTTGCAATGCGGAGAAATTACTGTTTGTGCATTTACAATATTCATTGATTTTTGCCATTGAAAAATGTCCAGAAATGATTGAAGCTACTGACTGAATGAAAGGAGCTGGCATCTCACTCTCTTTGAATCTTGTTTATCATGCTAAGAGGAGCAGGAAAAAGCAAAAAATTTCAGAATTGCACCTTGCAAGGCGGAGAAATTACTGTTTGTGCATTTACAATATTCATTGATTTTTGCCATTGAAAAACATCCAGAAATGATTGAAGCTACTGACTGAATGAAAGGAGCTGGCATCTCACTCTTTTGAATCTTCTTTATCATGCTAAGAGGAGCAGGAAAAAGCAAAAAATTTCAGAATTGCACCTTGCAATGCGGAGAAATTACTGTTTGTGCATTTACAATATTCATTGATTTTTGCCATTGAAAAACATCATGTTATTCATATACCAGAAATGTTTGAAGCTACTGACTGAATGAAAGGAGCCGGCATCTCACTCTCTTTGAATCTTCTTTATCATGCTAAGAGGAGCAGGAAAAAGCAAAAAATTTCATAATTGCACCTTGCAATGCGGAGAAATTACTGTTTGTGCATTTACAATATTCATTGATTTTTGCCATTGAAAAACATCCAGAAATGATTGAAGCTACTGACTGAATGAAAGGAGCTGGCATCTCACTCTCTTTGAATCATGTTTATCATGCTAAGAGGAGCAGGAAAAAGCAAAAAATTTCAGAATTGCACCTTGCAATGCGGAGAAATTACTGTTTGTGCATTTACAATATTCATTGATTTTTGCCATTGAAAAACGTCCAGAAATTATTGAAGCTACTGACTGAATGAAAGGAGCTGGCATCTCACTCTCTTTGAATCTTCTTTATCATGCTAAGAGGAGCAGGAAAAAGCAAAAAATTTCAGAATTGCACCTTGCAATGCGGAGAAATTACTGTTTGTGCATTTACAATATTCATTGATTTTTGCCATTGAAAAACATCATGTTATTCATATACCAGAAATGATTGAAGCTACTGACTGAATGAAAGGAGCTGGCATCTCACTCTCTTTGAATCTTCTTTATCATGCTAAGAGGAGCAGGAAAAAGTAAAAAATTTCAGAATTGCACTATGCAATGCGGAGAAATTACTGTTTGTGCATTTATAATATTCAATGATTTTTGCCATTGAAAAACGTCCAGAAATGATTGAAGCTACTGACTGAACGAAAGGAGCTGGCATCTCACTCTCTTTGAATCTTCTTTATCATGCTAAGAGGAGCAGGAAAAAGCAAAAAATTTCAGAATTGCACCTTGCAATGCGGAGAAATTACTGTTTGTGCATTTACAATATTCATTGATTTTTGCCATTGAAAAACATCATGTTATTCATATACCAGAAATGTTTGAAGCTACGGACTGAATGAAAGGAGCTGGCATCTCACTCTCTTTGAATCTTCTTTATCATGCTAAGAGGAGCAGGAAAAAGCAAAAAATTTCAGAATTGCAACTTGCAATGCGGAGAAATTACTGTTTGTGCATTTACAATATTCATTGATTTTTGCCATTGAAAAACGTCCAGAAATGATTGAAGCTACTGACTGAATGAAAGGAGCTGGCATCTCACTCTCTTTGAATCTTGTTTATCATGCTAAGAGGAGCAGGAAAAAGCAAAAAATTTCAGAATTGCACCTTGCAATGCGGAGAAATTACTGTTTGTGCATTTACAATATTCATTGATTTTTGCCATTGAAAAACATCATGTTATTCATATACCAGAAATGATTGAAGCTACTGACTGAATGAAAGGAGCTGGCATCTCACTCTCTTTGAATCTTCTTTATCATGCTAAGAGGAGCAGGAAAAAGCAAAAAATTTCAGAATTGCACCTTGCAATGCGGAGAAATTACTGTTTGTGCATTTACAATATTCATTGATTTTTGCCATTGAAAAACATCATGTTATTCATATACCAGAAATGTTTGAAGCTACTGACTGAATGAAAGGAGCTGGCATCTCACTCTCTTTGAATCTTCTTTATCATGCTAAGAGGAGCAGGAAAAAGCAAAAAATTTCAGAATTGCACCTTGCAATGCGGAGAAATTACTGTTTGTGCATTTACAATATTCATTGATTTTTACCATTGAAAAACGTCCAGAAATGATTGAGGCTACTGACTGAACGAAAGGAGCTGGCATCTCACTCTCTTTGAATCTTCTTTAACATGCTAAGAGGAGCAGGAAAAAGCAAAAAATTTCAGAATTGCACCTTGCAATGCGGAGAAATTACTGTTTGTGCATTTACAATATTCATTGATTTTTGCCATTGAAAAACATCATGTTATTCATATACCAGAAATGTTTGAAGCTACTGACTGAATGAAAGGAGCTGGCATCTCACTCTCTTTGAATCTTCTTTATCATGCTAAGAGGAGCAGGAAAAAACAAAAAATTTCAGAATTGCACCTTGCAATGCGGAGAAATTACTGTTTGTGCATTTACAATATTCATTGATTTTTGCCATTGAAAAACATCATGTTATTCATATACCAGAAATGATTGAAGCTACTGACTGAATGAAAGGAGCTGGCATCTCACTCTCTTTGAATCTTCTTTATCATGCTAAGAGGAGCAGGAAAAAGTAAAAAATTTCAGAATTGCACCTTGCAATGCGGAGAAATTACTGTTTGTGCATTTACAATATTCAATGATTTTTGCCATTGAAAAAAGTCCAGAAATGATTGAAGCTACTGACTCAATGAAAGGAGCTGGCATCTCACTCTCTTTGAATCTTCTTTATCATGCTAAGAGGAGCAGGAAAAAGCAAAAAATTTCAGAATTGCACCTTGCAATGCGGAGAAATTACTGTTTGTGCATTTACAATATTCATTGATTTTTGCCATTGAAAAACATCATGTTATTCATATACCAGAAATGTTTGAAGCTACTGACTGAATGAAAGGAGCTGGCATCTCACTCTCTTTGAATCTTCTTTATCATGCTAAGAGTAGCAGGAAAAAGCAAAAAATTTCAGAATTGCACCTTGCAATGCGGAGAAATTACTGTTTGTGCATTTACAATATTCATTGATTTTTGCCATTGAAAAACATCATGTTATTCATATACCAGAAATGTTTCAAGCTACTGACTGAATGAAAGGAGCTGGCATCTCACTCTCTTTGAATCTTCTTTATCATGCTAAGAGGAGCAGGAAAAAGCAAAAAATTTCAGAATTGCACCTTGCAATGCGGAGAAATTACTGTTTGTGCATTTACAATATTCATTGATTTTTGCCATTGAAAAACATGTTATTCATATACCAGAAATGTTTGAAGCTACTGACTGAATGAAAGGAGCTGGCATCTCACTCTCTTTGAATCTTCTTTATCATGCTAAGAGGAGCAGGAAAAAGCAAAAAATTTCAGAATTGCACCTTGCAATGCGGAGAAATTACAGTTTGTGCATTTACAATATTCATTGATTTTTGCCATTGAAAAACGTCCAGAAATGATTGAAGCTACTGACTGAATGAAAGGAGCTGGCATCTCACTCTCTTTGAATCTTCTTTATCATGCTAAGAGGAGCAGGAAAAAGCAAAAAATTTCAGAATTGCACCTTGCAATGCGGAGAAATTACTGTTTGTGCATTTACAATATTCATTGATTTTTGCCATTGAAAAACGTCCAGAAATGATTGAAGCTACTGACTGAATGAAAGGAGCTGGCATCTCACTCTCTTTGAATCTTCTTTATCATGCTAAGAGGAGCAGGAAAAAGCAAAAAATTTCAGAATTGCTCCTTGCAATGCGGAGAAATTACTGTTTGTGCATTTACAATATTCATTGATTTTTGCCATTGAAAAACATGTTATTCATATACCAGAAATGTTTGAAGCTACTGACTGAATGAAAGGAGCTGGCACCTCACTCTCTTTGAATCTTCTTTATCATGCTAAGAGGAGCAGGAAAAAGCAAAAAATTTCAGAATTGCACCTTGCAATGCGGAGAAATTACTGTTTGTGCATTTACAATATTCATTGATTTTTGCCATTGAAAAACGTCCAGAAATGATTGAAGCTACTGACTGAATGAAAGGAGCTGGCATCTCACTCTCTTTGAATCTTCTTTATCATGCTAAGAGGAGCAGGAAAAAGCAAAAAATTTCAGAATTGCACCTTGCAATGCGGAGAAATTACTGTTTGTGCATTTACAATATTCATTGATTTTTGCCATTGAAAAACGTTCAGAAATGATTGAAGCTACTGACTGAATGAAAGGAGCTGGCATCTCACTCTCTTTGAATCTTCTTTATCATGCTAAGAGGAGCAGGAAAAAGCAAAAAATTTCAGAATTGCGCCTTGCAATGCGGAGAAATTAGTGTTTGTGCATTTACAAAATTCATTGATTTTTGCCATTGAAAAACATCATGTTATTCATTTACCAGAAATGATTGAAGCTACTGACTGAATGAAAGGAGCTGGCATCTCACTCTCTTTGAAACTTCTTTATCATGCTAAGAGGAGCAGGAAAAAGCAAAAAATTTCAGAATTGCACCTTGCAATGCGGAGAAATTACTGTTTGTGCATTTACAATATTCATTGATTTTTGCCATTGAAAAACGTCCAGAAATGATTGAAGCTACTGACTGAATGAAAGGAGCTGGCATCTCACTCTCTTTGAATCTTCTTTATCATGCTAAGAGGAGCAGGAAAAAGCAAAAAATTTCAGAATTGCACCTTGCAATGCGGAGAAATTACTGTTTGTGCATTTACAATATTCATTGATTTTTACCATTGAAAATCGTCCAGAAATGATTGAAGCTACTGACTGAATGAAAGTAGCTGGCATCTCACTCTCTTTGAATCTTCTTTATCATGCTAAGAGGAGCAGGAAAAAGCAAAAAATTTCAGAATTGCACCTTGCAATGCGGAGAAATTACTGTTTGTGCATTTACAATATTCATTGATTTTTGCCATTGAAAAACGTCCAGAAATGATTGAAGCTACTGACTGAATGAAAGGAGCTGGCATCTCACTCTCTTTGAATCTTCTTTATCATGCTAAGAGGAGCAGGAAAAAGCAAAAAATTTCAGAATTGCACCTTGCAATGCGGAGAAATTACAGTTTGTGCATTTACAATATTCATTGATTTTTGCCATTGAAAAACATCCAGAAATGATTGAAGCTACTGACTGAATGAAAGGAGCTGGCATCTCACTCTCTTTGAATCTTCTTTATCATGCTAAGAGGAGCAGGAAAAAGCAAAAAATTTCAGACTTGCACCTTGCAATGCGGAGAAATTACTGTTTGTGCATTTACAATATTCATTGATTTTTGCCATTGAAAAACATCATGTTATTCATATACCAGAAATGTTTGAAGCTACTGACTGAATGAAAGGAGCTGGCATCTCACTCTCTTTGAATCTTCTTTATCATGCTAAGAGGAGCAGGAAAAAGCAAAAAATTTCAGAATTGCACCTTGCAATGCGGAGAAATTACTGTTTGTGCATTTACAATATTCATTGATTTTTGCCATTGAAAAACATGTTATTCATATACCAGAAATGTTTGAAGCTACTGACTGAATGAAAGGAGCTGGCACCTCACTCTCTTTGAATCTTTATCATGCTAAGAGGAGCGGGAAAAAGCAAAAAATTTCAGAATTGCACCTTGCAATGCGGAGAAATTACTGTTTGTGCATTTACAATATTCATTGATTTTTGCCATTGAAAAACGTCCAGAAATGATTGAAGGTACTGACTGAATGAAAGGAGCTGGCATCTCACTCTCTTTGAATCTTCTTTATCATGCTAAGAGGAGCAGGAAAAAGCAAAAAATTTCAGAATTGCACCTTGCAATGCGGAGAAATTACTGTTTGTGCATTTACAATATTCATTGATTTTTGCCATTGAAAAACGTCCAGAAATGATTGAAGCTACTGACTGAATGAAAGGAGCTGGCATCTCACTCTCTTTGAATCTTCTTTATTATGCTAAGAGGAGCAGGAAAAAGCAAAAAATTTCAGAATTGCACCTTGCAATGCGGAGAAATTACAGTTTGTGCATTTACAATATTCATTGATTTTTGCCATTGAAAAACATCCAGAAATGATTGAAGCTACTGACTGAATGAAAGGAGCTGGCATCTCACTCTCTTTGAATCTTCTTTATCATGCTAAGAGGAGCAGGAAAAAGCAAAAACTTTCAGAATTGCACCTTGCAATGCGGAGAAATTACTGTTTGTGCATTTACAATATTCATTGATTTTTGCCATTGAAAAACATCATGTTATTCATATACCAGAAATGTTTGAAGCTACTGACTGAATGAAAGGAGCTGGCATCTCACTCTCTTTGAATCTTCTTTATCATGCTAAGAGGAACAAGAAAAAGCAAAAAATTTCAGAATTGCACCTTGCAATGTGGAGAAATTACTGTTTGTGCATTTACAATATTCATTGATTTTTACCATTGAAAAACGTCCAGAAATGATTGAAGCTACTGACTGAATGAAAGTAGCTGGCATCTCACTCTCTTTGAATCTTCTTTATCATGCTAAGAGGAGCAGGAAAAAGCAAAAAATTTCAGACTTGCACCTTGCAATGCGGAGAAATTACTGTTTGTGCATTTACAATATTCATTGATTTTTGCCATTGAAAAACATCATGTTATTCATATACCAGAAATGTTTGAAGATACTGACTGAATGAAAGGAGCTGACATCTCACTCTCTTTGAATCTTCTTTATCATGCTAAGAGGAGCAGGAAAAAGCAAAAAATTTCAGAATTGCACCTTGCAATGCGGAGAAATTACTGTTTGTGCATTTACAATATTCATTGATTTTTGCCATTGAAAAACGTCCAGAAATGATTGAAGCTACTGACTGAATGAAAGGAGCTGGCATCTCACTCTCTTTGAATCTTGTTTATCATGCTAAGAGGAGCAGGAAAAAGCAAAAAATTTCAGAATTGCACCTTGCAATGCGGAGAAATTACTGTTTGTGCATTTACAATATTCATTGATTTTTGCCATTGAAAAACATCCAGAAATGATTGAAGCTACTGACTGAATGAAAGGAGCTGGCATCTCACTCTCTTTGAATCTTCTTTATCATGCTAAGAGGAGCAGGAAAAAGCAAAAAATTTCAGAATTGCACCTTGCAATGCGGAGAAATTACTGTTTGTGCATTTACAATATTCATTGATTTTTGCCATTGAAAAACATCATGTTATTCATATACCAGAAATGTTTGAAGCTACTGACTGAATGAAAGGAGCTGGCATCTCACTCTCTTTGAATCTTCTTTATCATGCTAAGAGGAGCAGGAAAAAGCAAAAAATTTCATAATTGCACCTTGCAATGCGGAGAAATTACTGTTTGTGCATTTACAATATTCATTGATTTTTGCCATTGAAAAACATCCAGAAATGATTGAAGCTACTGACTGAATGAAAGGAGCTGGCATCTCACTCTCTTTGAATCATGTTTATCATGCTAAGAGGAGCAGGAAAAAGCAAAAAATTTCAGAATTGCACCTTGCAATGCGGAGAAATTACTGTTTGTGCATTTACAATATTCATTGATTTTTGCCATTGAAAAACGTCCAGAAATTATTGAAGCTACTGACTGAATGAAAGGAGCTGGCATCTCACTCTCTTTGAATCTTCTTTATCATGCTAAGAGGAGCAGGAAAAAGCAAAAAATTTCAGAATTGCACCTTGCAATGCGGAGAAATTACTGTTTGTGCATTTACAATATTCATTGATTTTTGCCATTGAAAAACATCATGTTATTCATATACCAGAAATGTTTGAAGCTACTGACTGAATGAAAGGAGCTGGCATCTCACTCTCTTTGAATCTTCTTTATCATGCTAAGAGGAGCAGGAAAAAGCAAAAAATTTCAGAATTGCAACTTGCAATGCGGAGAAATTACTGTTTGTGCATTTACAATATTCATTGATTTTTGCCATTGAAAAACGTCCAGAAATGATTGAAGCTACTGACTGAATGAAAGGAGCTGGCATCTCACTCTCTTTGAATCTTCTTTATCATGCTAAGAGGAGCAGGTAAAAGCAAAAAATTTCAGAATTGCACCTTGCAATGCGGAGAAATTACTGTTTGTGCATTTACAATATTCATTGATTTTTGCCATTGAAAAACGTCCAGAAATGATTGAAGCTACTGACTGAATGAAAGGAGCTGGCATCTCACTCTCTTTGAATCTTGTTTATCATGCTAAGAGGAGCAGGAAAAAGCAAAAAATTTCAGAATTGCACCTTGCAATGCGGAGAAATTACTGTTTGTGCATTTGCAATATTCATTGATTTTTGCCATTGAAAAACGTCCAGAAATGATTGAAGCTACTGACTGAATGAAAGGAGCTGGCATCTCACTCTCTTTGAATCTTCTTTATCATGCTAAGAGGAGCAGGAAAAAGCAAAAAATTTCAGAATTGCACCTTGCAATGCGGAGAAATTACTGTTTGTGCATTTACAATATTCATTGATTTTTGCCATTGAAAAACATCATGTTATTCATATACCAGAAATGATTGAAGCTACTGACTGAATGAAAGGAGCTGGCATCTCACTCTCTTTGAATCTTCTTTATCATGCTAAGAGGAGCAGGAAAAAGCAAAAAATTTCAGAATTGCACCTTGCAATGCGGAGAAATTACTGTTTGTGCATTTACAATATTCATTGATTTTTGCCATTGAAAAACATCATGTTATTCATATACCAGAAATGTTTGAAGCTACTGACTGAATGAAAGGAGCTGGCATCTCACTCTCTTTGAATCTTCTTTATCATGCTAAGAGGAGCAGGAAAAAGCAAAAAATTTCAGAATTGCACCTTGCAATGCGGAGAAATTACTGTTTGTGCATTTACAATATTCATTGATTTTTACCATTGAAAAACGTCCAGAAATGATTGAGGCTACTGACTGAACGAAAGGAGCTGGCATCTCACTCTCTTTGAATCTTCTTTAACATGCTAAGAGGAGCAGGAAAAAGCAAAAAATTTCAGAATTGCACCTTGCAATGCGGAGAAATTACTGTTTGTGCATTTACAATATTCATTGATTTTTGCCATTGAAAAACATCATGTTATTCATATACCAGAAATGTTTGAAGCTACTGACTGAATGAAAGGAGCTGGCATCTCACTCTCTTTGAATCTTCTTTATCATGCTAAGAGGAGCAGGAAAAAACAAAAAATTTCAGAATTGCACCTTGCAATGCGGAGAAATTACTGTTTGTGCATTTACAATATTCATTGATTTTTGCCATTGAAAAACATCATGTTATTCATATACCAGAAATGATTGAAGCTACTGACTGAATGAAAGGAGCTGGCATCTCACTCTCTTTGAATCTTCTTTATCATGCTAAGAGGAGCAGGAAAAAGTAAAAAATTTCAGAATTGCACCTTGCAATGCGGAGAAATTACTGTTTGTGCATTTACAATATTCAATGATTTTTGCCATTGAAAAAAGTCCAGAAATGATTGAAGCTACTGACTCAATGAAAGGAGCTGGCATCTCACTCTCTTTGAATCTTCTTTATCATGCTAAGAGGAGCAGGAAAAAGCAAAAAATTTCAGAATTGCACCTTGCAATGCGGAGAAATTACTGTTTGTGCATTTACAATATTCATTGATTTTTGCCATTGAAAAACATCATGTTATTCATATACCAGAAATGTTTGAAGCTACTGACTGAATGAAAGGAGCTGGCATCTCACTCTCTTTGAATCTTCTTTATCATGCTAAGAGTAGCAGGAAAAAGCAAAAAATTTCAGAATTGCACCTTGCAATGCGGAGAAATTACTGTTTGTGCATTTACAATATTCATTGATTTTTGCCATTGAAAAACATCATGTTATTCATATACCAGAAATGTTTCAAGCTACTGACTGAATGAAAGGAGCTGGCATCTCACTCTCTTTGAATCTTCTTTATCATGCTAAGAGGAGCAGGAAAAAGCAAAAAATTTCAGAATTGCACCTTGCAATGCGGAGAAATTACTGTTTGTGCATTTACAATATTCATTGATTTTTGCCATTGAAAAACATGTTATTCATATACCAGAAATGTTTGAAGCTACTGACTGAATGAAAGGAGCTGGCACCTCACTCTCTTTGAATCTTCTTTATCATGCTAAGAGGAGCAGGAAAAAGCAAAAAATTTCAGAATTGCACCTTGCAATGCGGAGAAATTACTGTTTGTGCATTTACAATATTCATTGATTTTTGCCATTGAAAAACGTCCAGAAATGATTGAAGCTACTGACTGAATGAAAGGAGCTGGCATCTCACTCTCTTTGAATCTTCTTTATCATGCTAAGAGGAGCAGGAAAAAGCAAAAACTTTCAGAATTGCACCTTGCAATGCGGAGAAATTACTGTTTGTGCATTTACAATATTCATTGATTTTTGCCATTGAAAAACATCATGTTATTCATATACCAGAAATGTTTGAAGCTACTGACTGAATGAAAGGAGCTGGCATCTCACTCTCTTTGAATCTTCTTTATCATGCTAAGAGGAACAAGAAAAAGCAAAAAATTTCAGAATTGCACCTTGCAATGTGGAGAAATTACTGTTTGTGCATTTACAATATTCATTGATTTTTACCATTGAAAAACGTCCAGAAATGATTGAAGCTACTGACTGAATGAAAGTAGCTGGCATCTCACTCTCTTTGAATCTTCTTTATCATGCTAAGAGGAGCAGGAAAAAGCAAAAAATTTCAGACTTGCACCTTGCAATGCGGAGAAATTACTGTTTGTGCATTTACAATATTCATTGATTTTTGCCATTGAAAAACATCATGTTATTCATATACCAGAAATGTTTGAAGATACTGACTGAATGAAAGGAGCTGACATCTCACTCTCTTTGAATCTTCTTTATCATGCTAAGAGGAGCAGGAAAAAGCAAAAAATTTCAGAATTGCACCTTGCAATGCGGAGAAATTACTGTTTGTGCATTTACAATATTCATTGATTTTTGCCATTGAAAAACGTCCAGAAATGATTGAAGCTACTGACTGAATGAAAGGAGCTGGCATCTCACTCTCTTTGAATCTTGTTTATCATGCTAAGAGGAGCAGGAAAAAGCAAAAAATTTCAGAATTGCACCTTGCAATGCGGAGAAATTACTGTTTGTGCATTTACAATATTCATTGATTTTTGCCATTGAAAAACATCCAGAAATGATTGAAGCTACTGACTGAATGAAAGGAGCTGGCATCTCACTCTCTTTGAATCTTCTTTATCATGCTAAGAGGAGCAGGAAAAAGCAAAAAATTTCAGAATTGCACCTTGCAATGCGGAGAAATTACTGTTTGTGCATTTACAATATTCATTGATTTTTGCCATTGAAAAACATCATGTTATTCATATACCAGAAATGTTTGAAGCTACTGACTGAATGAAAGGAGCTGGCATCTCACTCTCTTTGAATCTTCTTTATCATGCTAAGAGGAGCAGGAAAAAGCAAAAAATTTCATAATTGCACCTTGCAATGCGGAGAAATTACTGTTTGTGCATTTACAATATTCATTGATTTTTGCCATTGAAAAACATCCAGAAATGATTGAAGCTACTGACTGAATGAAAGGAGCTGGCATCTCACTCTCTTTGAATCATGTTTATCATGCTAAGAGGAGCAGGAAAAAGCAAAAAATTTCAGAATTGCACCTTGCAATGCGGAGAAATTACTGTTTGTGCATTTACAATATTCATTGATTTTTGCCATTGAAAAACGTCCAGAAATTATTGAAGCTACTGACTGAATGAAAGGAGCTGGCATCTCACTCTCTTTGAATCTTCTTTATCATGCTAAGAGGAGCAGGAAAAAGCAAAAAATTTCAGAATTGCACCTTGCAATGCGGAGAAATTACTGTTTGTGCATTTACAATATTCATTGATTTTTGCCATTGAAAAACATCATGTTATTCATATACCAGAAATGTTTGAAGCTACTGACTGAATGAAAGGAGCTGGCATCTCACTCTCTTTGAATCTTCTTTATCATGCTAAGAGGAGCAGGAAAAAGCAAAAAATTTCAGAATTGCAACTTGCAATGCGGAGAAATTACTGTTTGTGCATTTACAATATTCATTGATTTTTGCCATTGAAAAACGTCCAGAAATGATTGAAGCTACTGACTGAATGAAAGGAGCTGGCATCTCACTCTCTTTGAATCTTCTTTATCATGCTAAGAGGAGCAGGTAAAAGCAAAAAATTTCAGAATTGCACCTTGCAATGCGGAGAAATTACTGTTTGTGCATTTACAATATTCATTGATTTTTGCCATTGAAAAACGTCCAGAAATGATTGAAGCTACTGACTGAATGAAAGGAGCTGGCATCTCACTCTCTTTGAATCTTGTTTATCATGCTAAGAGGAGCAGGAAAAAGCAAAAAATTTCAGAATTGCACCTTGCAATGCGGAGAAATTACTGTTTGTGCATTTGCAATATTCATTGATTTTTGCCATTGAAAAACGTCCAGAAATGATTGAAGCTACTGACTGAATGAAAGGAGCTGGCATCTCACTCTCTTTGAATCTTCTTTATCATGCTAAGAGGAGCAGGAAAAAGCAAAAAATTTCAGAATTGCACCTTGCAATGCGGAGAAATTACTGTTTGTGCATTTACAATATTCATTGATTTTTGCCATTGAAAAACATCATGTTATTCATATACCAGAAATGATTGAAGCTACTGACTGAATGAAAGGAGCTGGCATCTCACTCTCTTTGAATCTTCTTTATCATGCTAAGAGGAGCAGGAAAAAGCAAAAAATTTCAGAATTGCACCTTGCAATGCGGAGAAATTACTGTTTGTGCATTTACAATATTCATTGATTTTTGCCATTGAAAAACATCATGTTATTCATATACCAGAAATGTTTGAAGCTACTGACTGAATGAAAGGAGCTGGCATCTCACTCTCTTTGAATCTTCTTTATCATGCTAAGAGGAGCAGGAAAAAGCAAAAAATTTCAGAATTGCACCTTGCAATGCGGAGAAATTACTGTTTGTGCATTTACAATATTCATTGATTTTTACCATTGAAAAACGTCCAGAAATGATTGAGGCTACTGACTGAACGAAAGGAGCTGGCATCTCACTCTCTTTGAATCTTCTTTAACATGCTAAGAGGAGCAGGAAAAAGCAAAAAATTTCAGAATTGCACCTTGCAATGCGGAGAAATTACTGTTTGTGCATTTACAATATTCATTGATTTTTGCCATTGAAAAACATCATGTTATTCATATACCAGAAATGTTTGAAGCTACTGACTGAATGAAAGGAGCTGGCATCTCACTCTCTTTGAATCTTCTTTATCATGCTAAGAGGAGCAGGAAAAAACAAAAAATTTCAGAATTGCACCTTGCAATGCGGAGAAATTACTGTTTGTGCATTTACAATATTCATTGATTTTTGCCATTGAAAAACATCATGTTATTCATATACCAGAAATGATTGAAGCTACTGACTGAATGAAAGGAGCTGGCATCTCACTCTCTTTGAATCTTCTTTATCATGCTAAGAGGAGCAGGAAAAAGTAAAAAATTTCAGAATTGCACCTTGCAATGCGGAGAAATTACTGTTTGTGCATTTACAATATTCAATGATTTTTGCCATTGAAAAAAGTCCAGAAATGATTGAAGCTACTGACTCAATGAAAGGAGCTGGCATCTCACTCTCTTTGAATCTTCTTTATCATGCTAAGAGGAGCAGGAAAAAGCAAAAAATTTCAGAATTGCACCTTGCAATGCGGAGAAATTACTGTTTGTGCATTTACAATATTCATTGATTTTTGCCATTGAAAAACATCATGTTATTCATATACCAGAAATGTTTGAAGCTACTGACTGAATGAAAGGAGCTGGCATCTCACTCTCTTTGAATCTTCTTTATCATGCTAAGAGTAGCAGGAAAAAGCAAAAAATTTCAGAATTGCACCTTGCAATGCGGAGAAATTACTGTTTGTGCATTTACAATATTCATTGATTTTTGCCATTGAAAAACATCATGTTATTCATATACCAGAAATGTTTCAAGCTACTGACTGAATGAAAGGAGCTGGCATCTCACTCTCTTTGAATCTTCTTTATCATGCTAAGAGGAGCAGGAAAAAGCAAAAAATTTCAGAATTGCACCTTGCAATGCGGAGAAATTACTGTTTGTGCATTTACAATATTCATTGATTTTTGCCATTGAAAAACATGTTATTCATATACCAGAAATGTTTGAAGCTACTGACTGAATGAAAGGAGCTGGCACCTCACTCTCTTTGAATCTTCTTTATCATGCTAAGAGGAGCAGGAAAAAGCAAAAAATTTCAGAATTGCACCTTGCAATGCGGAGAAATTACTGTTTGTGCATTTACAATATTCATTGATTTTTGCCATTGAAAAACGTCCAGAAATGATTGAAGCTACTGACTGAATGAAAGGAGCTGGCATCTCACTCTCTTTGAATCTTCTTTATCATGCTAAGAGGAGCAGGAAAAAGCAAAAAATTTCAGAATTGCACCTTGCAATGCGGAGAAATTACTGTTTGTGCATTTACAATATTCATTGATTTTTGCCATTGAAAAACGTTCAGAAATGATTGAAGCTACTGACTGAATGAAAGGAGCTGGCATCTCACTCTCTTTGAATATACTTTATCATGCTAAGAGGAGCAGGAAAAAGCAAAAAATTTCAGAATTGCGCCTTGCAATGCGGAGAAATTAGTGTTTGTGCATTTACAAAATTCATTGATTTTTGCCATTGAAAAACATCATGTTATTCATTTACCAGAAATGATTGAAGCTACTGACTGAATGAAAGGAGCTGGCATCTCACTCTCTTTGAAACTTCTTTATCATGCTAAGAGGAGCAGGAAAAAGCAAAAAATTTCAGAATTGCACCTTGCAATGCGGAGAAATTACTGTTTGTGCATTTACAATATTCATTGATTTTTGCCATTGAAAAACGTCCAGAATTGATTGAAGCTACTGACTGAATGAAAGGAGCTGGCATCTCACTCTCTTTGAATCTTCTTTATCATGCTAAGAGGAGCAGGAAAAAGCAAAAAATTTCAGAATTGCACCTTGCAATGCGGAGAAATTACTGTTTGTGCATTTACAATATTCATTGATTTTTACCATTGAAAATCGTCCAGAAATGATTGAAGCTACTGACTGAATGAAAGTAGCTGGCATCTCACTCTCTTTGAATCTTCTTTATCATGCTAAGAGGAGCAGGAAAAAGCAAAAAATTTCAGAATTGCACCTTGCAATGCGGAGAAATTACTGTTTGTGCATTTACAATATTCATTGATTTTTGCCATTGAAAAACGTCCAGAAATGATTGAAGCTACTGACTGAATGAAAGGAGCTGGCATCTCACTCTCTTTGAATCTTCTTTATCATGCTAAGAGGAGCAGGAAAAAGCAAAAAATTTCAGAATTGCACCTTGCAATGCGGAGAAATTACTGTTTGTGCATTTACAATATTCATTGATTTTTGCCATTGAAAAACATCCAGAAATGATTGAAGCTACTGACTGAATGAAAGGAGCTGGCATCTCACTCTCTTTGAATCTTCTTTATCATGCTAAGAGGAGCAGGAAAAAGCAAAAAATTTCAGAATTGCACCTTGCAATGCGGAGAAATTACTGTTTGTGCATTTACAATATTCATTGATTTTTGCCATTGAAAAACATCATGTTATTCATATACCAGAAATGTTTGAAGCTACTGACTGAATGAAAGGAGCTGGCATCTCACTCTCTTTTAATCTTCTTTATCATGCTAAGAGGAGCAGGAAAAAGCAAAAAATTTCAGAATTGCACCTTGCAATGCGGAGAAATTACTGTTTGTGCATTTACAATATTCATTGATTTTTGCCATTGAAAAACATGTTATTCATATACCAGAAATGTTTGAAGCTACTGACTGAATGAAAGGAGCTGGCACCTCACTCTCTTTGAATCTTTATCATGCTAAGAGGAGCGGGAAAAAGCAAAAAATTTCAGAATTGCACCTTGCAATGCGGAGAAATTACTGTTTGTGCATTTACAATATTCATTGATTTTTGCCATTGAAAAACGTCCAGAAATGATTGAAGGTACTGACTGAATGAAAGGAGCTGGCATCTCACTCTCTTTGAATCTTCTTTATCATGCTAAGAGGAGCAGGAAAAAGCAAAAAATTTCAGAATTGCACCTTGCAATGCGGAGAAATTACTGTTTGTGCATTTACAATATTCATTGATTTTTGCCATTGAAAAACGTCCAGAAATGATTGAAGCTACTGACTGAATGAAAGGAGCTGGCATCTCACTCTCTTTGAATCTTCTTTATTATGCTAAGAGGAGCAGGAAAAAGCAAAAAATTTCAGAATTGCACCTTGCAATGCGGAGAAATTACAGTTTGTGCATTTACAATATTCATTGATTTTTGCCATTGAAAAACATCCAGAAATGATTGAAGCTACTGACTGAATGAAAGGAGCTGGCATCTCACTCTCTTTGAATCTTCTTTATCATGCTAAGAGGAGCAGGAAAAAGCAAAAAATTTCAGAATTGCACCTTGCAATGCGGAGAAATTACTGTTTGTGCATTTACAATATTCATTGATTTTTGCCATTGAAAAACATCATGTTATTCATATACCAGAAATGTTTGAAGCTACTGACTGAATGAAAGGAGCTGGCATCTCACTCTCTTTGAATCTTCTTTATCATGCTAAGAGGAGCAAGAAAAAGCAAAAAATTTCAGAATTGCACCTTGCAATGTGAAGAAATTACTGTTTGTGCATTTACAATATTCATTGATTTTTACCATTGAAAAACGTCCAGAAATGATTGAAGCTACTGACTGAATGAAAGTAGCTGGCATCTCACTCTCTTTGAATCTTCTTTATCATGCTAAGAGGAGCAGGAAAAAGCAAAAAATTTCAGACTTGCACCTTGCAATGCGGAGAAATTACTGTTTGTGCATTTACAATATTCATTGATTTTTGCCATTGAAAAACATCATGTTATTCATATACCAGAAATGTTTGAAGCTACTGACTGAATGAAAGGAGCTGGCATCTCACTCTCTTTGAATCTTCTTTATCATGCTAAGAGGAGCAGGAAAAAGCAAAAAATTTCAGAATTGCACCTTGCAATGCGGAGAAATTACTGTTTGTGCATTTACAATATTCATTGATTTTTGCCATTGAAAAACGTCCAGAAATGATTGAAGCTACTGACTGAATGAAAGGAGCTGGCATCTCACTCTCTTTGAATCTTGTTTATCATGCTAAGAGGAGCAGGAAAAAGCAAAAAATTTCAGAATTGCACCTTGCAATGCGGAGAAATTACTGTTTGTGCATTTACAATATTCATTGATTTTTGCCATTGAAAAACATCCAGAAATGATTGAAGCTACTGACTGAATGAAAGGAGCTGGCATCTCACTCTCTTTGAATCTTCTTTATCATGCTAAGAGGAGCAGGAAAAAGCAAAAAATTTCAGAATTGCACCTTGCAATGCGGAGAAATTACTGTTTGTGCATTTACAATATTCATTGATTTTTGCCATTGAAAAACATCATGTTATTCATATACCAGAAATGTTTGAAGCTACTGACTGAATGAAAGGAGCTGGCATCTCACTCTCTTTGAATCTTCTTTATCATGCTAAGAGGAGCAGGAAAAAGCAAAAAATTTCATAATTGCACCTTGCAATGCGGAGAAATTACTGTTTGTGCATTTACAATATTCATTGATTTTTGCCATTGAAAAACATCCAGAAATGATTGAAGCTACTGACTGAATGAAAGGAGCTGGCATCTCACTCTCTTTGAATCATGTTTATCATGCTAAGAGGAGCAGGAAAAAGCAAAAAATTTCAGAATTGCACCTTGCAATGCGGAGAAATTACTGTTTGTGCATTTACAATATTCATTGATTTTTGCCATTGAAAAACGTCCAGAAATTATTGAAGCTACTGACTGAATGAAAGGAGCTGGCATCTCACTCTCTTTGAATCTTCTTTATCATGCTAAGAGGAGCAGGAAAAAGCAAAAAATTTCAGAATTGCACCTTGCAATGCGGAGAAATTACTGTTTGTGCATTTACAATATTCATTGATTTTTGCCATTGAAAAACATCATGTTATTCATATACCAGAAATGATTGAAGCTACTGACTGAATGAAAGGAGCTGGCATCTCACTCTCTTTGAATCTTCTTTATCATGCTAAGAGGAGCAGGAAAAAGTAAAAAATTTCAGAATTCCACTATGCAATGCGGAGAAATTACTGTTTGTGCATTTATAATATTCAATGATTTTTGCCATTGAAAAACGTCCAGAAATGATTGAAGCTACTGACTGAACGAAAGGAGCTGGCATCTCACTCTCTTTGAATCTTCTTTATCATGCTAAGAGGAGCAGGAAAAAGCAAAAAATTTCAGAATTGCACCTTGCAATGCGGAGAAATTACTGTTTGTGCATTTACAATATTCATTGATTTTTGCCATTGAAAAACATCATGTTATTCATATACCAGAAATGTTTGAAGCTACTGACTGAATGAAAGGAGCTGGCATCTCACTCTCTTTGAATCTTCTTTATCATGCTAAGAGGAGCAGGAAAAAGCAAAAAATTTCAGAATTGCAACTTGCAATGCGGAGAAATTACTGTTTGTGCATTTACAATATTCATTGATTTTTGCCATTGAAAAACGTCCAGAAATGATTGAAGCTACTGACTGAATGAAAGGAGCTGGCATCTCACTCTCTTTAAATCTTCTTTATCATGCTAAGAGGAGCAGGTAAAAGCAAAAAATTTCAGAATTGCACCTTGCAATGCGGAGAAATTACTGTTTGTGCATTTACAATATTCATTGATTTTTGCCATTGAAAAACGTCCAGAAATGATTGAAGCTACTGACTGAATGAAAGGAGCTGGCATCTCACTCTCTTTGAATCTTGTTTATCATGCTAAGAGGAGCAGGAAAAAGCAAAAAATTTCAGAATTGCACCTTGCAATGCGGAGAAATTACTGTTTGTGCATTTGCAATATTCATTGATTTTTGCCATTGAAAAACGTCCAGAAATGATTGAAGCTACTGACTGAATGAAAGGAGCTGGCATCTCACTCTCTTTGAATCTTCTTTATCATGCTAAGAGGAGCAGGAAAAAGCAAAAAATTTCAGAATTGCACCTTGCAATGCGGAGAAATTACTGTTTGTGCATTTACAATATTCATTGATTTTTGCCATTGAAAAACATCATGTTATTCATATACCAGAAATGATTGAAGCTACTGACTGAATGAAAGGAGCTGGCATCTCACTCTCTTTGAATCTTCTTTATCATGCTAAGAGGAGCAGGAAAAAGCAAAAAATTTCAGAATTGCACCTTGCAATGCGGAGAAATTACTGTTTGTGCATTTACAATATTCATTGATTTTTGCCATTGAAAAACATCATGTTATTCATATACCAGAAATGTTTGAAGCTACTGACTGAATGAAAGGAGCTGGCATCTCACTCTCTTTGAATCTTCTTTATCATGCTAAGAGGAGCAGGAAAAAGCAAAAAATTTCAGAATTGCACCTTGCAATGCGGAGAAATTACTGTTTGTGCATTTACAATATTCATTGATTTTTGCCATTGAAAAACATCATGTTATTCATATACCAGAAATGTTTGAAGCTACTGACTGAATGAAAGGAGCTGGCATCTCACTCTCTTTGAATCTTCTTTATCATGCTAAGAGGAGCAGGAAAAAACAAAAAATTTCAGAATTGCACCTTGCAATGCGGAGAAATTACTGTTTGTGCATTTACAATATTCATTGATTTTTGCCATTGAAAAACATCATGTTATTCATATACCAGAAATGATTGAAGCTACTGACTGAATGAAAGGAGCTGGCATCTCACTCTCTTTGAATCTTCTTTATCATGCTAAGAGGAGCAGGAAAAAGTAAAAAATTTCAGAATTGCACCTTGCAATGCGGAGAAATTACTGTTTGTGCATTTCCAATATTCAATGATTTTTGCCATTGAAAAAAGTCCAGAAATGATTGAAGATACTGACTCAATGAAAGGAGCTGGCATCTCACTCTCTTTGAATCTTCTTTATCATGCTAAGAGGAGCAGGAAAAAGCAAAAAATTTCAGAATTGCACCTTGCAATGCGGAGAAATTACTGTTTGTGCATTTACAATATTCATTGATTTTTGCCATTGAAAAACATCATGTTATTCATATACCAGAAATGTTTGAAGCTACTGACTGAATGAAAGGAGCTGGCATCTCACTCTCTTTGAATCTTCTTTATCATGCTAAGAGGAGCAGGAAAAAGCAAAAAATTTCAGAATTGCACCTTGCAATGCGGAGAAATTACTGTTTGTGCATTTACAATATTCATTGATTTTTGCCATTGAAAAACATCATGTTATTCATATACCAGAAATGTTTGAAGCTACTGACTGAATGAAAGGAGCTGGCATCTCACTCTCTTTGAATCTTCTTTATCATGCTAAGAGGAGCAGGAAAAAGCAAAAAATTTCAGAATTGCACCTTGCAATGCGGAGAAATTACTGTTTGTGCATTTACAATATTCATTGATTTTTGCCATTGAAAAACATGTTATTCATATACCAGAAATGTTTGAAGTTACTGACTGAATGAAAGGAGCTGGCATCTCACTCTCTTTGAATCTTCTTTATCATGCTAAGAGGAGCAGGAAAAAGCAAAAAATTTCAGAATTGCACCTTGCAATGCGGAGAAATTACAGTTTGTGCATTTACAATATTCATTGATTTTTGCCATTGAAAAACGTCCAGAAATGATTGAAGCTACTGACTGAATGAAAGGAGCTGGCATCTCACTCTCTTTGAATCTTCTTTATCATGCTAAGAGGAGCAGGAAAAAGCAAAAAATTTCAGAATTGCACCTTGCAATGCGGAGAAATTACTGTTTGTGCATTTACAATATTCATTGATTTTTGCCATTGAAAAACGTCCAGAAATGATTGAAGCTACTGACTGAATGAAAGGAGCTGGCATCTCACTCTCTTTGAATCTTCTTTATCATGCTAAGATGAGCAGGAAAAAGCAAAAAATTTCAGAATTGCTCCTTGCAATGCGGAGAAATTACTGTTTGTGCATTTACAATATTCATTGATTTTTGCCATTGAAAAACATGTTATTCATATACCAGAAATGTTTGAAGCTACTGACTGAATGAAAGGAGCTGGCACCTCACTCTCTTTGAATCTTCTTTATCATGCTAAGAGGAGCAGGAAAAAGCAAAAAATTTCAGAATTGCACCTTGCAATGCGGAGAAATTACTGTTTGTGCATTTACAATATTCATTGATTTTTGCCATTGAAAAACGTCCAGAAATGATTGAAGCTACTGACTGAATGAAAGGAGCTGGCATCTCACTCTCTTTGAATCTTCTTTATCATGCTAAGAGGAGCAGGAAAAAGCAAAAAATTTCAGAATTGCACCTTGCAATGCGGAGAAATTACTGTTTGTGCATTTACAATATTCATTGATTTTTGCCATTGAAAAACGTTCAGAAATGATTGAAGCTACTGACTGAATGAAAGGAGCTGGCATCTCACTCTCTTTGAATCTTCTTTATCATGCTAAGAGGAGCAGGAAAAAGCAAAAAATTTCAGAATTGCGCCTTGCAATGCGGAGAAATTAGTGTTTGTGCATTTACAAAATTCATTGATTTTTGCCATTGAAAAACATCATGTTATTCATTTACCAGAAATGATTGAAGCTACTGACTGAATGAAAGGAGCTGGCATCTCACTCTCTTTGAAACTTCTTTATCATGCTAAGAGGAGCAGGAAAAAGCAAAAAATTTCAGAATTGCACCTTGCAATGCGGAGAAATTACTGTTTGTGCATTTACAATATTCATTGATTTTTGCCATTGAAAAACGTCCAGAAATGATTGAAGCTACTGACTGAATGAAAGGAGCTGGCATCTCACTCTCTTTGAATCTTCTTTATCATGCTAAGAGGAGCAGGAAAAAGCAAAAAATTTCAGAATTGCACCTTGCAATGCGGAGAAATTACTGTTTGTGCATTTACAATATTCATTGATTTTTACCATTGAAAAACGTCCAGAAATGATTGAAGCTACTGACTGAATGAAAGTAGCTGGCATCTCACTCTCTTTGAATCTTCTTTATCATGCTAAGAGGAGCAGGAAAAAGCAAAAAATTTCAGACTTGCACCTTGCAATGCGGAGAAATTACTGTTTGTGCATTTACAATATTCATTGATTTTTGCCATTGAAAAACATCATGTTATTCATATACCAGAAATGTTTGAAGCTACTGACTGAATGAAAGGAGCTGGCATCTCACTCTCTTTGAATCTTCTTTATCATGCTAAGAGGAGCAGGAAAAAGCAAAAAATTTCAGAATTGCACCTTGCAATGCGGAGAAATTACTGTTTGTGCATTTACAATATTCATTGATTTTTGCCATTGAAAAACGTCCAGAAATGATTGAAGCTACTGACTGAATGAAAGGAGCTGGCATCTCACTCTCTTTGAATCTTCTTTATCATGCTAAGAGGAGCAGGAAAAAGCAAAAAATTTCAGAATTGCACCTTACAATGCGGAGAAATTACAGTTTGTGCATTTACAATATTCATTGATTTTTGCCATTGAAAAACGTCCAGAAATGATTGAAGCTACTGACTGAATGAAAGGAGCTGGCATCTCACTCTCTTTGAATCTTCTTTATCATGCTAAGAGGAGCAGGAAAAAGCAAAAAATTTCAGAATTGCACCTTGCAATGCGGAGAAATTACTGTTTGTGCATTTACAATATTCATTGATTTTTGCCATTGAAAAACGTCCAGAAATGATTGAAGCTACTGACTGAATGAAAGGAGCTGGCATCTCACTCTCTTTGAATCTTCTTTATCATGCTAAGAGGAGCAGGAAAAAGCAAAAAATTTCAGAATTGCACCTTGCAATGCGGAGAAATTACTGTTTGTGCATTTACAATATTCATTGATTTTTGCCATTGAAAAACATCATGTTATTCATATACCAGAAATGTTTGAAGCTACTGACTGAATGAAAGGAGCTGGCATCTCACTCTCTTTGAATCTTCTTTATCATGCTAAGAGGAGCAGGAAAAAGCAAAAAATTTCAGAATTGCACCTTGCAATGCGGAGAAATTACTGTTTGTGCAATTACAATATTCATTGATTTTTGCCATTGAAAAACGTCCAGAAATGATTGAAGCTACTGACTGAATGAAAGGAGCTGGCATCTCACTCTCTATGAATCTTCTTTATCATGCTAAGAGGAGCAGGAAAAGCAAAAAATTTCAGAATTGCACCTTGCAATGCGAAGAAATTACAGTTTGTGCATTTACAATATTCATTGACTTTTGCCATTGAAAAACATCCAGAAATGATTGAAGCTACTGACTGAATGAAAGGAGCTGGCATCTCACTCTCTTTGAATCTTCTTTATCATGCTAAGAGGAGCAGGAAAAAGCAAAAAATTTCAGAATTGCACCTTGCAATGCGGAGAAATTACTGTTTGTGCATTTACAATATTCATTGATTTTTGCCATTGAAAAACGTCCAGAAATGATTGAAGCTACTGACTGAATGAAAGGAGCTGGCATCTCACTCTCTTTGAATCTTCTTTATCATGCTAAGAGGAGCAGGAAAAAGCAAAAAATTTCAGAATTGCGCCTTGCAATGCGGAGAAATTACTGTTTGTGCATTTACAAAATTCATTGATTTTTGCCATTGAAAAACATCATGTTATTCATTTACCAGAAATGATTGAAGCTACTGACTGAATGAAAGGAGCTGGCATCTCACTCTCTTTGAATCTTCTTTATCATGCTAAGAGGAGCAGGAAAAAGCAAAACATTTCAGAATTGCACCTTGCAATGCGAAGAAATTACTGTTTGTGCATTTACAATATTCATTGATTTTTGCCATTGAAAAACGTCCAGAAATGATTGAAGCTACTGACTGAATGAAAGGAGCTGGCATCTCACTCTCTTTGAATCTTCTTTATCATGCTAAGAGGAGCAGGAAAAAGCAAAAAATTTCAGAATTGCACCTTGCAATGCGGAGAAATTACTGTTTCTGCATTTACAATATTCATTGATTTTTACCATTGAAAAACGTCCAGAAATGATTGAAGCTACTGACTGAATGAAAGTAGCTGGCATCTCACTCTCTTTGAATCTTCTTTATCATGCTAAGAGGAGCAGGAAAAAGCAAAAAATTTCAGACTTGCACCTTGCAATGCGGAGAAATTACTGTTTGTGCATTTACAATATTCATTGATTTTTGCCATTGAAAAACATGTTATTCATATACCAGAAATGTTTGAAGCTACTGACTGAATGAAAGGAGCTGGCATCTCACTCTCTTTGAATCTTCTTTATCATGCTAAGAGGAGCAGGAAAAAGCAAAAAATTTCAGAATTGCACCTTGCAATGCGGAGAAATTACAGTTTGTGCATTTACAATATTCATTGATTTTTGCCATTGAAAAACGTCCAGAAATGATTGAAGCTACTGACTGAATGAAAGGAGCTGGCATCTCACTCTCTTTGAATCTTCTTTATCATGCTAAGAGGAGCAGGAAAAAGCAAAAAATTTCAGAATTGCACCTTGCAATGCGGAGAAATTACTGTTTGTGCATTTACAATATTCATTGATTTTTGCCATTGAAAAACGTCCAGAAATGATTGAAGCTACTGACTGAATGAAAGGAGCTGGCATCTCACTCTCTTTGAATCTTCTTTATCATGCTAAGAGGAGCAGGAAAAAGCAAAAAATTTCAGAATTGCTCCTTGCAATGCGGAGAATTTACTGTTTGTGCATTTACAATATTCATTGATTTTTGCCATTGAAAAACATGTTATTCATATACCAGAAATGTTTGAAGCTACTGACTGAATGAAAGGAGCTGGCACCTCACTCTCTTTGAATCTTCTTTATCATGCTAAGAGGAGCAGGAAAAAGCAAAAAATTTCAGAATTGCACCTTGCAATGCGGAGAAATTACTGTTTGTGCATTTACAATATTCATTGATTTTTGCCATTGAAAAACGTCCAGAAATGATTGAAGCTACTGACTGAATGAAAGGAGCTGGCATCTCACTCTCTTTGAATCTTCTTTATCATGCTAAGAGGAGCAGGAAAAAGCAAAAAATTTCAGAATTGCACCTTGCAATGCGGAGAAATTACTGTTTGTGCATTTACAATATTCATTGATTTTTGCCATTGAAAAACGTTCAGAAATGATTGAAGCTACTGACTGAATGAAAGGAGCTGGCATCTCACTCTCTTTGAATCTTCTTTATCATGCTAAGAGGAGCAGGAAAAAGCAAAAAATTTCAGAATTGCGCTTTGCAATGCGGAGAAATTAGTGTTTGTGCATTTACAAAATTCATTGATTTTTGGCATTGAAAAACATCATGTTATTCATTTACCAGAAATGATTGAAGCTACTGACTGAATGAAAGGAGCTGGCATCTCACTCTCTTTGAAACTTCTTTATCATGCTAAGAGGAGCAGGAAAAAGCAAAAAATTTCAGAATTGCACCTTGCAATGCGGAGAAATTACTGTTTGTGCATTTACAATATTCATTGATTTTTGCCATTGAAAAACGTCCAGAAATGATTGAAGCTACTGACTGAATGAAAGGAGCTGGCATCTCACTCTCTTTGAATCTTCTTTATCATGCTAAGAGGAGCAGGAAAAAGCAAAAAATTTCAGAATTGCACCTTGCAATGCGGAGAAATTACTGTTTGTGCATTTACAATATTCATTGATTTTTACCATTGAAAAACGTCCAGAAATGATTGAAGCTACTGACTGAATGAAAGTAGCTGGCATCTCACTCTCTTTGAATCTTCTTTATCATGCTAAGAGGAGCAGGAAAAAGCAAAAAATTTCAGACTTGCACCTTGCAATGCGGAGAAATTACTGTTTGTGCATTTACAATATTCATTGATTTTTGCCATTGAAAAACATCATGTTATTCATATACCAGAAATGTTTGAAGCTACTGACTGAATGAAAGGAGCTGGCATCTCACTCTCTTTGAATCTTCTTTATCATGCTAAGAGGAGCAGGAAAAAGCAAAAAATTTCAGAATTGCACCTTGCAATGCGGAGAAATTACTGTTTGTGCATTTACAATATTCATTGATTTTTGCCATTGAAAAACGTCCAGAAATGATTGAAGCTACTGACTGAATGAAAGGAGCTGGCATCTCACTCTCTTTGAATCTTCTTTATCATGCTAAGAGGAGCAGGAAAAAGCAAAAAATTTCAGAATTGCACCTTACAATGCGGAGAAATTACAGTTTGTGCATTTACAATATTCATTGATTTTTGCCATTGAAAAACGTCCAGAAATGATTGAAGCTACTGACTGAATGAAAGGAGCTGGCATCTCACTCTCTTTGAATCTTCTTTATCATGCTAAGAGGAGCAGGAAAAAGCAAAAAATTTCAGAATTGCACCTTGCAATGCGGAGAAATTACTGTTTGTGCATTTACAATATTCATTGATTTTTGCCATTGAAAAACGTCCAGAAATGATTGAAGCTACTGACTGAATGAAAGGAGCTGGCATCTCACTCTCTTTGAATCTTCTTTATCATGCTAAGAGGAGCAGGAAAAAGCAAAAAATTTCAGAATTGCACCTTGCAATGCGGAGAAATTACTGTTTGTGCATTTACAATATTCATTGATTTTTGCCATTGAAAAACATCATGTTATTCATATACCAGAAATGTTTGAAGCTACTGACTGAATGAAAGGAGCTGGCATCTCACTCTCTTTGAATCTTCTTTATCATGCTAAGAGGAGCAGGAAAAAGCAAAAAATTTCAGAATTGCACCTTGCAATGCGGAGAAATTACTGTTTGTGCAATTACAATATTCATTGATTTTTGCCATTGAAAAACGTCCAGAAATGATTGAAGCTACTGACTGAATGAAAGGAGCTGGCATCTCACTCTCTATGAATCTTCTTTATCATGCTAAGAGGAGCAGGAAAAGCAAAAAATTTCAGAATTGCACCTTGCAATGCGAAGAAATTACAGTTTGTGCATTTACAATATTCATTGACTTTTGCCATTGAAAAACATCCAGAAATGATTGAAGCTACTGACTGAATGAAAGGAGCTGGCATCTCACTCTCTTTGAATCTTCTTTATCATGCTAAGAGGAGCAGGAAAAAGCAAAAAATTTCAGAATTGCACCTTGCAATGCGGAGAAATTACTGTTTGTGCATTTACAATATTCATTGATTTTTGCCATTGAAAAACGTCCAGAAATGATTGAAGCTACTGACTGAATGAAAGGAGCTGGCATCTCACTCTCTTTGAATCTTCTTTATCATGCTAAGAGGAGCAGGAAAAAGCAAAAAATTTCAGAATTGCGCCTTGCAATGCGGAGAAATTACTGTTTGTGCATTTACAAAATTCATTGATTTTTGCCATTGAAAAACATCATGTTATTCATTTACCAGAAATGATTGAAGCTACTGACTGAATGAAAGGAGCTGGCATCTCACTCTCTTTGAATCTTCTTTATCATGCTAAGAGGAGCAGGAAAAAGCAAAACATTTCAGAATTGCACCTTGCAATGCGAAGAAATTACTGTTTGTGCATTTACAATATTCATTGATTTTTGCCATTGAAAAACGTCCAGAAATGATTGAAGCTACTGACTGAATGAAAGGAGCTGGCATCTCACTCTCTTTGAATCTTCTTTATCATGCTAAGAGGAGCAGGAAAAAGCAAAAAATTTCAGAATTGCACCTTGCAATGCGGAGAAATTACTGTTTCTGCATTTACAATATTCATTGATTTTTACCATTGAAAAACGTCCAGAAATGATTGAAGCTACTGACTGAATGAAAGTAGCTGGCATCTCACTCTCTTTGAATCTTCTTTATCATGCTAAGAGGAGCAGGAAAAAGCAAAAAATTTCAGACTTGCACCTTGCAATGCGGAGAAATTACTGTTTGTGCATTTACAATATTCATTGATTTTTGCCATTGAAAAACATCATGTTATTCATATACCAGAAATGTTTGAAGCTACTGACTGAATGAAAGGAGCTGGCATCTCACTCTCTTTGAATCTTCTTTATCATGCTAAGAGGAGCAGGAAAAAGCAAAAAATTTCAGAATTGCACCTTGCAATGCGGAGAAATTACTGTTTGTGCATTTACAATATTCATTGATTTTTGCCATTGAAAAACGTCCAGAAATGATTGAAGCTACTGACTGAATGAAAGGAGCTGGCATCTCACTCTCTTTGAATCTTCTTTATCATGCTAAGAGGAGCAGGAAAAAGCAAAATATTTCAGAATTGCACCTTACAATGCGGAGAAATTACAGTTTGTGCATTTACAATATTCATTGATTTTTGCCATTGAAAAACGTCCAGAAATGATTGAAGCTACTGACTGAATGAAAGGAGCTGGCATCTCACTCTCTTTGAATCTTCTTTATCAAGTTAAGAGGAGCAGGAAAAAGCAAAAAATTTCAGAATTGCACCTTGCAATGCGGAGAAATTACTGTTTGTGCATTTACAATATTCATTGATTTTTGCCATTGAAAAACATGTTATTCATATACCAGAAATGTTTGAAGCTACTGACTGAATGAAAGGAGCTGGAACCTCACTCTCTTTGAATCTTCTTTATCATGCTAAGAGGAGCAGGAAAAAGCAAAAAATTTCAGAATTGCACCTTGCAATGCGGAGAAATTACTGTTTGTACATTTACAATATTCATTGATTTTTGCCATTGAAAAACGTCCAGAAATGATTGAAGCTACTGACTGAATGAAAGGAGCTGGCATCTCACTCACTTTGAATCTTCTTTATCATGCTAAGAGGAGCAGGAAAAAGCAAAAAATTTCAGAATTGCACCTTGCAATGCGGAGAAATTACTGTTTGTGCATTTACAATATTCATTGATTTTTGCCATTGAAAAACGTCCAGAAATGATTGAAGCTACTGACTGAATGAAAGGAGCTGGCATCTCACTCTCTTTGAATCTTCTTTATCATGCTAAGAGGAGCAGGAAAAAGCAAACAATTTCAGAATTGCGCCTTGCAATGCGGAGAAATTACTGTTTGTGCATTTACAAAATTCATTGATTTTTGCCATTGAAAAACATCATGTTATTCATTTACCAGAAATGATTGAAGCTACTGACTGAATGAAACGAGCTGGCATCTCACTCTCTTTGAATCTTCTTTATCATGCTAAGAGGAGCAGGAAAAAGCAAAAAATTTCAGAATTGCACCTTGCAATGCGGAGAAATTACTGTTTGTGCATTTACAATATTCATTGATTTTTGCCATTGAAAAACGTCCAGAAATGATTGAAGCTACTGACTGAATGAAAGGAGCTGGCATCTCACTCTCTTTGAATCTTCTTTATCATGCTAAGAGGAGCGGGAAAAAGCAAAAAATTTCAGAATTGCACCTTGCAATGCGGAGAAATTACTGTTTGTGCATTTACAATATTCATTGATTTTTACCATTGAAAAACGTCCAGAAATGATTGAAGCTACTGACTGAATGAAAGTAGCTGGCATCTCACTCTCTTTGAATCTTCTTTATCATGCTAAGAGGAGCAGGAAAAAGCAAAAAATTTCAGACTTGCACCTTGCAATGCGGAGAAATTACTGTTTGTGCATTTACAATATTCATTGATTTTTGCCATTGAAAAACATCATGTTATTCATATACCAGAAATGTTTGAAGCTACTGACTGAATGAAAGGAGCTGGCATCTCACTCTCTTTGAATCTTCTTTATCATGCTAAGAGGAGCAGGAAAAAGCAAAAAATTTCAGAATTGCACCTTGCAATGCGGAGAAATTACTGTTTGTGCATTTACAATATTCATTGATTTTTGCCATTGAAAAACATCATGTTATTCATATACCAGAAATGTTTGAAGCTACTGACTGAATGAAAGGAGCTGGCATCTCACTCTCTTTGAATCTTCTTTATCATGCTAAGAGGAGCAGGAAAAAGCAAAAAATTTCAGAATTGCACCTTGCAATGCGGAGAAATTACTGTTTGTGCATTTACAATATTCATTGATTTTTGCCATTGAAAAACGTCCAGAAATGATTGAAGCTACTGACTGAATGAAAGGAGCTGGCATCTCACTCTCTTTGAATCTTCTTTATCATGCTAAGAGGAGCAGGAAAAAGCAAAAAATTTCAGAATTGCACCTTACAATGCGGAGAAATTACAGTTTGTGCATTTACAATATTCATTGATTTTTGCCATTGAAAAACGTCCAGAAATGATTGAAGCTACTGACTGAATGAAAGGAGCTGGCATCTCACTCTCTTTGAATCTTCTTTATCATGCTAAGAGGAGCAGGAAAAAGCAAAAAATTTCAGAATTGCACCTTACAATGCGGAGAAATTACAGTTTGTGCATTTACAATATTCATTGATTTTTGCCATTGAAAAACGTCCAGAAATGATTGAAGCTACTGACTGAATGAAAGGAGCTGGCATCTCACTCTCTTTGAATCTTCTTTATCATGCTAAGAGGAGCAGGAAAAAGCAAAAAATTTCAGAATTGCACCTTGCAATGCGGAGAAATTACTGTTTGTGCATTTACAATATTCATTGATTTTTGCCATTGAAAAACGTCCAGAAATGATTGAAGCTACTGACTGAATGAAAGGAGCTGGCATCTCACTCTCTTTGAATTTTCTTTATCATGCTAAGAGGAGCAGGAAAAAGCAAAAAATTTCAGAATTGCACCTTGCAATGCGGAGAAATTACTGTTTGTGCATTTACAATATTCATTGATTTTTGCCATTGAAAAACATGTTATTCATATACCAGAAATGTTTGAAGCTACTGACTGAATGAAAGGAGCTGGCACCTCACTCTCTTTGAATCTTCTTTATCATGCTAAGAGGAGCAGGATAAAGCAAAAAATTTCAGAATTGCACCTTGCAATGCGGAGAAATTACTGTTTGTGCATTTACAATATTCATTGATTTTTGCCATTGAAAAACGTCCAGAAATGATTGAAGCTACTGACTGAATGAAAGGAGCTGGCATCTCACTCTCTTTGAATCTTCTTTATCATGCTAAGAGGAGCTGGAAAAAGCAAAAAATTTCAGAATTGCACCTTGCAATGCGGAGAAATTACTGTTTGTGCATTTACAATATTCATTAATTTTTGCCATTGAAAAACATCATGTTATTCATATACCAGAAATGTTTGAAGCTACTGACTGAATGAAAGGAGCTGGCATCTCACTCTCTTTGAATCTTCTTTATCATGCTAAGAGGAGCAGGAAAAAGCAAAAAATTTCAGATTTGCACCTTGCAATGCGGAGAAATTACTGTTTGTGCATTTACAATATTCATTGATTTTTGCCATTGAAAAACGTCCAGAAATGATTGAAGCTACTGACTGAATGAAAGGAGCTGGCATCTCACTCTCTTTGAATCTTCTTTATCATGCTAAGAGGAGCAGGAAAAAGCAAAAAATTTCAGAATTGCACCTTGCAATGCGGAGAAATTACAGTTTGTGCATTTACAATATTCATTGATTTTTGCCATTGAAAAACGTCCAGAAATGATTGAAGCTACTGACTGAATGAAAGGAGCTGGCATCTCACTCTCTTTGAATCTTCTTTATCATGCTAAGAGGAGCAGGAAAAAGCAAAAAATTTCAGAATTGCTCCTTGCAATGCGGAGAAATTACTGTTTGTGCATTTACAATATTCATTGATTTTTGCCATTGAAAAACATGTTATTCATATACCAGAAATGTTTGAAGCTACTGACTGAATGAAAGGAGCTGGCACCTCACTCTCTTTGAATCTTCTTTATCATGCTAAGAGGAGCAGGAAAAAGCAAAAAATTTCAGAATTGCACCTTGCAATGCGGAGAAATTACTGTTTGTGCATTTACAATATTCATTGATTTTTGCCATTGAAAAACGTCCAGAAATGATTGAAGCTACTGACTGAATGAAAGGAGCTGGCATCTCACTCTCTTTGAATCTTCTTTATCATGCTAAGAGGAGCAGGAAAAAGCAAAAAATTTCAGAATTGCACCTTGCAATGCGGTGAAATTACTGTTTGTGCATTTACAATATTCATTGATTTTTGCCATTGAAAAACATCATGTTATTCATATACCAGAAATGATTGAAGCTACTGACTGAATGAAAGGAGCTGGCATCTCACTCTCTTTGAATCTTCTTTATCATGCTAAGAGGAGCAGGAAAATGTAAAAAATTTCAGAATTGCTCCTTGCAATGCGGAGAAATTACTGTTTGTGCATTTACAATATTCAATGATTTTTGCCATTGAAAAACGTCCAGAAATGATTGAAGCTACTGACTGAACGAAAGGAGCTGGCATCTCACTCTCTTTGAATCTTCTTTATCATGCTAAGAGGAGCAGGAAAAAGCAAAAAATTTCAGAATTGCACCTTGCAATGCGGAGAAATTACTGTTTGTGCATTTACAATATTCATTGATTTTTGCCATTGAAAAACATCATGTTATTCATATACCAGAAATGTTTGAAGCTACTGACTGAATGAAAGGAGCTGGCATCTCACTCTCTTTGAATCTTCTTTATCATGCTAAGAGGAGCAGGAAAAAGCAAAAAATTTCAGAATTGCAACTTGCAATGCGGAGAAATTTCTGTTTGTGCATTTACAATATTCATTGATTTTTGCCATTGAAAAACGTCCAGAAATGATTGAAGCTACTGACTGAATGAAAGGAGCTGGCATCTCACTCTCTTTGAATCTTCTTTATCATGCTAAGGGGAGCAGGAAAAAGCAAAAAATTTCAGAATTGCACCTTGCAATGCGGAGAAATTACTGTTTGTGCATTTACAATATTCATTGATTTTTGCCATTGAAAAACGTCCAGAAATGATTGAAGCTACTGACTGAATGAAAGGAGCTGGCATCTCACTCTCTTTGAATCTTTATCATGCTAAGAGGAGCAGGAAAAAGCAAAAAATTTCAGAATTGCACCTTACAATGCGGAGAAATTACAGTTTGTGCATTTACAATATTCATTGATTTTTGCCATTGAAAAACGTCCAGAAATGATTGATGCTACTGACTGAATGAAAGGAGCTGGCATCTCACTCTCTTTGAATCTTCTTTATCATGCTAAGAGGAGCAGGAAAAAGCAAAAAATTTCAGAATTGCACCTTGCAATGCGGAGAAATTACTGTTTGTGCATTTACAATATTCATTGATTTTTGCCATTGAAAAACGTCCAGAAATGATTGAAGCTACTGACTGAATGAAAGGAGCTGGCATCTCACTCTCTTTGAATTTTCTTTATCATGCTAAGAGGAGCAGGAAAAAGCAAAAAATTTCAGAATTGCACCTTGCAATGCGGAGAAATTACAGTTTGTGCATTTACAATATTCATTGATTTTTGCCATTGAAAAACATGTTATTCATATACCAGAAATGTTTGAAGCTACTGACTGAATGAAAGGAGCTGGCATCTCACTCTCTTTGAATCTTCTTTATCATGCTAAGAGGAGCAGGAAAAAGCAAAAAATTTCAGAATTGCACCTTGCAATGCGGAGAAATTACTGTTTGTGCATTTACAATATTCATTGATTTTTGCCATTGAAAAACATCATGTTATTCATATACCAGAAATGTTTGAAGCTACTGACTGAATGAAAGGAGCTGGCATCTCACTCTCTTTGAATCTTCTTTATCATGCTAAGAGGAGCAGGAAAAAGCAAAAAATTTCAGAATTGCACCTTGCAATGCGGAGAAATTACTGTTTGTGCATTTACAATATTCATTGATTTTTGCCATTGAAAAACGTCCAGAAATGATTGAAGCTACTGACTGAATGAAAGGAGCTGGCATCTCACTCTCTTTGAATCTTCTTTATCATGCTAAGAGGAGCAGGAAAAGCAAAAAATTTCAGAATTGCACCTTACAATGCGGAGAAATTACAGTTTGTGCATTTACAATATTCATTGATTTTTGCCATTGAAAAACGTCCAGAAATGATTGAAGCTACTGACTGAATGAAAGGAGCTGGCATCTCACTCTCTTTGAATCTTCTTTATCATGCTAAGAGGAGCAGGAAAAAGCAAAAAATTTCAGAATTGCACCTTACAATGCGGAGAAATTACAGTTTGTGCATTTACAATATTCATTGATTTTTGCCATTGAAAAACGTCCAGAAATGATTGAAGCTACTGACTGAATGAAAGGAGCTGGCATCTCACTCTCTTTGAATCTTCTTTATCATGCTAAGAGGAGCAGGAAAAAGCAAAAAATTTCAGAATTGCACCTTGCAATGCGGAGAAATTACTGTTTGTGCATTTACAATATTCATTGATTTTTGCCATTGAAAAACGTCCAGAAATGATTGAAGCTACTGACTGAATGAAAGGAGCTGGCATCTCAATCTCTTTGAATTTTCTTTATCATGCTAAGAGGAGCAGGAAAAAGCAAAAAATTTCAGAATTGCACCTTGCAATGCGGAGAAATTACTGTTTGTGCATTTACAATATTCATTGATTTTTGCCATTGAAAAACATGTTATTCATATACCAGAAATGTTTGAAGCTACTGACTGAATGAAAGGAGCTGGCACCTCACTCTCTTTGAATCTTCTTTATCATGCTAAGAGGAGCAGGATAAAGCAAAAAATTTCAGAATTGCACCTTGCAATGCGGAGAAATTACTGTTTGTGCATTTACAATATTCATTGATTTTTGCCATTGAAAAACGTCCAGAAATGATTGAAGCTACTGACTGAATGAAAGGAGCTGGCATCTCACTCTCTTTGAATCTTCTTTATCATGCTAAGAGGAGCTGGAAAAAGCAAAAAATTTCAGAATTGCACCTTGCAATGCGGAGAAATTACTGTTTGTGCATTTACAATATTCATTAATTTTTGCCATTGAAAAACATCATGTTATTCATATACCAGAAATGTTTGAAGCTACTGACTGAATGAAAGGAGCTGGCATCTCACTCTCTTTGAATCTTCTTTATCATGCTAAGAGGAGCAGGAAAAAGCAAAAAATTTCAGATTTGCACCTTGCAATGCGGAGAAATTACTGTTTGTGCATTTACAATATTCATTGATTTTTGCCATTGAAAAACGTCCAGAAATGATTGAAGCTACTGACTGAATGAAAGGAGCTGGCATCTCACTCTCTTTGAATCTTCTTTATCATGCTAAGAGGAGCAGGAAAAAGCAAAAAATTTCAGAATTGCTCCTTGCAATGCGGAGAAATTACTGTTTGTGCATTTACAATATTCATTGATTTTTGCCATTGAAAAACATGTTATTCATATACCAGAAATGTTTGAAGCTACTGACTGAATGAAAGGAGCTGGCACCTCACTCTCTTTGAAACTTCTTTATCATGCTAAGAGGAGCAGGAAAAAGCAAAAAATTTCAGAATTGCACCTTGCAATGCGGAGAAATTACTGTTTGTGCATTTACAATATTCATTGATTTTTGCCATTGAAAAACGTCCAGAAATGATTGAAGCTACTGACTGAATGAAAGGAGCTGGCATCTCACTCTCTTTGAATCTTCTTTATCATGCTAAGAGGAGCAGGAAAAAGCAAAAAATTTCAGAATTGCACCTTGCAATGCGGTGAAATTACTGTTTGTGCATTTACAATATTCATTGATTTTTGCCATTGAAAAACATCATGTTATTCATATACCAGAAATGATTGAAGCTACTGACTGAATGAAAGGAGCTGGCATCTCACTCTCTTTGAATCTTCTTTATCATGCTAAGAGGAGCAGGAAAATGTAAAAAATTTCAGAATTGCTCCTTGCAATGCGGAGAAATTACTGTTTGTGCATTTACAATATTCAATGATTTTTGCCATTGAAAAACGTCCAGAAATGATTGAAGCTACTGACTGAACGAAAGGAGCTGGCATCTCACTCTCTTTGAATCTTCTTTATCATGCTAAGAGGAGCAGGAAAAAGCAAAAAATTTCAGAATTGCACCTTGCAATGCGGAGAAATTACTGTTTGTGCATTTACAATATTCATTGATTTTTGCCATTGAAAAACATCATGTTATTCATATACCAGAAATGTTTGAAGCTACTGACTGAATGAAAGGAGCTGGCATCTCACTCTCTTTGAATCTTCTGTATCATGCTAAGAGGAGCAGGAAAAAGCAAAAAATTTCAGAATTGCACCTTGCAATGCGGAGAAATTTCTGTTTGTGCATTTACAATATTCATTGATTTTTGCCATTGAAAAACGTCCAGAAATGATTGAAGCTACTGACTGAATGAAAGGAGCTGGCATCTCACTCTCTTTGAATCTTCTTTATCATGCTAAGGGGAGCAGGAAAAAGCAAAAAATTTCAGAATTGCACCTTGCAATGCGGAGAAATTACTGTTTGTGCATTTACAATATTCATTGATTTTTGCCATTGAAAAACGTCCAGAAATGATTGAAGCTACTGACTGAATGAAAGGAGCTGGCATCTCACTCTCTTTGAATCTTTATCATGCTAAGAGGAGCAGGAAAAAGCAAAAAATTTCAGAATTGCACCTTACAATGCGGAGAAATTACAGTTTGTGCATTTACAATATTCATTGATTTTTGCCATTGAAAAACGTCCAGAAATGATTGAAGCTACTGACTGAATGAAAGGAGCTGGCATCTCACTCTCTTTGAATCTTCTTTATCATGCTAAGAGGAGCAGGAAAAAGCAAAAAATTTCAGAATTGCACCTTGCAATGCGGAGAAATTACTGTTTGTGCATTTACAATATTCATTGATTTTTGCCATTGAAAAACGTCCAGAAATGATTGAAGCTACTGACTGAATGAAAGGAGCTGGCATCTCACTCTCTTTGAATTTTCTTTATCATGCTAAGAGGAGCAGGAAAAAGCAAAAAATTTCAGAATTGCACCTTGCAATGCGGAGAAATTACAGTTTGTGCATTTACAATATTCATTGATTTTTGCCATTGAAAAACATGTTATTCATATACCAGAAATGTTTGAAGCTACTGACTGAATGAAAGGAGCTGGCACCTCACTCTCTTTGAATCTTCTTTATCATGCTAAGAGGAGCAGGAAAAAGCAAAAAATTTCAGAATTGCACCTTGCAATGCGGAGAAATTACTGTTTGTGCATTTACAATATTCATTGATTTTTGCCATTGAAAAACGTCCAGAAATGATTGAAGCTACTGACTGAATGAAAGGAGCTGGCATCTCACTCTCTTTGAATCTTCTTTATCATGCTAAGAGGAGCAGGAAAAAGCAAAAAATTTCAGAATTGCACCTTGCAATGCGGAGAAATTACTGTTTGTGCATTTACAATATTCATTGATTTTTGCCATTGAAAAACATCATGTTATTCATATACCAGAAATGTTTGAAGCTACTGACTGAATGAAAGGAGCTGGCACCTCACTCTCTTTGAATCTTCTTTATCATGCTAAGAGGAGCAGGAAAAAGCAAAAATTTCAGAATTGCACCTTGCAATGCGGAGAAATTACTGTTTGTGCATTTACAATATTCATTGATTTTTGCCATTGAAAAACGTCCAGAAATGATTGAAGCTACTGACTGAATGAAAGGAGCTGGCATCTCACTCTCTTTGAATCTTCTTTATCATGCTAAGAGGAGCAGGAAAAAGCAAAAAATTTCAGAATTGCACCTTGCAATGCGGAGAAATTACTGTTTGTGCATTTACAATATTCATTGATTTTTGCCATTGAAAAACGTCCAGAAATGATTGAAGCTACTGACTGAATGAAAGGAGCTGGCATCTCACTCTCTTTGAATCTTCTTTATCATGCTAAGAGGAGCAGGAAAAAGCAAAAAATTTCAGAATTGCACCTTGCAATGCGGAGAAATTACTGTTTGTGCATTTACAATATTCATTGATTTTTGCCATTGAAAAACGTCCAGAAATGATTGAAGCTACTGACTGAATGAAAGGAGCTGGCATCTCACTCTCTTTGAATCTTCTTTATCATGCTAAGAGGAGCAGGAAAAAGCAAAAAATTTCAGAATTGCACCTTGCAATGCGGAGAAATAACTGTTTGTGCATTTACAATATTCATTGATTTTTGCCATTGAAAAACGTTATTCATATACCAGAAATGTTTGAAGCTACTGACTGAATGAAAGGAGCTGGCACCTCACTCTCTTTGAATCTTCTTTATCATGCTAAGAGGAGCAGGAATAAGCAAAAAATTTCAGAATTGCACCTTGCAATGCGGAAAAATTACTGTTTGTGCATTTACAATATTCATTGATTTTTGCCATTGAAAAACGTCCAGAAATGATTGAAGCTACTGACTGATTGAAAGGAGCTGGCATCTCACTCTCTTTGAATCTTCTTTATCATGCTAAGAGGAGCAGGAAAAAGCAAAAAATTTCAGAATTGCGCCTTGCAATGCGGAGAAATTACTGTTTGTGCATTTACAATATTCATTGATTTTTGCCATTGAAAAACATCATGTTATTCATTTACCAGAAATGATTGAAGCTACTGACTGAATGTAAGGAGCTGGCATCTCACTCTCTTTGAATCTTCTTTATCATGCTAAGAGGAGCAGGAAAAAGCAAAAAATTTCAGAATTGCACCTTGCAATGCGGAGAAATTACTGTTTGTGCATTTACAATATTCGTTGATTTTTGCCATTGAAAAACGTCCAGAAATGATTGAAGCTACTGACTGAATGAAAGGAGCTGGCATCTCACTCTCTTTGAATCTTCTTTATCATGCTAAGAGGAGCAGGAAAAAGCAAAAAATTTCAGAATTGCACCTTGCAATGCGGAGAAATAACTGTTTGTGCATTTACAATATTCATTGATTTTTGCCATTGAAAAACGTTATTCATATACCAGAAATGTTTGAAGCTACTGACTGAATGAAAGGAGCTGGCACCTCACTCTCTTTGAATCTTCTTTATCATGCTAAGAGGAGCAGGAATAAGCAAAAAATTTCAGAATTGCACCTTGCAATGCGGAAAAATTACTGTTTGTGCATTTACAATATTCATTGATTTTTGCCATTGAAAAACGTCCAGAAATGATTGAAGCTACTGACTGAATGAAAGGAGCTGGCATCTCACTCTCTTTGAATCTTCTTTATCATGCTAAGAGGAGCAGGAAAAAGCAAAAAATTTCAGAATTGCACCTTGCAATGCGGAGAAATTACTGTTTGTGCATTTACAATATTCATTGATTTTTGCCATTGAAAAACGTCCAGAAATGATTGAAGCTACTGACTGATTGAAAGGAGCTGGCATCTCACTCTCTTTGAATCTTCTTTATCATGCTAAGAGGAGCAGGAAAAAGCAAAAAATTTCAGAATTGCGCCTTGCAATGCGGAGAAATTACTGTTTGTGCATTTACAAAATTCATTGATTTTTGCCATTGAAAAACATCATGTTATTCATTTACCAGAAATGATTGAAGCTACTGACTGAATGTAAGGAGCTGGCATCTCACTCTCTTTGAATCTTCTTTATCATGCTAAGAGGAGCAGGAAAAAGCAAAAAATTTCAGAATTGCACCTTGCAATGCGGAGAAATTACTGTTTGTGCATTTACAATATTCGTTGATTTTTGCCATTGAAAAACGTCCAGAAATGATTGAAGCTACTGACTGAATGAAAGGAGCTGGCATCTCACTCTCTTTGAATCTTCTTTATCATGCTAAGAGGAGCAGGAAAAAGAAAAAAATTTCAGAATTGCACCTTGCAATGCGGAGAAATTACTGTTTGTGCATTTACAATATTCATTGATTTTTGCCATTGAAAAACATCATGTTATTCATATACCAGAAATGATTGAAGCTACTGACTGAATGAAAGGAGCTGGCATCTCACTCTCTTTGAATCTTCTTTATCATGCTAAGAGGAGCAGGAAAAAGTAAAAAATTTCAGAATTGCGCCTTGCAATGCGGAGAAATTACTGTTTGTGCATTTACAATATTCATTGATTTTTGCCATTGAAAAACATCATGTTATTCATTTACCAGAAATGATTGAAGCTACTGACTGAATGTAAGGAGCTGGCATCTCACTCTCTTTGAATCTTCTTTATCATGCTAAGAGGAGCAGGAAAAAGCAAAAAATTTCAGAATTGCACCTTGCAATGCGGAGAAATTACTGTTTGTGCATTTACAATATTCGTTGATTTTTGCCATTGAAAAACGTCCAGAAATGATTGAAGCTACTGACTGAATGAAAGGAGCTGGCATCTCACTCTCTTTGAATCTTCTTTATCATGCTAAGAGGAGCAGGAAAAAGCAAAAAATTTCAGAATTGCACCTTGCAATGCGGAGAAATAACTGTTTGTGCATTTACAATATTCATTGATTTTTGCCATTGAAAAACGTTATTCATATACCAGAAATGTTTGAAGCTACTGACTGAATGAAAGGAGCTGGCACCTCACTCTCTTTGAATCTTCTTTATCATGCTAAGAGGAGCAGGAATAAGCAAAAAATTTCAGAATTGCACCTTGCAATGCGGAAAAATTACTGTTTGTGCATTTACAATATTCATTGATTTTTGCCATTGAAAAACGTCCAGAAATGATTGAAGCTACTGACTGAATGAAAGGAGCTGGCATCTCACTCTCTTTGAATCTTCTTTATCATGCTAAGAGGAGCAGGAAAAAGCAAAAAATTTCAGAATTGCACCTTGCAATGCGGAGAAATTACTGTTTGTGCATTTACAATATTCATTGATTTTTGCCATTGAAAAACGTCCAGAAATGATTGAAGCTACTGACTGATTGAAAGGAGCTGGCATCTCACTCTCTTTGAATCTTCTTTATCATGCTAAGAGGAGCAGGAAAAAGCAAAAAATTTCAGAATTGCGCCTTGCAATGCGGAGAAATTACTGTTTGTGCATTTACAAAATTCATTGATTTTTGCCATTGAAAAACATCATGTTATTCATTTACCAGAAATGATTGAAGCTACTGACTGAATGTAAGGAGCTGGCATCTCACTCTCTTTGAATCTTCTTTATCATGCTAAGAGGAGCAGGAAAAAGCAAAAAATTTCAGAATTGCACCTTGCAATGCGGAGAAATTACTGTTTGTGCATTTACAATATTCGTTGATTTTTGCCATTGAAAAACGTCCAGAAATGATTGAAGCTACTGACTGAATGAAAGGAGCTGGCATCTCACTCTCTTTGAATCTTCTTTATCATGCTAAGAGGAGCAGGAAAAAGCAAAAAATTTCAGAATTGCACCTTGCAATGCGGAGAAATTACTGTTTGTGCATTTACAATATTCATTGATTTTTGCCATTGAAAAACATCATGTTATTCATATACCAGAAATGATTGAAGCTACTGACTGAATGAAAGGAGCTGGCATCTCACTCTCTTTGAATCTTCTTTATCATGCTAAGAGGAGCAGGAAAAAGTAAAAAATTTCAGAATTGCACCTTGCAATGCAGAGAAATTACTGTTTGTGCATTTACAATATTCAATGATTTTTGCCATTGAAAAACGTCCAGAAATGATTGAAGCTACTGACTGAACGAAAGGAGCTGGCGTCTCACTCTCTTTGAATCTTCTTTATCATGCTAAGAGGAGCAGGAAAAAGCAAAAAATTTCAGAATTGCACCTTGCAATGCGGAGAAATTACTGTTTGTGCATTTACAATATTCATTGATTTTTGCCATTGAAAAACATCATGTTATTCATATACCAGAAATGATTGAAGCTACTGACTGAATGAAAGGAGCTGGCATCTCACTCTCTTTGAATCTTCTTTATCATGCTAAGAGGAGCAGGAAAAAGTAAAAAATTTCAGAATTGCACCTTGCAATGCAGAGAAATTACTGTTTGTGCATTTACAATATTCAATGATTTTTGCCATTGAAAAACGTCCAGAAATGATTGAAGCTACTGACTGAACGAAAGGAGCTGGCGTCTCACTCTCTTTGAATCTTCTTTATCATGCTAAGAGGAGCAGGAAAAAGCAAAAAATTTCAGAATTGCACCTTGCAATGCGGAGAAATTACTGTTTGTGCATTTACAATATTCATTGATTTTTGCCATTGAAAAACGTCCAGAAATGATTGAAGCTACTGACTGAATGAAAGGAGCTGGCATCTCACTCTCTTTGAATCTTCTTTATCATGCTAAGAGGAGCAGGAAAAAGCAAAAAATTTCAGAATTGCACCTTGCAATGCGGAGAAATTACTGTTTGTGCATTTACAATATTCATTGATTTTTGCCATTGAAAAACATGGTTATTCATATACCAGAAATGATTGAAGCTACTGACTGAATGAAAGGAGCTGGCATCTCACTCTCTTTGAATCTTCTTTATCATGCTAAGAGGAGCAGGAAAAAGCAAAAAATTTCAGAATTGCACCTTGCAATGCGGAGAAATTACTGTTTGTGCATTTACAATATTCATTGATTTTTGCAATTGAAAAACGTCCAGAAATGATTGAAGCTACTGACTGAATGAAAGGAGCTGGCTTCTCACTCTCTTTGAATCTTCTTTATCATGCTAAGAGGAGCAGGAAAAAGCAAAAAATTTCAGAATTGCACCTTGCAATGCGGAGAAATTACTGTTTGTGCATTTACAATATTCATTGATTTTTGCCATTGAAAAACGTCCAGAAATGATTGAAGCTACTGACTGAATGAAAGGAGCTGGCATCTCACTCTCTTTGAATCTTGTTTATCATGCTAAGAGGAGCAGGAAAAAGCAAAAAATTTCAGAATTGCACCTTGCAATGCGGAGAAATTACTGTTTGTGCATTTAGAATATTCATTGATTTTTGCCATTGAAAAACGTCCAGAAATGATTGAAGCTACTGACTGAATGAAAGGAGCTGGCATCTCACTCTCTTTGAATCTTCTTTATCATGCTAAGAGGAGCAGGAAAAAGCAAAAAATTTCAGAATTGCACCTTGCAATGCGGAGAAATTACTGTTTGTGCCTTTACAATATTCATTGATTTTTGCCATTGAAAAACATCATGTTATTCATATACCAGAAATGTTTGAAGCTACTGACTGAATGAAAGGAGCTGGCATCTCACTCTCCTTGAATCTTCTTTATCATGCTAAGAGGAGCAGGAATAAGCAAAAAATTTCAGAATTGCACCTTGCAATGCGGAAAAATTACTGTTTGTGCATTTACAATATTCATTGATTTTTGCCATTGAAAAACGTCCAGAAATGATTGAAGCTACTGACTGAATGAAAGGAGCTGGCATCTCACTCTCTTTGAATCTTCTTTATCATGCTAAGAGGAGCAGGAAAAAGCAAAAAATTTCAGAATTGCACCTTGCAATGCGGAGAAATTACTGTTTGTGCATTTACAATATTCATTGATTTTTGCCATTGAAAAACGTCCAGAAATGATTGAAGCTACTGACTGATTGAAAGGAGCTGGCATCTCACTCTCTTTGAATCTTCTTTATCATGCTATGAGGAGCAGGAAAAAGCAAAAAATTTCAGAATTGCGCCTTGCAATGCGGAGAAATTACTGTTTGTGCATTTACAAAATTCATTGATTTTTGCCATTGAAAAACATCATGTTATTCATTTACCAGAAATGATTGAAGCTACTGACTGAATGTAAGGAGCTGGCATCTCACTCTCTTTGAATCTTCTTTATCATGCTAAGAGGAGCAGGAAAAAGCAAAAAATTTCAGAATTGCACCTTGCAATGCGGAGAAATTACTGTTTGTGCATTTACAATATTCGTTGATTTTTGCCATTGAAAAACGTCCAGAAATGATTGAAGCTACTGACTGAATGAAAGGAGCTGGCATCTCACTCTCTTTGAATCTTCTTTATCATGCTAAGAGGAGCAGGAAAAAGAAAAAAATTTCAGAATTGCACCTTGCAATGCGGAGAAATTACTGTTTGTGCATTTACAATATTCATTGATTTTTGCCATTGAAAAACATCATGTTATTCATATACCAGAAATGATTGAAGCTACTGACTGAATGAAAGGAGCTGGCATCTCACTCTCTTTGAATCTTCTTTATCATGCTAAGAGGAGCAGGAAAAAGTAAAAAATTTCAGAATTGCGCCTTGCAATGCGGAGAAATTACTGTTTGTGCATTTACAATATTCATTGATTTTTGCCATTGAAAAACATCATGTTATTCATTTACCAGAAATGATTGAAGCTACTGACTGAATGTAAGGAGCTGGCATCTCACTCTCTTTGAATCTTCTTTATCATGCTAAGAGGAGCAGGAAAAAGCAAAAAATTTCAGAATTGCACCTTGCAATGCGGAGAAATTACTGTTTGTGCATTTACAATATTCGTTGATTTTTGCCATTGAAAAACGTCCAGAAATGATTGAAGCTACTGACTGAATGAAAGGAGCTGGCATCTCACTCTCTTTGAATCTTCTTTATCATGCTAAGAGGAGCAGGAAAAAGCAAAAAATTTCAGAATTGCACCTTGCAATGCGGAGAAATAACTGTTTGTGCATTTACAATATTCATTGATTTTTGCCATTGAAAAACGTTATTCATATACCAGAAATGTTTGAAGCTACTGACTGAATGAAAGGAGCTGGCACCTCACTCTCTTTGAATCTTCTTTATCATGCTAAGAGGAGCAGGAATAAGCAAAAAATTTCAGAATTGCACCTTGCAATGCGGAAAAATTACTGTTTGTGCATTTACAATATTCATTGATTTTTGCCATTGAAAAACGTCCAGAAATGATTGAAGCTACTGACTGAATGAAAGGAGCTGGCATCTCACTCTCTTTGAATCTTCTTTATCATGCTAAGAGGAGCAGGAAAAAGCAAAAAATTTCAGAATTGCACCTTGCAATGCGGAGAAATTACTGTTTGTGCATTTACAATATTCATTGATTTTTGCCATTGAAAAACGTCCAGAAATGATTGAAGCTACTGACTGATTGAAAGGAGCTGGCATCTCACTCTCTTTGAATCTTCTTTATCATGCTAAGAGGAGCAGGAAAAAGCAAAAAATTTCAGAATTGCGCCTTGCAATGCGGAGAAATTACTGTTTGTGCATTTACAAAATTCATTGATTTTTGCCATTGAAAAACATCATGTTATTCATTTACCAGAAATGATTGAAGCTACTGACTGAATGTAAGGAGCTGGCATCTCACTCTCTTTGAATCTTCTTTATCATGCTAAGAGGAGCAGGAAAAAGCAAAAAATTTCAGAATTGCACCTTGCAATGCGGAGAAATTACTGTTTGTGCATTTACAATATTCGTTGATTTTTGCCATTGAAAAACGTCCAGAAATGATTGAAGCTACTGACTGAATGAAAGGAGCTGGCATCTCACTCTCTTTGAATCTTCTTTATCATGCTAAGAGGAGCAGGAAAAAGCAAAAAATTTCAGAATTGCACCTTGCAATGCGGAGAAATTACTGTTTGTGCATTTACAATATTCATTGATTTTTGCCATTGAAAAACATCATGTTATTCATATACCAGAAATGATTGAAGCTACTGACTGAATGAAAGGAGCTGGCATCTCACTCTCTTTGAATCTTCTTTATCATGCTAAGAGGAGCAGGAAAAAGTAAAAAATTTCAGAATTGCACCTTGCAATGCAGAGAAATTACTGTTTGTGCATTTACAATATTCAATGATTTTTGCCATTGAAAAACGTCCAGAAATGATTGAAGCTACTGACTGAACGAAAGGAGCTGGCGTCTCACTCTCTTTGAATCTTCTTTATCATGCTAAGAGGAGCAGGAAAAAGCAAAAAATTTCAGAATTGCACCTTGCAATGCGGAGAAATTACTGTTTGTGCATTTACAATATTCATTGATTTTTGCCATTGAAAAACGTCCAGAAATGATTGAAGCTACTGACTGAATGAAAGGAGCTGGCATCTCACTCTCTTTGAATCTTCTTTATCATGCTAAGAGGAGCAGGAAAAAGCAAAAAATTTCAGAATTGCACCTTGCAATGCGGAGAAATTACTGTTTGTGCATTTACAATATTCATTGATTTTTGCCATTGAAAAACATGGTTATTCATATACCAGAAATGATTGAAGCTACTGACTGAATGAAAGGAGCTGGCATCTCACTCTCTTTGAATCTTCTTTATCATGCTAAGAGGAGCAGGAAAAAGCAAAAAATTTCAGAATTGCACCTTGCAATGCGGAGAAATTACTGTTTGTGCATTTACAATATTCATTGATTTTTGCAATTGAAAAACGTCCAGAAATGATTGAAGCTACTGACTGAATGAAAGGAGCTGGCTTCTCACTCTCTTTGAATCTTCTTTATCATGCTAAGAGGAGCAGGAAAAAGCAAAAAATTTCAGAATTGCACCTTGCAATGCGGAGAAATTACTGTTTGTGCATTTACAATATTCGTTGATTTTTGCCATTGAAAAACGTCCAGAAATGATTGAAGCTACTGACTGAATGAAAGGAGCTGGCATCTCACTCTCTTTGAATCTTCTTTATCATGCTAAGAGGAGCAGGAAAAAGCAAAAAATTTCAGAATTGCACCTTGCAATGCGGAGAAATTACTGTTTGTGCATTTACAATATTCATTGATTTTTGCCATTGAAAAACATCATGTTATTCATATACCAGAAATGATTGAAGCTACTGACTGAATGAAAGGAGCTGGCATCTCACTCTCTTTGAATCTTCTTTATCATGCTAAGAGGAGCAGGAAAAAGTAAAAAATTTCAGAATTGCACCTTGCAATGCAGAGAAATTACTGTTTGTGCATTTACAATATTCAATGATTTTTGCCATTGAAAAACGTCCAGAAATGATTGAAGCTACTGACTGAACGAAAGGAGCTGGCGTCTCACTCTCTTTGAATCTTCTTTATCATGCTAAGAGGAGCAGGAAAAAGCAAAAAATTTCAGAATTGCACCTTGCAATGCGGAGAAATTACTGTTTGTGCATTTACAATATTCATTGATTTTTGCCATTGAAAAACGTCCAGAAATGATTGAAGCTACTGACTGAATGAAAGGAGCTGGCATCTCACTCTCTTTGAATCTTCTTTATCATGCTAAGAGGAGCAGGAAAAAGCAAAAAATTTCAGAATTGCACCTTGCAATGCGGAGAAATTACTGTTTGTGCATTTACAATATTCATTGATTTTTGCCATTGAAAAACATGGTTATTCATATACCAGAAATGATTGAAGCTACTGACTGAATGAAAGGAGCTGGCATCTCACTCTCTTTGAATCTTCTTTATCATGCTAAGAGGAGCAGGAAAAAGCAAAAAATTTCAGAATTGCACCTTGCAATGCGGAGAAATTACTGTTTGTGCATTTACAATATTCATTGATTTTTGCAATTGAAAAACGTCCAGAAATGATTGAAGCTACTGACTGAATGAAAGGAGCTGGCTTCTCACTCTCTTTGAATCTTCTTTATCATGCTAAGAGGAGCAGGAAAAAGCAAAAAATTTCAGAATTGCACCTTGCAATGCGGAGAAATTACTGTTTGTGCATTTACAATATTCATTGATTTTTGCCATTGAAAAACGTCCAGAAATGATTGAAGCTACTGACTGAATGAAAGGAGCTGGCATCTCACTCTCTTTGAATCTTGTTTATCATGCTAAGAGGAGCAGGAAAAAGCAAAAAATTTCAGAATTGCACCTTGCAATGCGGAGAAATTACTGTTTGTGCATTTAGAATATTCATTGATTTTTGCCATTGAAAAACGTCCAGAAATGATTGAAGCTACTGACTGAATGAAAGGAGCTGGCATCTCACTCTCTTTGAATCTTCTTTATCATGCTAAGAGGAGCAGGAAAAAGCAAAAAATTTCAGAATTGCACCTTGCAATGCGGAGAAATTACTGTTTGTGCCTTTACAATATTCATTGATTTTTGCCATTGAAAAACATCATGTTATTCATATACCAGAAATGTTTGAAGCTACTGACTGAATGAAAGGAGCTGGCATCTCACTCTCCTTGAATCTTCTTTATCATGCTAAGAGGAGCAGGAAAAAGCAAAAAATTTCAGAATTGCACCTTGCAATGCGGAGAAATTACTGTTTGTGCATTTACAATATTCATTGATTTTTGCCATTGAAAAACATCATGTTATTCATATACCAGAAATGTTTGAAGCTACTGACTGAATGAAAGGAGCTGGCATCTCACTCTCTTTGAATCTTCTTTATCATGCTAAGAGGAGCAGGATAAAGCAAAAAATTTCAGAATTGCACCTTGCAATGCGGAGAAATTACTGTTTGTGCCTTTACAATATTCATTGATTTTTGCCATTGAAAAACATCATGTTATTCATATACCAGAAATGTTTGAAGCTACTGACTGAATGAAAGGAGCTGGCATCTCACTCTCCTTGAATCTTCTTTATCATGCTAAGAGGAGCAGGAAAAAGCAAAAAATTTCAGAATTGCACCTTGCAATGCGGAGAAATTACTGTTTGTGCATTTACAATATTCATTGATTTTTGCCATTGAAAAACATCATGTTATTCATATACCAGAAATGTTTGAAGCTACTGACTGAATGAAAGGAGCTGGCATCTCACTCTCTTTGAATCTTCTTTATCATGCTAAGAGGAGCAGGAAAAAGCAAAAAATTTCAGAATTGCACCTTGCAATGCGGAGAAATTACTGTTTGTGCATTTACAATATTCATTGATTTTTGCCATTGAAAAACATCACGTTATTCATATACCAGAAATGATTGAAGCTACTGACTGAATGAAAGGAGCTGGCATCTCACTCTCTTTGAATCTTTTTTATCATGCTAAGAGGAGCAGGAAAAAGCAAAAAATTTCAGAATTGCACCTTGCAATGCGGAGAAATTACTGTTTGTGCATTTACAATATTCATTGATTTTTGCCATTGAAAAACATCATGTTATTCATATACCAGAAATGATTGAAGCTACTGACTGAATGAAAGGAGCTGGCATCTCACTCTCTTTGAATCTTCTTTATCATGCTAAGAGGAGCAGGAAAAAGCAAAAAATTTCAGAATTGCACCTTGCAATGCGGAGAAATTACTGTTTGTGCATTTACAATATTCATTGATTTTTGCCATTGAAAAACATCATGTTATTCATATACCAGAAATGATTGAAGCTACTGACTGAATGAAAGGAGCTGGCATCTCACTCTCTTTGAATCTTCTTTATCATGCTAAGAGGAGCAGGAAAAAGCAAAAAATTTCAGAATTGCACCTTGCAATGCGGAGAAATTACTGTTTGTGCATTTACAATATTCGTTGATTTTTGCCATTGAAAAACGTCCAGAAATGATTGAAGCTACTGACTGAATGAAAGGAGCTGGCATCTCACTCTCTTTGAATCTTCTTTATCATGCTAAGAGGAGCAGGAAAAAGCAAAAAATTTCAGAATTGCACCTTGCAATGCGGAGAAATTACTGTTTGTGCATTTACAATATTCATTGATTTTTGCCATTGAAAAACATCATGTTATTCATATACCAGAAACGATTGAAGCTACTGACTGAATGAAAGGAGCTGGCATCTCACTCTCTTTGAATCTTCTTTATCATGCTAAGAGGAGCAGGAAAAAGTAAAAAATTTCAGAATTGCACCTTGCAATGCGGAGAAATTACTGTTTGTGCATTTACAATATTCAATGATTTTTGCCATTGAAAAACGTCCAGAAATGATTGAAGCTACTGACTGAACGAAAGGAGCTGGCGTCTCACTCTCTTTGAATCTTCTTTATCATGCTAAGAGGAGCAGGAAAAAGCAAAAAATTTCAGAATTGCACCTTGCAATGCGGAGAAATTACTGTTTGTGCATTTACAATATTCATTGATTTTTGCCATTGAAAAACATCATGTTATTCATATACCAGAAATGATTGAAGCTACTGACTGAATGAAAGGAGCTGGCATCTCACTCTCTTTGAATCTTCTTTATCATGCTAAGAGGAGCAGGAAAAAGTAAAAAATTTCAGAATTGCACCTTGCAATGCGGAGAAATTACTGTTTGTGCATTTACAATATTCAATGATTTTTGCCATTGAAAAACGTCCAGAAATGATTGAAGCTACTGACTGAACGAAAGGAGCTGGCGTCTCACTCTCTTTGAATCTTCTTTATCATGCTAAGAGGAGCAGGAAAAAGCAAAAAATTTCAGAATTGCACCTTGCAATGCGGAGAAATTACTGTTTGTGCATTTACAATATTCATTGATTTTTGCCATTGAAAAACATCATGTTATTCATATACCAGAAATGTTTGAAGCTACTGACTGAATGAAAGGAGCTGGCATCTCACTCTCTTTGAATCTTTTTTATCATGCTAAGAGGAGCAGGAAAAAGCAAAAAATTTCAGAATTGCACCTTGCAATGCGGAGAAATTACTGTTTGTGCATTTACAATATTCATTGATTTTTGCCATTGAAAAACGTCCAGAAATGATTGAAGCTACTGACTGAATGAAAGGAGCTGGCATCTCACTCTCTTTGAATCTTCTTTATCATGCTAAGAGGAGCAGGAAAAAGCAAAAAATTTCAGAATTGCACCTTGCAATGCGGAGAAATTACTGTTTGTGCATTTACAATATTCATTGATTTTTGCCATTGAAAAACGTCCAGAAATGATTGAAGCTACTGACTGAATGAAAGGAGCTGGCATCTCACTCTCTTTGAATCTTCTTTATCATGCTAAGAGGAGCAGGAAAAAGCAAAAAAATTCAGAATTGCACCTTGCAATGCGGAGAAATTACTGTTTGTGCATTTACAATATTCATTGATTTTTGCCATTGAAAAACATCATGTTATTCATATACCAGAAATGATTGAAGCTACTGACTGAATGAAAGGAGCTGGCATCTCACTCTCTTTGAATCTTCTTTATCATGCTAAGAGGAGCAGGAAAAAGCAAAAAATTTCAGAATTGCACCTTGCAATGCGGAGAAATTACTGTTTGTGCATTTACAATATTCATTGATTTTTGCAATTGAAAAACGTCCAGAAATGATTGAAGCTACTGACTGAATGAAAGGAGCTGGCTTCTCACTCTCTTTGAATCTTCTTTATCATGCTAAGAGGAGCAGGAAAAAGCAAAAAATTTCAGAATTGCACCTTGCAATGCGGAGAAATTACTGTTTGTGCATTTACAATATTCATTGATTTTTGCCATTGAAAAACGTCCAGAAATGATTGAAGCTACTGACTGAATGAAAGGAGCTGGCATCTCACTCTCTTTGAATCTTGTTTATCATGCTAAGAGGAGCAGGAAAAAGCAAAAAATTTCAGAATTGCACCTTGCAATGCGGAGAAATTACTGTTTGTGCATTTAGAATATTCATTGATTTTTGCCATTGAAAAACGTCCAGAAATGATTGAAGCTACTGACTGAATGAAAGGAGCTGGCATCTCACTCTCTTTGAATCTTCTTTATCATGCTAAGAGGAGCAGGAAAAAGCAAAAAATCTCAGAATTGCACCTTGCAATGCGGAGAAATTACTGTTTGTGCATTTACAATATTCATTGATTTTTGCCATTGAAAAACATCATGTTATTCATATACCAGAAATGATTGAAGCTACTGACTGAATGAAAGGAGCTGGCATCTCACTCTCTTTGAATCTTCTTTATCATGCTAAGAGGAGCAGGAAAAAGTAAAAAATTTCAGAATTGCACCTTGCAATGCGGAGAAATTACTGTTTGTGCATTTACAATATTCAATGATTTTTGCCATTGAAAAACGTCCAGAAATGATTGAAGCTACTGACTGAATGAAAGGAGCTGGCATCTCACTCTCTTTGAATCTTCTTTATCATGCTAAGAGGAGCAGGATAAAGCAAAAAATTTCAGAATTGCACCTTGCAATGCGGAGAAATTACTGTTTGTGCATTTACAATATTCATTGATTTTTGCCATTGAAAAACATCATGTTATTCATATACCAGAAATGTTTGAAGCTACTGACTGAATGAAAGGAGCTGGCATCTCACTCTCCTTGAATCTTCTTTATCATGCTAAGAGGAGCAGGAAAAAGCAAAAAATTTCAGAATTGCACCTTGCAATGCGGAGAAATTACTGTTTGTGCATTTACAATATTCATTGATTTTTGCCATTGAAAAACATCATGTTATTCATATACCAGAAATGTTTGAAGCTACTGACTGAATGAAAGGAGCTGGCATCTCACTCTCTTTGAATCTTCTTTATCATGCTAAGAGGAGCAGGAAAAAGCAAAAAATTTCAGAATTGCACCTTGCAATGCGGAGAAATTACTGTTTGTGCATTTACAATATTCATTGATTTTTGCCATTGAAAAACATCACGTTATTCATATACCAGAAATGATTGAAGCTACTGACTGAATGAAAGGAGCTGGCATCTCACTCTCTTTGAATCTTCTTTATCATGCTAAGAGGAGCAGGAAAAAGCAAAAAATTTCAGAGTTGCACCTTGCAATGCGGAGAAATTACTGTTTGTGCATTTACAATATTCATTGATTTTTGCAATTGAAAAACGTCCAGAAATGATTGAAGCTACTGACTGAATGAAAGGAGCTGGCATCTCACTCTCTTTGAATCTTCTTTATCATGCTAAGAGGAGCAGGAAAAAGCAAAAAATTTCAGAATTGCACCTTGCAATGCGGAGAAATTACTGTTTGTGCATTTACAATATTCATTGATTTTTGCCATTGAAAAACATCATGTTATTCATATACCAGGAATGTTTGAAGCTACTGACTGAATGAAAGGAGCTGGCATCTCACTCTCTTTGAATCTTCTTTATCATGCTAAGAGGAGCAGGAAAAAGCAAAAAATTTCAGAATTGCACCTTGCAATGCGGAGAAATTACTGTTTGTGCATTTACAATATTCATTGATTTTTGCCATTGAAAAACGTCCAGAAATGATTGAAGCTACTGACTGAATGAAAGGAGCTGGCATCTCACTCTCTTTTAATCTTGTTTATCATGCTAAGAGGAGCAGGAAAAAGCAAAAAATTTCAGAATTGCACCTTGCAATGCGGAGAAATTACTGTTTGTGCATTTACAATATTCATTGATTTTTGCCATTGAAAAACGTCCAGAAATGATTGAAGCTACTGACTAAATGAAAGGAGCTGGCATCTCACTCTCTTTGAATCTTCTTTATCATGCTAAGAGGAGCAGGAAAAAGCAAAAAATTTCAGAATTGCACCTTGCAATGCGGAGAAATTACTGTTTGTGCATTTACAATATTCATTGATTTTTGCCATTGAAAAACATCATGTTATTCATATACCAGAAATGATTGAAGCTACTGACTGAATGAAAGGAGCTGGCATCTCACTCTCTTTGAATCTTCTTTATCATGCTAAGAGGAGCAGGAAAAAGTAAAAAATTTCAGAATTGCACCTTGCAATGCGGAGAAATTACTGTTTGTGCATTTACAATATTCAATGATTTTTGCCATTGAAAAACGTCCAGAAATGATTGAAGCTACTGACTGAATGAAAGGAGCTGGCATCTCACTCTCTTTGAATCTTCTTTATCATGCTAAGAGGAGCAGGAAAAAGCAAAAAAATTCAGAATTGCACCTTGCAATGCGGAGAAATTACTGTTTCTGCATTTACAATATTCATTGATTTTTGCCATTGAAAAACATCATGTTATTCATATACCAGAAATGATTGAAGCTACTGACTGAATGAAAGGAGCTGGCATCTCACTCTCTTTGAATCTTCTTTATCATGCTAAGAGGAGCAGGAAAAAGTAAAAAATTTCAGAATTGCACCTTGCAATGCGGAGAAATTACTGTTTGTGCATTTACAATATTCAATGATTTTTGCCTTTGAAAAACGTCCAGAAATGATTGAAGCTACTGACTGAACGAAAGGAGCTGGCATCTCACTCTCTTTGAATCTTCTTTATCATGCTAAGAGGAGCAGGAAAAAGCAAAAAATTTCAGAATTGCACCTTGCAATGCGGAGAAATTACTGTTTGTGCATTTACAATATTCATTGATTTTTGCCATTGAAAAACATCATGTTATTCATATACCAGAAATGATTGATGCTACTGACTGAATGAAAGGAGCTGGCATCTCACTCTCTTTGAATCTTCTTTATCATGCTAAGAGGAGCAGGAAAAAGCAAAAAATTTCAGAATTGCACCTTGCAATGCGGAGAAATTACTGTTTGTGCATTTACAATATTCATTGATTTTTGCCATTGAAAAACATCATGTTATTCATATACCAGAAATGTTTGAAGCTACTGACTGAATGAAAGGAGCTGGCATCTCACTCTCTTTGAATCTTCTTTATCATGCTAAGAGGAGCAGGAAAAAGCAAAAAATTTCAGAATTGCACCTTGCAATGCGGAGAAATTACTGTTTGTGCATTTACAATATTCATTGATTTTTGCAATTGAAAAACGTCCAGAAATGATTGAAGCTACTGACTGAATGAAAGGAGCTGGCATATCACTCTCTTTGAATCTTCTTTATCATGCTAAGAGGAGCAGGAAAAAGCAAAAAATTTCAGAATTGCACCTTGCAATGCGGAGAAATTACTGTTTGTGCATTTACAATATTCATTGATTTTTGCCATTGAAAAACATTATGTTATTCATATACCAGGAATGTTTGAAGCTACTGACTGAATGAAAGGAGCTGGCATCTCACTCTCTTTGAATCTTCTTTATCATGCTAAGAGGAGCAGGAAAAAGTAAAAAATTTCAGAATTGCACCTTGCAATGCGGAGAAATTACTGTTTGTGCATTTACAATATTCATTGATTTTTGCCATTGAAAAACGTCCAGAAATGATTGAAGCTACTGACTGAATGAAAGGAGCTGGCATCTCACTCTCTTTGAATCTTGTTTATCATGCTAAGAGGAGCAGGAAAAAGCAAAAAATTTCAGAATTGCACCTTGCAATGCGAAGAAATTACTGTTTGTGCATTTACAATATTCATTGATGTTTGCCATTGAAAAACGTCCAGAAATGATTGAAGCTACTGACTGAATGAAAGGAGCTGGCATCTCACTCTCTTTGAATCTTCTTTATCATGCTAAGAGGAGCAGGAAAAAGTAAAAAATTTCAGAATTGCACCTTGCAATGCGGAGAAATTACTGTTTGTGCATTTACAATATTCAATGATTTTTGCCATTGAAAAACGTCCAGAAATGATTGAAGCTACTGACTGAATGAAAGGAGCTGGCATCTCACTCTCTTTGAATCTTCTTTATCATGCTAAGAGGAGCAGGATAAAGCAAAAAATTTCAGAATTGCACCTTGCAATGCGGAGAAATTACTGTTTGTGCATTTACAATATTCATTGATTTTTGCCATTGAAAAACATCATGTTATTCATATACCAGAAATGTTTGAAGCTACTGACTGAATGAAAGGAGCTGGCATCTCACTCTCCTTGAATCTTCTTTATCATGCTAAGAGGAGCAGGAAAAAGCAAAAAATTTCAGAATTGCACCTTGCAATGCGGAGAAATTACTGTTTGTGCATTTACAATATTCATTGATTTTTGCCATTGAAAAACATCATGTTATTCATATACCAGAAATGTTTGAAGCTACTGACTGAATGAAAGGAGCTGGCATCTCACTCTCTTTGAATCTTCTTTATCATGCTAAGAGGAGCAGGAAAAAGCAAAAAATTTCAGAATTGCACCTTGCAATGCGGAGAAATTACTGTTTGTGCATTTACAATATTCATTGATTTTTGCCATTGAAAAACATCACGTTATTCATATACCAGAAATGATTGAAGCTACTGACTGAATGAAAGGAGCTGGCATCTCACTCTCTTTGAATCTTCTTTATCATGCTAAGAGGAGCAGGAAAAAGCAAAAAATTTCAGAGTTGCACCTTGCAATGCGGAGAAATTACTGTTTGTGCATTTACAATATTCATTGATTTTTGCAATTGAAAAACGTCCAGAAATGATTGAAGCTACTGACTGAATGAAAGGAGCTGGCATCTCACTCTCTTTGAATCTTCTTTATCATGCTAAGAGGAGCAGGAAAAAGCAAAAAATTTCAGAATTGCACCTTGCAATGCGGAGAAATTACTGTTTGTGCATTTACAATATTCATTGATTTTTGCCATTGAAAAACATCATGTTATTCATATACCAGGAATGTTTGAAGCTACTGACTGAATGAAAGGAGCTGGCATCTCACTCTCTTTGAATCTTCTTTATCATGCTAAGAGGAGCAGGAAAAAGCAAAAAATTTCAGAATTGCACCTTGCAATGCGGAGAAATTACTGTTTGTGCATTTACAATATTCATTGATTTTTGCCATTGAAAAACGTCCAGAAATGATTGAAGCTACTGACTGAATGAAAGGAGCTGGCATCTCACTCTCTTTTAATCTTGTTTATCATGCTAAGAGGAGCAGGAAAAAGCAAAAAATTTCAGAATTGCACCTTGCAATGCGGAGAAATTACTGTTTGTGCATTTACAATATTCATTGATTTTTGCCATTGAAAAACGTCCAGAAATGATTGAAGCTACTGACTAAATGAAAGGAGCTGGCATCTCACTCTCTTTGAATCTTCTTTATCATGCTAAGAGGAGCAGGAAAAAGCAAAAAATTTCAGAATTGCACCTTGCAATGCGGAGAAATTACTGTTTGTGCATTTACAATATTCATTGATTTTTGCCATTGAAAAACATCATGTTATTCATATACCAGAAATGATTGAAGCTACTGACTGAATGAAAGGAGCTGGCATCTCACTCTCTTTGAATCTTCTTTATCATGCTAAGAGGAGCAGGAAAAAGTAAAAAATTTCAGAATTGCACCTTGCAATGCGGAGAAATTACTGTTTGTGCATTTACAATATTCAATGATTTTTGCCATTGAAAAACGTCCAGAAATGATTGAAGCTACTGACTGAATGAAAGGAGCTGGCATCTCACTCTCTTTGAATCTTCTTTATCATGCTAAGAGGAGCAGGAAAAAGCAAAAAAATTCAGAATTGCACCTTGCAATGCGGAGAAATTACTGTTTCTGCATTTACAATATTCATTGATTTTTGCCATTGAAAAACATCATGTTATTCATATACCAGAAATGATTGAAGCTACTGACTGAATGAAAGGAGCTGGCATCTCACTCTCTTTGAATCTTCTTTATCATGCTAAGAGGAGCAGGAAAAAGTAAAAAATTTCAGAATTGCACCTTGCAATGCGGAGAAATTACTGTTTGTGCATTTACAATATTCAATGATTTTTGCCTTTGAAAAACGTCCAGAAATGATTGAAGCTACTGACTGAACGAAAGGAGCTGGCATCTCACTCTCTTTGAATCTTCTTTATCATGCTAAGAGGAGCAGGAAAAAGCAAAAAATTTCAGAATTGCACCTTGCAATGCGGAGAAATTACTGTTTGTGCATTTACAATATTCATTGATTTTTGCCATTGAAAAACATCATGTTATTCATATACCAGAAATGATTGATGCTACTGACTGAATGAAAGGAGCTGGCATCTCACTCTCTTTGAATCTTCTTTATCATGCTAAGAGGAGCAGGAAAAAGCAAAAAATTTCAGAATTGCACCTTGCAATGCGGAGAAATTACTGTTTGTGCATTTACAATATTCATTGATTTTTGCCATTGAAAAACATCATGTTATTCATATACCAGAAATGTTTGAAGCTACTGACTGAATGAAAGGAGCTGGCATCTCACTCTCTTTGAATCTTCTTTATCATGCTAAGAGGAGCAGGAAAAAGCAAAAAATTTCAGAATTGCACCTTGCAATGCGGAGAAATTACTGTTTGTGCATTTACAATATTCATTGATTTTTGCAATTGAAAAACGTCCAGAAATGATTGAAGCTACTGACTGAATGAAAGGAGCTGGCATATCACTCTCTTTGAATCTTCTTTATCATGCTAAGAGGAGCAGGAAAAAGCAAAAAATTTCAGAATTGCACCTTGCAATGCGGAGAAATTACTGTTTGTGCATTTACAATATTCATTGATTTTTGCCATTGAAAAACATTATGTTATTCATATACCAGGAATGTTTGAAGCTACTGACTGAATGAAAGGAGCTGGCATCTCACTCTCTTTGAATCTTCTTTATCATGCTAAGAGGAGCAGGAAAAAGTAAAAAATTTCAGAATTGCACCTTGCAATGCGGAGAAATTACTGTTTGTGCATTTACAATATTCATTGATTTTTGCCATTGAAAAACGTCCAGAAATGATTGAAGCTACTGACTGAATGAAAGGAGCTGGCATCTCACTCTCTTTGAATCTTGTTTATCATGCTAAGAGGAGCAGGAAAAAGCAAAAAATTTCAGAATTGCACCTTGCAATGCGAAGAAATTACTGTTTGTGCATTTACAATATTCATTGATGTTTGCCATTGAAAAACGTCCAGAAATGATTGAAGCTACTGACTGAATGAAAGGAGCTGGCATCTCACTTTCTTTGAATCTTCTTTATTATGCTAAGAGGAGCAGGAAAAAGCAAAAAATTTCAGAATTGCACCTTGCAATGCGGAGAAATTACTGTTTGTGCATTTACAATATTCATTGATTTTTGCCATTGAAAAACATCATGTTATTCATATACCAGAAATGATTGAAGCTACTGACTGAATGAAAGGAGCTGGCATCTCACTCTCTTTGAATCTTCTTTATCATGCTAAGAGGAGCAGGAAAAAGTAAAAAATTTCAGAATTGCACCTTGCAATGCGGAGAAATTACTGTTTGTGCATTTACAATATTCAATGATTTTTGCCATTGAAAAACGTCCAGAAATGATTGAAGCTACTGACTGAATGAAAGGAGCTGGCATCTCACTCTCTTTGAATCTTCTTTATCATGCTAAGAGGAGCAGGAAAAAGCAAAAAACTTCAGAATTGCACCTTGCAATGCGGAGAAATTACTGTTTGTGCATTTACAATATTCATTGATTTTTGCCATTGAAAAACATCATGTTATTCATATACCAGAAATGATTGAAGCTACTGACTGAATGAAAGGAGCTGGCATCTCACTCTCTTTGAATCTTCTTTATCATGCTAAGAGGAGCAGGAAAAAGTAAAAAATTTCAGAATTGCACCTTGCAATGCGGAGAAATTACTGTTTGTGCATTTACAATATTCAATGATTTTTGCCTTTGAAAAACGTCCAGAAATGATTGAAGCTACTGACTGAACGAAAGGAGCTGGCATCTCACTCTCTTTGAATCTTCTTTATCATGCTAAGAGGAGCAGGAAAAAGCAAAAAATTTCAGAATTGCACCTTGCAATGCGGAGAAATTACTGTTTGTGCATTTACAATATTCATTGATTTTTGCCATTGAAAAACATCATGTTATTCATATACCAGAAATGTTTGAAGCTACTGACTGAATGAAAGGAGCTGGCATCTCACTCTCTTTGAATCTTCTTTATCATGCTAAGAGGAGCAGGAAAAAGCAAAAAATTTCAGAATTGCACCTTGCAATGCGGAGAAATTACTGTTTGTGCATTTACAATATTCATTGATTTTTGCCATTGAAAAACGTCCAGAAATGATTGAAGCTACTGACTGAATGAAAGGAGCTGGCATCTCACTCTGAATTTTCTTTATCATGCTAAGAGGAGCAGGAAAAAGCAAAAAATTTCAGAATTGCACCTTGCAATGCGGAGAAATTACTGTTTGTGCATTTACAATATTCATTGATTTTTGCCATTGAAAAACGTCCAGAAATGATTGAAGCTACTGACTGAATGAAAGGAGCTGGCATCTCACTCTCTTTGAATCTTCTTTATCATGCTAAGAGGAGCAGGAAAAAGCAAAAAATTTCATAATTGCACCTTGCAATGCGGAGAAATTACTGTTTGTGCATTTACAATATTCATTGATTTTTGACATTGAAAAACATCATGTTATTCATATACCAGAAATGATTGAAGCTACTGACTGAATGAAAGGAGCTGGCATCTCACTCTCTTTGAATCTTCTTTATCATGCTAAGAGGAGCAGGAAAAAGTAAAAAATTTCAGAATTGCACCTTGCAATGCGGAGAAATTACTGTTTGTGCATTTACAATATTCAATGATTTTTGCCATTGAAAAACGTCCAGAAATGATTGAAGCTACTGACTGAATGAAAGGAGCTGGCATCTCACTCTCTTTGAATCTTCTTTATCATGCTAAGAGGAGCAGGAAAAAGCAAAAAACTTCAGAATTGCACCTTGCAATGCGGAGAAATTACTGTTTGTGCATTTACAATATTCATTGATTTTTGCCATTGAAAAACATCATGTTATTCATATACCAGAAATGATTGAAGCTACTGACTGAATAAAAGGAGCTGGCATCTCACTCTCTTTGAATCTTCTTTATCATGCTAAGAGGAGCAGGAAAAAGTAAAAAATTTCAGAATTGCACCTTGCAATGCGGAGAAATTACTGTTTGTGCATTTACAATATTCAATGATTTTTGCCTTTGAAAAACGTCCAGAAATGATTGAAGCTACTGACTGAACGAAAGGAGCTGGCATCTCACTCTCTTTGAATCTTCTTTATCATGCTAAGAGGAGCAGGAAAAAGCAAAAAATTTCAGAATTGCACCTTGCAATGCGGAGAAATTACTGTTTGTGCATTTACAATATTCATTGATTTTTGCCATTGAAAAACGTCCAGAAATGATTGAAGCTACTGACTGAATGAAAGCAGCTGGCATCTCACTCTGAATTTTCTTTATCATGCTAAGAGGAGCAGGAAAAAGCAAAAAATTTCAGAATTGCACCTTGCAATGCGGAGAAATTACTGTTTGTGCATTTACAATATTCATTGATTTTTGCCATTGAAAAACGTCCAGAAATGATTGAAGCTACTGACTGAATGAAAGGAGCTGGCATCTCACTCTCTTTGAATCGTCTTTATCATGCTAAGAGGAGCAGGAAAAAGCAAAAAATTTCAGAATTGCACCTTGCAATGCGGAGAAATTACTGTTTGTGCATTTACAATATTCATTGATTTTTGCCATTGAAAAACATCATGTTATTCATATACCAGAAATGTTTGAAGCTACTGACTGAATGAAAGGAGCTGGCATCTCACTCTCTTTGAATCTTCTTTATCATGCTAAGAGGAGCAGGAAAAAGCAAAAAATTTCAGAATTGCACCTTGCAATGCGGAGAAATTACTGTTTGTGCATTTACAATATTCATTGATTTTTGCCATTGAAAAACATCATGTTATTCATATACCAGAAATGTTTGAAGCTACTGACTGAATGAAAGGAGCTGGCATCTCACTCTCTTTGAATCTTCTTTATCATGCTTGGATTAGCAGGAAAAAGCAAAAAATTTCAGAATTGCACCTTGCAATGTGGAGATATTACTGTTTGTGCATTTACAATATTCATTGATTTTTGCCATTGAAAAACATGTTTTTCATATACCAGAAATGTTTGAAGCTACTGACTGAATGAAAGGAGCTGGCATCTCACTCTCTTTGAATCTTCTTTATCATGCTAGGATTAACAGGAAAAAGCAAAAAATTTCAGAATTGCACCTTGCAATGTGGAGATATTACTGTTTGTGCATTTACAATATTCATTGATTTTTGCCATTGAAAAACGTCCAGAAATGATTGAAGCTACTGACTGAATGAAAGCAGCTGGCATCTCACTCTCTTTGAATCGTCTTTATCATGCTAAGAGGAGCAGGAAAAAGCAAAAAATTTCAGAATTGCACCTTGCAATGCGGAGAAATTACTGTTTGTGCATTTACAATATTCATTGATTTTTGCCATTGAAAAACATCATGTTATTCATATACCAGAAATGTTTGAAGCTACTGACTGAATGAAAGGAGCTGGCATCTCACTCTCTTTGAATCTTCTTTATCATGCTAAGAGGAGCAGGAAAAAGCAAAAAATTTCAGAATTGCACCTTGCAATGCGGAGAAATTACTGTTTGTGCATTTACAATATTCATTGATTTTTGCTATTGAAAAACATCATGTTATTCATATACCAGAAATGTTTGAAGCTACTGACTGAATGAAAGGAGCTGGCATCTCACTCTCTTTGAATCTTCTTTATCATGCTTGGATTAGCAGGAAAAAGCAAAAAATTTCAGAATTGCACCTTGCAATGTGGAGATATTACTGTTTGTGCATTTACAATATTCATTGATTTTTGCCATTGAAAAACATGTTTTTCATATACCAGAAATGTTTGAAGCTACTGACTGAATGAAAGGAGCTGGCATCTCACTCTCTGAATCTTCTTTATCATGCTAGGATTAGCAGGAAAAAGCAAAAAATTTCAGAATTGCACCTTGCAATGTGGAGATATTACTGTTTGTGCATTTACAATATTCATTGATTTTTGCCATTGAAAAACATGTTTTTCATATACCAGAAATGTTTGAAGCTACTGACTGAATGAAAGGAGCTGGCATCTCACTCTCTTTGAATCTTCTTTATCATGCTAGGATTAACAGGAAAAAGCAAAAAATTTCAGAATTGCACCTTGCAATGTGGAGATATTACTGTTTGTGCATTTACAATATTCATTGATTTTTGCCATTGAAAAACGTCCAGAAATGTTTGAAGCTACTGACTGAATGAAAGGAGCTGGCATCTCACTCTCTTTGAATCTTCTTTATCATGCTAGGATTAGCAGGAAAAAGCAAAAAATTTCAGAATTGCACCTTGCAATGTGGAGATATTGCTGTTTGTGCATTTACAATATTCATTGATTTTTGCCATTGAAAAACATGTTTTTCATATACAAGAAATGTTTGAAGCTACTGACTGAATGAAAGGAGCTGGCATCTCACTCTCTTTGAATCTTCTTTATCATGCTAGGATTAGCAGGAAAAAGCAAAAAATTTCAGAATTGCACCTTGCAATGTGGAGATATTACTGTTTGTGCATTTACAATATTCATTGATTTTTGCCATTGAAAAACGTCCAGAAATGTTTGAAGCTACTGACTGAATGAAAGGAGCTGGCATCTCACTCTCTTTGAATCTTCTTTATCATGCTAGGATTAGCAGGAAAAAGCAAAAAATTTCAGAATTGCACCTTGCAATGTGGAGATATTACTGTTTGTGCATTTACAATATTCATTGATTTTTGCCATTGAAAAACATGTTTTTCATATACCAGAAATGTTTGAAGCTACTGACGGAATGAAAGGAGCTGGCATCTCACTCTCTTTGAATCTTCTTTATCATGCTAGGATTAGCAGGAAAAAGCAAAAAATTTCAGAATTGCACCTTGCAATGTGGAGATATTACTGTTTGTGCATTTACAATATTCATTGATTTTTGCCATTGAAAAACATGTTTTTCATATACCAGAAATGTTTGAAGCTACTGACTGAATGAAAGGAGCTGGCATCTCACTGTCTTTGAATCTTCTTTATCATGCTAGGATTAACAGGAAAAAGCAAAAAATTTCAGAATTGCACCTTGCAATGTGGAGATATTACTGTTTGTGCATTTACAATATTCATTGATTTTGCCATTGAAAAACGTCCAGAAATGTTTGAAGCTACTGACTGAATGAAAGGAGCTGGCATCTCACTCTCTTTAAATCTTCTTTATCATGCTAGGATTAGCAGGAAAAAGCAAAAAAATTTCAGAATTGCACCTTGCAATGTGGAGATATTACTGTTTGTGCATTTACAATATTCATTGATTTTTGCCATTGAAAAACATGTTTTTCATATACCAGAAATGTTTGAAGCTACTGACTGAATGAAAGGAGCTGGCATCTCACTCTCTTTGAATCTTCTTTATCATGCTAGGATAAGCAGGAAAAAGCAAAAAATTTCAGAATTGCACCTTGCAATGTGGAGATATTACTGTTTGTGCATTTACAATATTCATTGATTTTTGCCATTGAAAAACATGTTTTTCATATACCAGAAATGTTTGAAGCTACTGACTGAATGAAAGGAGCTGGCATCTCACTCTCTTTGAATCTTCTTTATCATGCTAGGATTAACAGGAAAAAGCAAAAAATTTCAGAATTGCACCTTGCAATGTGGAGATATTACTGTTTGTGCATTTACAATATTCATTGATTTTTGCCATTGAAAAACGTCCAGAAATGTTTGAAGCTACTGACTGAATGAAAGGAGCTGGCATCTCACTCTCTTTGAATCTTCTTTATCATGCTAGGATTAGCAGGAAAAAGCAAAAAATTTCAGAATTGCACCTTGCAATGTGGAGATATTGCTGTTTGTGCATTTACAATATTCATTGATTTTTGCCATTGAAAAACATGTTTTTCATATACAAGAAATGTTTGAAGCTACTGACTGAATGAAAGGAGCTGGCATCTCACTCTCTTTGAATCTTCTTTATCATGCTAGGATTAGCAGGAAAAAGCAAAAAATTTCAGAATTGCACCTTGCAATGTGGAGATATTACTGTTTGTGCATTTACAATATTTATTGATTTTTGCCATTGAAAAACGTCCAGAAATGTTTGAAGCTACTGACTGAATGAAAGGAGCTGGCATCTCACTCTCTTTGAATCTTCTTTATCATGCTAGGATTAGCAGGAAAAAGCAAAAAATTTCAGAATTGCACCTTGCAATGTGGAGATATTACTGTTTGTGCATTTACAATATTCATTGATTTTTGCCATTGAAAAACATGTTTTTCATATACCAGAAATGTTTGAAGCTACTGACGGAATGAAAGGAGCTGGCATCTCACTCTCTTTGAATCTTCTTTATCATGCTAGGATTAGCAGGAAAAAGCAAAAAATTTCAGAATTGCACCTTGCAATGTGGAGATATTACTGTTTGTGCATTTACAATATTCATTGATTTTTGCCATTGAAAAACATGTTTTTCATATACCAGAAATGTTTGAAGCTACTGACTGAATGAAAGGAGCTGGCATCTCACTGTCTTTGAATCTTCTTTATCATGCTAGGATTAACAGGAAAAAGCAAAAAATTTCAGAATTGCACCTTGCAATGTGGAGATATTACTGTTTGTGCATTTACAATATTCATTGATTTTGCCATTGAAAAACGTCCAGAAATGTTTGAAGCTACTGACTGAATGAAAGTAGCTGGCATCTCACTCTCTTTAAATCTTCTTTATCATGCTAGGATTAGCAGGAAAAAGCAAAAAAATTTCAGAATTGCACCTTGCAATGTGGAGATATTACTGTTTGTGCATTTACAATATTCATTGATTTTTGCCATTGAAAAACATGTTTTTCATATACCAGAAATGTTTGAAGCTACTGACTGAATGAAAGGAGCTGGCATCTCACTCTCTTTGAATCTTCTTTATCATGCTAGGATAAGCAGGAAAAAGCAAAAAATTTCAGAATTGCACCTTGCAATTTGGAGATATTACTGTTTGTGCATTTACAATATTCATTGATTTTTGCAATTGAAAAACGTCCAGAAATGATTGAAGCTACTGACTGAATGAAAGGAGCTGGCATCTCACTCTCTTTGAATCTTCTTTATCATGCTAAGAGGAGCAGGAAAAAGCAAAAAATTTCAGAATTGCACCTTGCAATGCGGAGAAATTACTGTTTGTGCATTTACAATATTCATTGATTTTTGCCATTGAAAAACATTATGTTATTCATATACCAGGAATGTTTGAAGCTACTGACTGAATGAAAGGAGCTGGCATCTCACTCTCTTTGAATCTTCTTTATCATGCTAAGAGGAGCAGGAAAAAGTAAAAAATTTCAGAATTGCACCTTGCAATGCGGAGAAATTACTGTTTGTGCATTTACAATATTCATTGATTTTTGCCATTGAAAAACGTCCAGAAATGATTGAAGCTACTGACTGAATGAAAGGAGCTGGCATCTCACTCTCTTTGAATCTTGTTTATCATGCTAAGAGGAGCAGGAAAAAGCAAAAAATTTCAGAATTGCACCTTGCAATGCGAAGAAATTACTGTTTGTGCATTTACAATATTCATTGATGTTTGCCATTGAAAAACGTCCAGAAATGATTGAAGCTACTGACTGAATGAAAGGAGCTGGCATCTCACTTTCTTTGAATCTTCTTTATTATGCTAAGAGGAGCAGGAAAAAGCAAAAAATTTCAGAATTGCACCTTGCAATGTGGAGAAATTACTGTTTGTGCATTTACAATATTCATTGATTTTTGCCATTGAAAAACATCATGTTATTCATATACCAGAAATGATTGAAGCTACTGACTGAATGAAAGGAGCTGGCATCTCACTCTCTTTGAATCTTCTTTATCATGCTAAGAGGAGCAGGAAAAAGTAAAAAATTTCAGAATTGCACCTTGCAATGCGGAGAAATTACTGTTTGTGCATTTACAATATTCAATGATTTTTGCCATTGAAAAACGTCCAGAAATGATTGAAGCTACTGACTGAATGAAAGGAGCTGGCATCTCACTCTCTTTGAATCTTCTTTATCATGCTAAGAGGAGCAGGAAAAAGCAAAAAACTTCAGAATTGCACCTTGCAATGCGGAGAAATTACTGTTTGTGCATTTACAATATTCATTGATTTTTGCCATTGAAAAACATCATGTTATTCATATACCAGAAATGATTGAAGCTACTGACTGAATGAAAGGAGCTGGCATCTCACTCTCTTTGAATCTTCTTTATCATGCTAAGAGGAGCAGGAAAAAGTAAAAAATTTCAGAATTGCACCTTGCAATGCGGAGAAATTACTGTTTGTGCATTTACAATATTCAATGATTTTTGCCTTTGAAAAACGTCCAGAAATGATTGAAGCTACTGACTGAACGAAAGGAGCTGGCATCTCACTCTCTTTGAATCTTCTTTATCATGCTAAGAGGAGCAGGAAAAAGCAAAAAATTTCAGAATTGCACCTTGCAATGCGGAGAAATTACTGTTTGTGCATTTACAATATTCATTGATTTTTGCCATTGAAAAACATCATGTTATTCATATACCAGAAATGATTGAAGCTACTGACTGAATAAAAGGAGCTGGCATCTCACTCTCTTTGAATCTTCTTTATCATGCTAAGAGGAGCAGGAAAAAGTAAAAAATTTCAGAATTGCACCTTGCAATGCGGAGAAATTACTGTTTGTGCATTTACAATATTCAATGATTTTTGCCTTTGAAAAACGTCCAGAAATGATTGAAGCTACTGACTGAATGAAAGGAGCTGGCATCTCACTCTCTTTGAATCTTCTTTATCATGCTAAGAGGAGCAGGAAAAAGCAAAAAACTTCAGAATTGCACCTTGCAATGCGGAGAAATTACTGTTTGTGCATTTACAATATTCATTGATTTTTGCCATTGAAAAACATCATGTTATTCATATACCAGAAATGATTGAAGCTACTGACTGAATAAAAGGAGCTGGCATCTCACTCTCTTTGAATCTTCTTTATCATGCTAAGAGGAGCAGGAAAAAGTAAAAAATTTCAGAATTGCACCTTGCAATGCGGAGAAATTACTGTTTGTGCATTTACAATATTCAATGATTTTTGCCTTTGAAAAACGTCCAGAAATGATTGAAGCTACTGACTGAACGAAAGGAGCTGGCATCTCACTCTCTTTGAATCTTCTTTATCATGCTAAGAGGAGCAGGAAAAAGCAAAAAATTTCAGAATTGCACCTTGCAATGCGGAGAAATTACTGTTTGTGCATTTACAATATTCATTGATTTTTGCCATTGAAAAACGTCCAGAAATGATTGAAGCTACTGACTGAATGAAAGCAGCTGGCATCTCACTCTGAATTTTCTTTATCATGCTAAGAGGAGCAGGAAAAAGCAAAAAATTTCAGAATTGCACCTTGCAATGCGGAGAAATTACTGTTTGTGCATTTACAATATTCATTGATTTTTGCCATTGAAAAACGTCCAGAAATGATTGAAGCTACTGACTGAATGAAAGGAGCTGGCATCTCACTCTCTTTGAATCGTCTTTATCATGCTAAGAGGAGCAGGAAAAAGCAAAAAATTTCAGAATTGCACCTTGCAATGCGGAGAAATTACTGTTTGTGCATTTACAATATTCATTGATTTTTGCCATTGAAAAACATCATGTTATTCATATACCAGAAATGTTTGAAGCTACTGACTGAATGAAAGGAGCTGGCATCTCACTCTCTTTGAATCTTCTTTATCATGCTAAGAGGAGCAGGAAAAAGCAAAAAATTTCAGAATTGCACCTTGCAATGCGGAGAAATTACTGTTTGTGCATTTACAATATTCATTGATTTTTGCCATTGAAAAACATCATGTTATTCATATACCAGAAATGTTTGAAGCTACTGACTGAATGAAAGGAGCTGGCATCTCACTCTCTTTGAATCTTCTTTATCATGCTTGGATTAGCAGGAAAAAGCAAAAAATTTCAGAATTGCACCTTGCAATGTGGAGATATTACTGTTTGTGCATTTACAATATTCATTGATTTTTGCCATTGAAAAACATGTTTTTCATATACCAGAAATGTTTGAAGCTACTGACTGAATGAAAGGAGCTGGCATCTCACTCTCTTTGAATCTTCTTTATCATGCTAGGATTAACAGGAAAAAGCAAAAAATTTCAGAATTGCACCTTGCAATGTGGAGATATTACTGTTTGTGCATTTACAATATTCATTGATTTTTGCCATTGAAAAACGTCCAGAAATGATTGAAGCTACTGACTGAATGAAAGCAGCTGGCATCTCACTCTGAATTTTCTTTATCATGCTAAGAGGAGCAGGAAAAAGCAAAAAATTTCAGAATTGCACCTTGCAATGCGGAGAAATTACTGTTCTTGCATTTACAATATTCATTGATTTTTGCCATTGAAAAACGTCCAGAAATGATTGAAGCTACTGACTGAATGAAAGGAGCTGGCATCTCACTCTCTTTGAATCGTCTTTATCATGCTAAGAGGAGCAGGAAAAAGCAAAAAATTTCAGAATTGCACCTTGCAATGCGGAGAAATTACTGTTTGTGCATTTACAATATTCATTGATTTTTGCCATTGAAAAACATCATGTTATTCATATACCAGAAATGTTTGAAGCTACTGACTGAATGAAAGGAGCTGGCATCTCACTCTCTTTGAATCTTCTTTATCATGCTAAGAGGAGCAGGAAAAAGCAAAAAATTTCAGAATTGCACCTTGCAATGCGGAGAAATTACTGTTTGTGCATTTACAATATTCATTGATTTTTGCTATTGAAAAACATCATGTTATTCATATACCAGAAATGTTTGAAGCTACTGACTGAATGAAAGGAGCTGGCATCTCACTCTCTTTGAATCTTCTTTATCATGCTTGGATTAGCAGGAAAAAGCAAAAAATTTCAGAATTGCACCTTGCAATGTGGAGATATTACTGTTTGGGCATTTACAATATTCATTGATTTTTGCCATTGAAAAACATGTTTTTCATATACCAGAAATGTTTGAAGCTACTGACTGAATGAAAGGAGCTGGCATCTCACTCTCTTTGAATCTTCTTTATCATGCTAGGATTAGCAGGAAAAAGCAAAAAATTTCAGAATTGCACCTTGCAATGTGGAGATATTACTGTTTGTGCATTTACAATATTCATTGATTTTTGCCATTGAAAAACATGTTTTTCATATACCAGAAATGTTTGAAGCTACTGACTGAATGAAAGGAGCTGGCATCTCACTCTCTTTGAATCTTCTTTATCATGCTAGGATTAACAGGAAAAAGCAAAAAATTTCAGAATTGCACCTTGCAATGTGGAGATATTACTGTTTGTGCATTTACAATATTCATTGATTTTTGCCATTGAAAAACGTCCAGAAATGTTTGAAGCTACTGACTGAATGAAAGGAGCTGGCATCTCACTCTCTTTGAATCTTCTTTATCATGCTAGGATTAGCAGGAAAAAGCAAAAAATTTCAGAATTGCACCATGCAATGTGGAGATATTACTGTTTGTGCATTTACAATATTCATTGATTTTTGCCATTGAAAAACATGTTTTTCATATACCAGAAATGTTTGAAGCTACTGACGGAATGAAAGGAGCTGGCATCTCACTCTCTTTGAATCTTCTTTATCATGCTAGGATTAGCAGGAAAAAGCAAAAAATTTCAGAATTGCACCTTGCAATGTGGAGATATTACTGTTTGTGCATTTACAATATTCATTGATTTTTGCCATTGAAAAACATGTTTTTCATATACCAGAAATGTTTGAAGCTACTGACTGAATGAAAGGAGCTGGCATCTCACTGTCTTTGAATCTTCTTTATCATGCTAGGATTAACAGGAAAAAGCAAAAAATTTCAGAATTGCACCTTGCAATGTGGAGATATTACTGTTTGTGCATTTACAATATTCATTGATTTTGCCATTGAAAAACGTCCAGAAATGTTTGAAGCTACTGACTGAATGAAAGGAGCTGGCATCTCACTCTCTTTAAATCTTCTTTATCATGCTAGGATTAGCAGGAAAAAGCAAAAAAATTTCAGAATTGCACCTTGCAATGTGGAGATATTACTGTTTGTGCATTTACAATATTCATTGATTTTTGCCATTGAAAAACATGTTTTTCATATACCAGAAATGTTTGAAGCTACTGACTGAATGAAAGGAGCTGGCATCTCACTCTCTTTGAATCTTCTTTATCATGCTAGGATAAGCAGGACAAAGCAAAAAATTTCAGAATTGCACCTTGCAATGTGGAGATATTACTGTTTGTGCATTTACAATATTCATTGATTTTTGCCATTGAAAAACATGTTTTTCATATACCAGAAATGTTTGAAGCTACTGACTGAATGAAAGGAGCTGGCATCTCACTCTCTTTGAATCTTCTTTATCATGCTAGGATTAACAGGAAAAAGCAAAAAATTTCAGAATTGCACCTTGCAATGTGGAGATATTACTGTTTGTGCATTTACAATATTCATTGATTTTTGCCATTGAAAAACGTCCAGAAATGTTTGAAGCTACTGACTGAATGAAAGGAGCTGGCATCTCACTCTCTTTGAATCTTCTTTATCATGCTAGGATTAGCAGGAAAAAGCAAAAAATTTCAGAATTGCACCTTGCAATGTGGAGATATTGCTGTTTGTGCATTTACAATATTCATTGATTTTTGCCATTGAAAAACATGTTTTTCATATACAAGAAATGTTTGAAGCTACTGACTGAATGAAAGGAGCTGGCATCTCACTCTCTTTGAATCTTCTTTATCATGCTAGGATTAGCAGGAAAAAGCAAAAAATTTCAGAATTGCACCTTGCAATGTGGAGATATTACTGTTTGTGCATTTACAATATTCATTGATTTTTGCCATTGAAAAACGTCCAGAAATGTTTGAAGCTACTGACTGAATGAAAGGAGCTGGCATCTCACTCTCTTTGAATCTTCTTTATCATGCTAGGATTAGCAGGAAAAAGCAAAAAATTTCAGAATTGCACCTTGCAATGTGGAGATATTACTGTTTGTGCATTTACAATATTCATTGATTTTTGCCATTGAAAAACATGTTTTTCATATACCAGAAATGTTTGAAGCTACTGACGGAATGAAAGGAGCTGGCATCTCACTCTCTTTGAATCTTCTTTATCATGCTAGGATTAGCAGGAAAAAGCAAAAAATTTCAGAATTGCACCTTGCAATGTGGAGATATTACTGTTTGTGCATTTACAATATTCATTGATTTTTGCCATTGAAAAACATGTTTTTCATATACCAGAAATGTTTGAAGCTACTGACTGAATGAAAGGAGCTGGCATCTCGCTGTCTTTGAATCTTCTTTATCATGCTAGGATTAACAGGAAAAAGCAAAAAATTTCAGAATTGCACCTTGCAATGTGGAGATATTACTGTTTGTGCATTTACAATATTCATTGATTTTGCCATTGAAAAACGTCCAGAAATGTTTGAAGCTACTGACTGAATGAAAGGAGCTGGCATCTCACTCTCTTTAAATCTTCTTTATCATGCTAGGATTAGCAGGAAAAAGCAAAAAAATTTCAGAATTGCACCTTGCAATGTGGAGATATTACTGTTTGTGCATTTACAATATTCATTGATTTTTGCCATTGAAAAACATGTTTTTCATATACCAGAAATGTTTGAAGCTACTGACTGAATGAAAGGAGCTGGCATCTCACTCTCTTTGAATCTTCTTTATCATGCTAGGATAAGCAGGAAAAAGCAAAAAATTTCAGAATTGCACCTTGCAATGTGGAGATATTACTGTTTGTGCATTTACAATATTCATTGATTTTTGCCATTGAAAAACATGTTTTTCATATACCAGAAATGTTTGAAGCTACTGACTTGAATGAAAGGAGCTGGCATCTCACTCTCTTTGAATCTTCTTTATCATGCTAGGATTAACAGGAAAAAGCAAAAAATTTCAGAATTGCACCTTGCAATGTGGAGATATTACTGTTTGTGCATTTACAATATTCATTGATTTTTGCCATTGAAAAACGTCCAGAAATGTTTGAAGCTACTGACTGAATGAAAGGAGCTGGTATCTCACTCTCTTTGAATCTTCTTTATCATGCTAGGATTAGCAGGAAAAAGCAAAAAATTTCAGAATTGCACCTTGCAATGTGGAGATATTACTGTTTGTGCATTTACAATATTCATTGATTTTTGCCATTGAAAAACATGTTTTTCATATACAAGAAATGTTTGAAGCTACTGACTGAATGAAAGGAGCTGGCATCTCACTCTCTTTGAATCTTCTTTATCATGCTAGGATTAGCAGGAAAAAGCAAAAAATTTCAGAATTGCACCTTGCAATGTGGAGATATTACTGTTTGTGCATTTACAATATTCATTGATTTTTGCCATTGAAAAACATGTTTTTCATATACCAGAAATGTTTGAAGCTACTGACTGAATGAAAGGAGCTGGCATCTCACTGTCTTTGAATCTTCTTTATCATGCTAGGATTAACAGGAAAAAGCAAAAAATTTCAGAATTGCACCTTGCAATGTGGAGATATTACTGTTTGTGCATTTACAATATTCATTGATTTTGCCATTGAAAAACGTCCAGAAATGTTTGAAGCTACTGACTGAATGAAAGGAGCTGGCATCTCACTCTCTTTGAATCTTCTTTATCATGCTAGGATAAGCAGGAAAAAGCAAAAAATTTCAGAATTGCACCTTGCAATGTGGAGATATTACTGTTTGTGCATTTACAATATTCATTGATTTTTGCCATTGAAAAACATGTTTTTCATATACCAGAAATGTTTGAAGCTACTGACGGAATGAAAGGAGCTGGCATCTCACTCTCTTTGAATCTTCTTTATCATGCTAGGATTAGCAGGAAAAAGCAAAAAATTTCAGAATTGCACCTTGCAATGTGGAGATATTACTGTTTGTGCATTTACAATATTCATTGATTTTTGCCATTGAAAAACATGTTTTTCATATACCAGAAATGTTTGAAGCTACTGACTGAATGAAAGGAGCTGGCATCTCACTGTCTTTGAATCTTCTTTATCATGCTAGGATTAACAGGAAAAAGCAAAAAATTTCAGAATTGCACCTTGCAATGTGGAGATATTACTGTTTGTGCATTTACAATATTCATTGATTTTGCCATTGAAAAACGTACAGAAATGTTTGAAGCTACTGACTGAATGAAAGGAGCTGGCATCTCACTTCTCTTTGAATCTTCTTTATCATGCTAGGATTAGCAGGAAAAAGCAAAAAAATTTCAGAATTGCACCTTGCAATGTGGAGATATTACTGTTTGTGCATTTACAATATTCATTGATTTTTGCCATTGAAAAACATGTTTTTCATATACCAGAAATGTTTGAAGCTACTGACTGAATGAAAGGAGCTGGCATCTCACTCTCTTTGAATCTTCTTTATCATGCTAGGATAAGCAGGAAAAAGCAAAAAATTTCAGAATTGCACCTTGCAATGTGGAGATATTACTGTTTGTGCATTTACAATATTCATTGATTTTTGCCATTGAAAAACATGTTTTTCATATACCAGAAATGTTTGAAGCTACTGACTTGAATGAAAGGAGCTGGCATCTCACTCTCTTTGAATCTTCTTTATCATGCTAGGATTAACAGGAAAAAGCAAAAAATTTCAGAATTGCACCTTGCAATGTGGAGATATTACTGTTTGTGCATTTACAATATTCATTGATTTTTGCCATTGAAAAACGTCCAGAAATGTTTGAAGCTACTGACTGAATGAAAGGAGCTGGCATCTCACTCTCTTTGAATCTTCTTTATCATGCTAGGATTAACAGGAAAAAGCTAAAAATTTCAGAATTGCACCTTGCAATGTGGAGATATTACTGTTTGTGCATTTACAATATTCATTGATTTTTGCCATTGAAAAACATGTTTTTCATATACCAGAAATGTTTGAAGCTACTGACTGAATGAAAGGAGCTGGCATCTCACTCTCTTTGAATCTTCTTTATCATGCTAGGATTAGCAGGAAAAAGCAAAAAATTTCAGAATTGCACCTTGCAATGTGGAGATATTACTGTTTGTGCATTTACAATATTCATTGATTTTTGCCATTGAAAAACATGTTTTTCATATACCAGAAATGTTTGAAGCTACTGACTGAATGAAAGGAGCTGGCATCTCACTGTCTTTGAATCTTCTTTATCATGCTAGGATTAGCAGGAAAAAGCAAAAAATTTCAGAATTGCACCTTGCAATGTGGAGATATTACTGTTTGTGCATTTACAATATTCATTGATTTTTGCCATTGAAAAACATGTTTTTCATATACCAGAAATGTTTGAAGCTACTGACTGAATGAAAGGAGCTGGCATCTCACTCTCTTTGAATCTTCTTTATCATGCTAGGATTAGCAGGAAAAAGCAAAAAATTTCAGAATTGCACCTTGCAATGTGGAGATATTACTGTTTGTGCATTTACAATATTCATTGATTTTTGCCATTGAAAAACATGTTTTTCATATACCAGAAATGTTTGAAGCTACTGACTGAATGAAAGGAGCTGGCATCTCGCTGTCTTTGAATCTTCTTTATCATGCTAGGATTAACAGGAAAAAGCAAAAAATTTCAGAATTGCACCTTGCAATGTGGAGATATTACTGTTTGTGCATTTACAATATTCATTGATTTTGCCATTGAAAAACGTCCAGAAATGTTTGAAGATACTGACTGAATGAAAGGAGCTGGCATCTCACTCTCTTTAAATCTTCTTTATCATGCTAGGATTAGCAGGAAAAAGCAAAAAAATTTCAGAATTGCACCTTGCAATGTGGAGATATTACTGTTTGTGCATTTACAATATTCATTGATTTTTGCCATTGAAAAACATGTTTTTCATATACCAGAAATGTTTGAAGCTACTGACTGAATGAAAGGAGCTGGCATCTCACTCTCTTTGAATCTTCTTTATCATGCTAGGATAAGCAGGAAAAAGCAAAAAATTTCAGAATTGCACCTTGCAATGTGGAGATATTACTGTTTGTGCATTTACAATATTCATTGATTTTTGCCATTGAAAAACATGTTTTTCATATACCAGAAATGTTTGAAGCTACTGACTTGAATGAAAGGAGCTGGCATCTCACTCTCTTTGAATCTTCTTTATCATGCTAGGATTAACAGGAAAAAGCAAAAATTTTCAGAATTGCACCTTGCAATGTGGAGATATTACTGTTTGTGCATTTACAATATTCATTGATTTTTGCCATTGAAAAACGTCCAGAAATGTTTGAAGCTACTGACTGAATGAAAGGAGCTGGTATCTCACTCTCTTTGAATCTTCTTTATCATGCTAGGATTAGCAGGAAAAAGCAAAAAATTTCAGAATTGCACCTTGCAATGTGGAGATATTACTGTTTGTGCATTTACAATATTCATTGATTTTTGCCATTGAAAAACATGTTTTTCATATACAAGAAATGTTTGAAGCTACTGACTGAATGAAAGGAGCTGGCATCTCACTCTCTTTGAATCTTCTTTATCATGCTAGGATTAGCAGGAAAAAGCAAAAAATTTCAGAATTGCACCTTGCAATGTGGAGATATTACTGTTTGTGCATTTACAATATTCATTGATTTTTGCCATTGAAAAACGTCCAGAAATGTTTGAAGCTACTGACTGAATGAAATTAGCTGGCATCTCACTCTCTTTGAATCTTCTTTATCATGCTAGGATTAGCAGGAAAAAGCAAAAAATTTCAGAATTGCACCTTGCAATGTGGAGATATTACTGTTTGTGCATTTACAATATTCATTGATTTTGCCATTGAAAAACGTCCAGAAATGTTTGAAGCTACTGACTGAATGAAAGGAGCTGGCATCTCACTCTCTTTGAATCTTCTTTATCATGCTAGGATTAGCAGGAAAAAGCAAAAAATTTCAGAATTGCACCTTGCAATGTGGAGATATTACTGTTTGTGCATTTACAATATTCATTGATTTTTGCCATTGAAAAACATGTTTTTCATATACCAGAAATGTTTGAAGCTACTGACTGAATGAAAGGAGCTGGCATCTCACTGTCTTTGAATCTTCTTTATCATGCTAGGATTAACAGGAAAAAGCAAAAAATTTCAGAATTGCACCTTGCAATGTGGAGATATTACTGTTTGTGCATTTACAATATTCATTGATTTTGCCATTGAAAAACGTCCAGAAATGTTTGAAGCTACTGACTGAATGAAAGGAGCTGGCATCTCACTCTCTTTGAATCTTCTTTATCATGCTAGGATAAGCAGGAAAAAGCAAAAAATTTCAGAATTGCACCTTGCAATGTGGAGATATTACTGTTTGTGCATTTACAATATTCATTGATTTTTGCCATTGAAAAACATGTTTTTCATATACCAGAAATGTTTGAAGCTACTGACGGAATGAAAGGAGCTGGCATCTCACTCTCTTTGAATCTTCTTTATCATGCTAGGATTAGCAGGAAAAAGCAAAAAATTTCAGAATTGCACCTTGCAATGTGGAGATATTACTGTTTGTGCATTTACAATATTCATTGATTTTTGCCATTGAAAAACATGTTTTTCATATACCAGAAATGTTTGAAGCTACTGACTGAATGAAAGGAGCTGGCATCTCACTGTCTTTGAATCTTCTTTATCATGCTAGGATTAACAGGAAAAAGCAAAAAATTTCAGAATTGCACCTTGCAATGTGGAGATATTACTGTTTGTGCATTTACAATATTCATTGATTTTGCCATTGAAAAACGTACAGAAATGTTTGAAGCTACTGACTGAATGAAAGGAGCTGGCATCTCACTTCTCTTTGAATCTTCTTTATCATGCTAGGATTAGCAGGAAAAAGCAAAAAAAATTCAGAATTGCACCTTGCAATGTGGAGATATTACTGTTTGTGCATTTACAATATTCATTGATTTTTGCCATTGAAAAACATGTTTTTCATATACCAGAAATGTTTGAAGCTACTGACTGAATGAAAGGAGCTGGCATCTCACTCTCTTTGAATCTTCTTTATCATGCTAGGATAAGCAGGAAAAAGCAAAAAATTTCAGAATTGCACCTTGCAATGTGGAGATATTACTGTTTGTGCATTTACAATATTCATTGATTTTTGCCATTGAAAAACATGTTTTTCATATACCAGAAATGTTTGAAGCTACTGACTTGAATGAAAGGAGCTGGCATCTCACTCTCTTTGAATCTTCTTTATCATGCTAGGATTAACAGGAAAAAGCAAAAAATTTCAGAATTGCACCTTGCAATGTGGAGATATTACTGTTTGTGCATTTACAATATTCATTGATTTTTGCCATTGAAAAACGTCCAGAAATGTTTGAAGCTACTGACTGAATGAAAGGAGCTGGTATCTCACTCTCTTTGAATCTTCTTTATCATGCTAGGATTAGCAGGAAAAAGCAAAAAATTTCAGAATTGCACCTTGCAATGTGGAGATATTACTGTTTATGCATTTACAATATTCATTGATTTTTGCCATTGAAAAACATGTTTTTCATATACAAGAAATGTTTGAAGCTACTGACTGAATGAAAGGAGCTGGCATCTCACTCTCTTTGAATCTTCTTTATCATGCTTGGATTAGCAGGAAAAAGCAAAAAATTTCAGAATTGCACCTTGCAATGTGGAGATATTACTGTTTGTGCATTTACAATATTCATTGATTTTTGCCATTGAAAAACGTCCAGAAATGTTTGAAGCTACTGACTGAATGAAATTAGCTGGCATCTCACTCTCTTTGAATCTTCTTTATCATGCTAGGATTAGCAGGAAAAAGCAAAAAATTTCAGAATTGCACCTTGCAATGTGGAGATATTACTGTTTGTGCATTTACAATATTCATTGATTTTTGCCATTGAAAAACATGTTTTTCATATACCAGAAATGTTTGAAGCTACTGACTGAATGAAAGGAGCTGGTATCTCACTCTCTTTGAATCTTCTTTATCATGCTAGGATTAACAGGAAAAAGCAAAAAATTTCAGAATTGCACCTTGCAATGTGGAGATATTACTGTTTGTGCATTTACAATATTCATTGATTTTTGCCATTGAAAAACGTCCAGAAATGTTTGAAGCTACTGACTGAATGAAAGGAGCTGGCATCTCACTCTCTTTGAATCTTCTTTATCATGCTAGGATTAACAGGAAAAAGCTAAAAATTTCAGAATTGCACCTTGCAATGTGGAGATATTACTGTTTGTGCATTTACAATATTCATTGATTTTTGCCATTGAAAAACATGTTTTTCATATACCAGAAATGTTTGAAGCTACTGACTGAATGAAAGGAGCTGGCATCTCTCTCTCTTTGAATCTTCTTTATCATGCTAGGATTAGCAGGAAAAAGCAAAAAATTTCAGAATTGCACCTTGCAATGTGGAGATATTACTGTTTGTGCATTTACAATATTCATTGATTTTTGCCATTGAAAAACATGTTTTTCATATACCAGAAATGTTTGAAGCTACTGACTGAATGAAAGGAGCTGGCATCTCACTGTCTTTGAATCTTCTTTATCATGCTAGGATTAGCAGGAAAAAGCAAAAAATTTCAGAATTGCACCTTGCAATGTGGAGATATTACTGTTTGTGCATTTACAATATTCATTGATTTTTGCCATTGAAAAACATGTTTTTCATATACCAGAAATGTTTGAAGCTACTGACTGAATGAAAGGAGCTGGCATCTCACTCTCTTTGAATCTTCTTTATCATGCTAGGATTAGCAGGAAAAAGCAAAAAATTTCAGAATTGCACCTTGCAATGTGGAGATATTACTGTTTGTGCATTTACAATATTCATTGATTTTTGCCATTGAAAAACATGTTTTTCATATACCAGAAATGTTTGAAGCTACTGACTGAATGAAAGGAGCTGGCATCTCACTCTCTTTGAATCTTCTTTATCATGCTAGGATTAACAGGAAAAAACAAAAAATTTCAGAATTGCACCTTGCAATGTGGAGATATTACTGTTTGTGCATTTACAATATTCATTGATTTTTGCCATTGAAAAACATGTTTTTCATATACCAGAAATGTTTGAAGTTACTGACTGAATGAAAGGAGCTGGCATCTCACTCTCTTTGAATCTTCTTTATCATGCTAGGATTAGCAGGAAAAAGCAAAAAATTTCAGAATTGCACCTTGCAATGTGGAGATATTACTGTTTGTGCATTTACAATATTCATTGATTTTTGCCATTGAAAAACATGTTTTTCATATACAAGAAATGTTTGAAGCTACTGACTGAATGAAAGGAGCTGGCATCTCACTCTCTTTGAATCTTCTTTATCATGCTAGGATTAGCAGGAAAAAGCAAAAAATTTCAGAATTGCACCTTGCAATGTGGAGATATTACTGTTTGTGCATTTACAATATTCATTGATTTTTGCCATTGAAAAACGTCCAGAAATGTTTGAAGCTACTGACTGAATGAAATTAGCTGGCATCTCACTCTCTTTGAATCTTCTTTATCATGCTAGGATTAGCAGGAAAAAGCAAAAAATTTCAGAATTGCACCTTGCAATGTGGAGATATTACTGTTTGTGCATTTACAATATTCATTGATTTTGCCATTGAAAAACGTCCAGAAATGTTTGAAGCTACTGACTGAATGAAAGGAGCTGGCATCTCACTCTCTTTGAATCTTCTTTATCATGCTAGGATTAGCAGGAAAAAGCAAAAAATTTCAGAATTGCACCTTGCAATGTGGAGATATTACTGTTTGTGCATTTACAATATTCATTGATTTTTGCCATTGAAAAACATGTTTTTCATATACCAGAAATGTTTGAAGCTACTGACTGAATGAAAGGAGCTGGCATCTCACTGTCTTTGAATCTTCTTTATCATGCTAGGATTAACAGGAAAAAGCAAAAAATTTCAGAATTGCACCTTGCAATGTGGAGATATTACTGTTTGTGCATTTACAATATTCATTGATTTTGCCATTGAAAAACGTCCAGAAATGTTTGAAGCTACTGACTGAATGAAAGGAGCTGGCATCTCACTCTCTTTGAATCTTCTTTATCATGCTAGGATAAGCAGGAAAAAGCAAAAAATTTCAGAATTGCACCTTGCAATGTGGAGATATTACTGTTTGTGCATTTACAATATTCATTGATTTTTGCCATTGAAAAACATGTTTTTCATATACCAGAAATGTTTGAAGCTACTGACGGAATGAAAGGAGCTGGCATCTCACTCTCTTTGAATCTTCTTTATCATGCTAGGATTAGCAGGAAAAAGCAAAAAATTTCAGAATTGCACCTTGCAATGTGGAGATATTACTGTTTGTGCATTTACAATATTCATTGATTTTTGCCATTGAAAAACATGTTTTTCATATACCAGAAATGTTTGAAGCTACTGACTGAATGAAAGGAGCTGGCATCTCACTGTCTTTGAATCTTCTTTATCATGCTAGGATTAACAGGAAAAAGCAAAAAATTTCAGAATTGCACCTTGCAATGTGGAGATATTACTGTTTGTGCATTTACAATATTCATTGATTTTGCCATTGAAAAACGTACAGAAATGTTTGAAGCTACTGACTGAATGAAAGGAGCTGGCATCTCACTTCTCTTTGAATCTTCTTTATCATGCTAGGATTAGCAGGAAAAAGCAAAAAAATTTCAGAATTGCACCTTGCAATGTGGAGATATTACTGTTTGTGCATTTACAATATTCATTGATTTTTGCCATTGAAAAACATGTTTTTCATATACCAGAAATGTTTGAAGCTACTGACTGAATGAAAGGAGCTGGCATCTCACTCTCTTTGAATCTTCTTTATCATGCTAGGATAAGCAGGAAAAAGCAAAAAATTTCAGAATTGCACCTTGCAATGTGGAGATATTACTGTTTGTGCATTTACAATATTCATTGATTTTTGCCATTGAAAAACATGTTTTTCATATACCAGAAATGTTTGAAGCTACTGACTTGAATGAAAGGAGCTGGCATCTCACTCTCTTTGAATCTTCTTTATCATGCTAGGATTAACAGGAAAAAGCAAAAAATTTCAGAATTGCACCTTGCAATGTGGAGATATTACTGTTTGTGCATTTACAATATTCATTGATTTTTGCCATTGAAAAACGTCCAGAAATGTTTGAAGCTACTGACTGAATGAAAGGAGCTGGTATCTCACTCTCTTTGAATCTTCTTTATCATGCTAGGATTAGCAGGAAAAAGCAAAAAATTTCAGAATTGCACCTTGCAATGTGGAGATATTACTGTTTATGCATTTACAATATTCATTGATTTTTGCCATTGAAAAACATGTTTTTCATATACAAGAAATGTTTGAAGCTACTGACTGAATGAAAGGAGCTGGCATCTCACTCTCTTTGAATCTTCTTTATCATGCTTGGATTAGCAGGAAAAAGCAAAAAATTTCAGAATTGCACCTTGCAATGTGGAGATATTACTGTTTGTGCATTTACAATATTCATTGATTTTTGCCATTGAAAAACGTCCAGAAATGTTTGAAGCTACTGACTGAATGAAATTAGCTGGCATCTCACTCTCTTTGAATCTTCTTTATCATGCTAGGATTAGCAGGAAAAAGCAAAAAATTTCAGAATTGCACCTTGCAATGTGGAGATATTACTGTTTGTGCATTTACAATATTCATTGATTTTTGCCATTGAAAAACATGTTTTTCATATACCAGAAATGTTTGAAGCTACTGACTGAATGAAAGGAGCTGGTATCTCACTCTCTTTGAATCTTCTTTATCATGCTAGGATTAACAGGAAAAAGCAAAAAATTTCAGAATTGCACCTTGCAATGTGGAGATATTACTGTTTGTGCATTTACAATATTCATTGATTTTTGCCATTGAAAAACGTCCAGAAATGTTTGAAGCTACTGACTGAATGAAAGGAGCTGGCATCTCACTCTCTTTGAATCTTCTTTATCATGCTAGGATTAACAGGAAAAAGCTAAAAATTTCAGAATTGCACCTTGCAATGTGGAGATATTACTGTTTGTGCATTTACAATATTCATTGATTTTTGCCATTGAAAAACATGTTTTTCATATACCAGAAATGTTTGAAGCTACTGACTGAATGAAAGGAGCTGGCATCTCACTCTCTTTGAATCTTCTTTATCATGCTAGGATTAGCAGGAAAAAGCAAAAAATTTCAGAATTGCACCTTGCAATGTGGAGATATTACTGTTTGTGCATTTACAATATTCATTGATTTTTGCCATTGAAAAACATGTTTTTCATATACCAGAAATGTTTGAAGCTACTGACTGAATGAAAGGAGCTGGCATCTCACTGTCTTTGAATCTTCTTTATCATGCTAGGATTAGCAGGAAAAAGCAAAAAATTTCAGAATTGCACCTTGCAATGTGGAGATATTACTGTTTGTGCATTTACAATATTCATTGATTTTTGCCATTGAAAAACATGTTTTTCATATACCAGAAATGTTTGAAGCTACTGACTGAATGAAAGGAGCTGGCATCTCACTCTCTTTGAATCTTCTTTATCATGCTAGGATTAGCAGGAAAAAGCAAAAAATTTCAGAATTGCACCTTGCAATGTGGAGATATTACTGTTTGTGCATTTACAATATTCATTGATTTTTGCCATTGAAAAACATGTTTTTCATATACCAGAAATGTTTGAAGCTACTGACTGAATGAAAGGAGCTGGCATCTCACTCTCTTTGAATCTTCTTTATCATGCTAGGATTAACAGGAAAAAACAAAAAATTTCAGAATTGCACCTTGCAATGTGGAGATATTACTGTTTGTGCATTTACAATATTCATTGATTTTTGCCATTGAAAAACATGTTTTTCATATACCAGAAATGTTTGAAGCTACTGACTGAATGAAAGGAGCTGGCATCTCACTCTCTTTGAATCTTCTTTATCATGCTAGGATTAACAGGAAAAAGCAAAAAATTTCAGAATTGCACCTTGCAATGTGGAGATATTACTGTTTGTGCATTTACAATATTCATTGATTTTTGCCATTGAAAAACGTCCAGAAATGTTTGAAGCTACTGACTGAATGAAAGGAGCTGGCATCTCACTCTCTTTGAATCTTCTTTATCATGCTAGGATTAGCAGGAAAAAGCAAAAAATTTCAGAATTGCACCTTGCAATGTGGAGATATTACTGTTTGTGCATTTACAATATTCATTGATTTTTGCCATTGAAAAACGTCCAGAAATGTTTGAAGCTACTGACTGAATGAAAGGAGCTGGCATCTCACTCTCTTTGAATCTTCTTTATCATGCTAGGATTAGCAGGAAAAAGCAAAAAATTTCAGAATTGCACCTTGCAATGTGGAGATATTACTGTTTGTGCATTTACAATATTCATTGATTTTTGCCATTGAAAAACATGTTTTTCATATACCAGAAATGTTTGAAGCTACTGACTGAATGAAAGGAGCTGGCATCTCACTCTCTTTGAATCTTCTTTATCATGCTAGGATTAGCAGGAAAAAGCAAAAAATTTCAGAATTGCACCTTGCAATGTGGAGATATTACTGTTTGTGCTTTTACAATATTCATTGATTTTTGCCATTGAAAAACATGTTTTTCATATACCAGAAATGTTTGAAGCTACTGACTGAATGAAAGGAGCTGGCATCTCACTCTCTTTAAATCTTCTTTATCATGCTAGGATTAACAGGAAAAAGCAAAAAATTTCAGAATTGCACCTTGCAATGTGGAGATATTACTGTTTGTGCATTTACAATATTCATTGATTTTTGCCATTGAAAAACGTCCAGAAATGTTTGAAGCTACTGACTGAATGAAAGGAGCTGGCATCTCACTCTCTTTGAATCTTCTTTATCATGCTAGGATTAGCAGGAAAAAGCAAAAAATTTCAGAATTGCACCTTGCAATGCGGAGAAATTACTGTTTGTGCATTTACAATATTCATTGATTTTTGCCATTGAAAAACATCAATCATTTCTGGTATATGAATAACATGATATTTTTCAATGGCAAAAATCAATGAATTTTGTAAATGCACAAACAGTAATTTCTCCGCATTGCAAGGCGCAATTCTGAAATTTTTTGCTTTTTCCTGCTCCTCTTAGCATGATAAAGAAGATTCAAAGAGAGTGAGATGCCAGCTCCTTTCATTCAGTCAGTAGCTTCAATCATTTCTGGACATTTTTCAATGGCAAAAATCAATGAATATTGTAAATGCACAAACAGTAATTTCTCCGCATTGCAAGGTGCAATTCTGAAATGTTTTGCTTTTTCCTGCTCCTCTTAGCATGATAAAGAAGATTCAAAGAGAGTGAGATGCCAGCTCCTTTCATTCAGTCAGTACCTTCAATCATTTCTGGACGTTTTTCAATGGCAAAAATCAATGAATATTGTAAATGCACAAACAGTAATTTCTCCGCATTGCAAGGTGCAATTCTGAAATTTTTTGCTTTTTCCTGCTCCTCTTAGCATGATAAAGAAGATTCAAAGAGAGTGAGATGCCAGCTCCTTTCATTCAGTCAGTAGCTTCAATCATTTCTGGACGCTTTTCAATGGCCTGCTCCTCTTAGCATTATGAAGAAGATTCAAAGAGAGTGAGATACCAGCTCCTTTCATTCAGTCAGTAGCTTCAAACATTTCTGGTATATGAATAACATGATGTTTTTCAATGGCAAAAATCAATGAATATTGTAAATGCACAAACAGTAATTTCTCCGCATTGCAAGGTGCAATTCTGAAATTTTTTGCTTTTTCCTGCTCCTCTTAGCATGATAAAGAAGATTCAAAGAGAGTGAGATGCCAGCTCCTTTAGTTCAGTCAGTAGCTTCAATCATTTCTGGACGTTTTTCAATGGCAAAAATCAGTGAATATTGTAAATGCACAAACAGTAATTTCTCCGCATTGCAAGGTGCAATTCTGAAATTTTTTACTTTTTCCTGCTCCTCTTAGCATGATAAAGAAGATTCAAAGAGAGTGAGATGCCAGCTCCTTTCATTCAGTCAGTAGCTTCAATCATTTCTGGTATATGAATAACATGATGTTTTTCAATCGCAAAAATCAATGAATATTGTAAATGCACAAACAGTAATTTCTCCGCATTGCAAGGTGCAATTCTGAAATTTTTTGCTTTTTCCTGCTCCTCTTAGCATGATAAAGAAGATTCAAAGAGAGTGAGATGCCAGCTCCTTTCATTCAGTCAGTAGCTTCAATCATTTCTGGACGTTTTTCAATGGCAAAAATCAATGAATATTGTAAATGCACAAACAGTAATTTCTCCGCATTGCAAGGTGCAATTCTGAAATTTTTTGCTTTTTCCTGCTCCTCTTAGCATGATAAAGAAGATTCAAAGAGAGTGAGATGCCAGCTCCTTTCCTTCAGTCAGTAGCTTCAATCATTTCTGGCATATGAATAACATGATGTTTTTCAATGGCAAAAATCAATGAATTTTGTAAATGCACAAACAGTAATTTCTCCGCATTGCAAGGCGCAATTCTGAAATTTTTTGCTTTTTCCTGCTCCTCTTAGCATGATAAAGAAGATTCAAAGAGAGTGAGATGCCAGCTCCTTTCATTCAGTCAGTAGCTTCAATCATTTCTGAACATTTTTCAATGGCAAAAATCAATGAATATTGTAAATGCACAAACAGTAATTTCTCCGCATTGCAAGGTGCAATTCTGAAATTTTTTGCTTTTTCCTGCTCCTCTTAGCATGATAAAGAAGATTCAAAGAGAGTGAGATGACAGCTCCTTTCATTCAGTCAGTAGCTTCAATCATTTCTGGACGTTTTTCAATGGCAAAAATCAATGAATATTGTAAATGCACAAACAGTAATTTCTCCGCATTGCAAGGTGCAATTCTGAAATTTTTTGCTTTTTCCTGCTCCTCTCAGCATGATAAAGAAGATTCAAAGAGAGTGAGGTGCCAGCTCCTTTCATTCAGTCAGGAGCTTCAAACATTTCTGGTATATGAATAACATGTTTTTCAATGGCAAAAATCAATGAATATTGTAAATGCACAAACAGTAATTTCTCCGCATTGCAAGGTGCAATTCTGAAATTTTTTGCTTTTTCCTGCTCCTCTTAGCATGATAAAGAAGATTCAAAGAGAGTGAGATGCCAGCTCCTTTCATTCAGTCAGTAGCTTCAATCATTTCTGGACGTTTTTCAATGGCAAAAATCAATGAATATTGTAAATGCACAAACAGTAATTTCTCCGCATTGCAAGGTGCAATTCTGAAATTTTTTGCTTTTTCCTGCTCCTCTTAGCATGATAAAGAAGATTCAAAGAGAGTGAGATGCCAGCTCCTTTCATTCAGTCAGTAGCTTCAATCATTTCTGGACGTTTTTCAATGGCAAAAATCAATGAATATTGTAAATGCACAAACAGTAATTTCTCCGCATTGCAAGGTGCAATTCTGAAATTTTTTGCTTTTTCCTGCTCCTCTTAGCATGATAAAGAAGATTCAAAGAGAGTGAGATGCCAGCTCCTTTCCTTCAGTCAGTAGCTTCAATCATTTCTGGCATATGAATAACATGATGTTTTTCAATGGCAAAAATCAATGAATTTTGTAAATGCACAAACAGTAATTTCTCCGCATTGCAAGGCGCAATTCTGAAATTTTTTGCTTTTTCCTGCTCCTCTTAGCATGATAAAGAAGATTCAAAGAGAGTGAGATGCCAGCTCCTTTCATTCAGTCAGTAGCTTCAATCATTTCTGGACATTTTTCAATGGCAAAAATCAATGAATATTGTAAATGCACAAACAGTAATTTCTCCGCATTGCAAGGTGCAATTCTGAAATTTTTTGCTTTTTCCTGCTCCTCTTAGCATGATAAAGAAGATTCAAAGAGAGTGAGATGACAGCTCCTTTCATTCAGTCAGTAGCTTCAATCATTTCTGGACGTTTTTCAATGGCAAAAATCAATGAATATTGTAAATGCACAAACAGTAATTTCTCCGCATTGCAAGGTGCAATTCTGAAATTTTTTGCTTTTTCCTGCTCCTCTTAGCATGATAAAGAAGATTCAAAGAGAGTGAGGTGCCAGCTCCTTTCATTCAGTCAGGAGCTTCAAACATTTCTGGTATATGAATAACATGTTTTTCAATGGCAAAAATCAATGAATATTGTAAATGCACAAACAGTAATTTCTCCGCATTGCAAGGTGCAATTCTGAAATTTTTTGCTTTTTCCTGCTCCTCTTAGCATGATAAAGAAGATTCAAAGAGAGTGAGATGCCAGCTCCTTTCATTCAGTCAGTAGCTTCAATCATTTCTGGACGTTTTTCAATGGCAAAAATCAATGAATATTGTAAATGCACAAACAGTAATTTCTCCGCATTGCAAGGTGCAATTCTGAAATTTTTTGCTTTTTCCTGCTCCTCTTAGCATGATAAAGAAGATTCAAAGAGAGTGAGATGCCAGCTCCTTTCATTCAGTCAGTAGCTTTAATCATTTCTGGACGTTTTTCAATGGCAAAAATCAATGAATATTGTAAATGCACAAACAGTAATTTCTCTGCATTGCAATGTGCAATTCTGAAATTTTTTGCTTTTTCCTGCTCCTCTTAGCATGATAAAGAAGATTCAAAGAGAGTGAGATGCCAGCTCCTTTCATTCAGTCAGTAGCTTCAAACATTTCTGGTATATGAATAACATGATGTTTTTCAATGGCAAAAATCAATGAATATTGTAAATGCACAAACAGTAATTTCTCCGCATTGCAAGTTGCAATTCTGAAATTTTTTGCTTTTTTCTGCTCCTCTTAGCATGATAAAGAAGATTCAAAGAGAGTGAGATGCCAGCTCCTTTCGTTCAGTCAGTAGCTTCAATCATTTCTGGACGTTTTTGAATGGCAAAAATCATTGAATATTATAAATGCACAAACAGTAATTTCTCCGCATTGCAAGGTGCAATTCTGAAATTTTTTACTTTTTCCTGCTCCTCTTAGCATGATAAAGAAGATTCAAAGAGAGTGAGATGCCAGCTCCTTTCATTCAGTCAGTAGCTTCAATCATTTCTGGTATATGAATAACATGATGTTTTTCAATGGCAAAAATCAATGAATATTGTAAATGCACAAACGGTAATTTCTCCGCATTGCAAGATGCAATTCTGAAATTTTTTGCTTTTTCCTGCTCCTCTTAGCATGATAAAGAAGATTCAAAGAGAGTGAGATGCCAGCTCCTTTCATTCAGTCAGTAGCTTCAATCATTTCTGGACGTTTTTCAATGGCAAAAATCAATGAATATTGTAAATGCACAAACAGTAATTTCTCCGCATTGCAAGGTGCAATTCTGAAATTTTTTGCTTTTTCCTGCTCCTCTTAGCATGATAAAGAAGATTCAAAGAGAGTGAGATGCCAGCTCCTTTCATTCAGTCAGTAGCTTCAATCATTTCTGGACGTTTTTCAATGGCAAAAACCAATGAATATTGTAAATGCACAAACAGTAATTTCTCCGCATTGCAAGGTGCAATTCTGAAATTTTTTGCTTTTTCCTGCTCCTCTTAGCATGATAAAGAAGATTCAAAGAGAGTGAGATGCCAGATCCTTTCCTTCAGTCAGTAGCTTCAATCATTTCTGGTATATGAATAACATGATGTTTTTCAATGGCAAAAATCAATGAATTTTGTAAATGCACAAACAGTAATTTCTCCGCATTGCAAGGCGCAATTCTGAAATTTTTTGCTTTTTCCTGCTCCTCTTAGCATGATAAAGAAGATTCGAAGAGAGTGAGATGCCAGCTCCTTTCATTCAGTCAGTAGCTTCAATCATTTCTGGACATTTTTCAATGGCAAAAATCAATGAATATTGTAAATGCACAAACAGTAATTTCTCCGCATTGCAAGGTGCAATTCTGAAATTTTTTGCTTTTTCCTGCTCCTCTTAGCATGATAAAGAAGATTCAAAGAGAGTGAGATGCCAGCTCCTTTCATTCAGTCAGTAGCTTCAATCATTTCTGGACGTTTTTCAATGGCAAAAATCAATGAATATTGTAAATGCACAAACAGTAATTTCTCCGCATTGCAAGGTGCAATTCTGAAATTTTTTGCTTTTTCCTGCTCCTCTTAGCATGATAAAGAAGATTCAAAGAGAGTGAGATGCCAGCTCCTTTCATTCAGTCAGTAGCTTCAATCATTTCTGGACGTTTTTCAATGGCAAAAATCAATGAATATTGTAAATGCACAAACAGTAATTTCTCCGCATTGCAAGGTGCAATTCTGAAATTTTTTGCTTTTTCCTGCTCCTCTTAGCATGATAAAGAAGATTCAAAGAGAGTGAGATGCCAGATCCTTTCCTTCAGTCAGTAGCTTCAATCATTTCTGGTATATGAATAACATGATGTTTTTCAATGGCAAAAATCAATGAATTTTATAAATGCACAAACAGTAATTTCTCCGCATTGCAAGGCGCAATTCTGAAATTTTTTGCTTTTTCCTGCTCCTCTTAGCATGATAAAGAAGATTCAAAGAGAGTGAGATGCCAGCTCCTTTCATTCAGTCAGTAGCTTCAATCATTTCTGGACATTTTTCAATGGCAAAAATCAATGAATATTGTAAATGCACAAACAGTAATTTCTCCGCATTGCAAGGTGCAATTCTGAAATTTTTTGCTTTTTCCTGCTCCTCTTAGCATGATAAAGAAGATTCAAAGAGAGTGAGATGCCAGCTCCTTTCATTCAGTCAGTAGCTTCAATCATTTCTGGACGTTTTTCAATGGCAAAAATCAATGAATATTGTAAATGCACAAACAGTAATTTCTCCGCATTGCAAGGTGCAATTCTGAAATTTTTTGCTTTTTCCTGCTCCTCTTAGCATGATAAAGAAGATTCAAAGAGAGTGAGATGCCAGCTCCTTTCATTCAGTCAGTAGCTTCAATCATTTCTGGACGTTTTTCAATGGCAAAAATCAATGAATATTGTAAATGCACAAACAGTAATTTCTCCGCATTGCAATGTGCAATTCTGAAATTTTTTGCTTTTTCCTGCTCCTCTTAGCATGATAAAGAAGATTCAAAGAGAGTGAGATGCCAGCTCCTTTCATTCAGTCAGTAGCTTCAAACATTTCTGGTACATGAATAACATGATGTTTTTCAATGGCAAAAATCAATGAATATTGTAAATGCACAAACAGTAATTTCTCCGCATTGCAAGGTGCAATTCTGAAATTTTTTGCTTTTTCCTGCTCCTCTTAGCATGATAAAGAAGATTCAAAGAGAGTGAGATGCCAGCTCCTTTCGTTCAGTCAGTAGCTTCAATCATTTCTGGACGTTTTTCAATGGCAAAAATCATTGAATATTATAAATGCACAAACAGTAATTTCTCCGCATTGCAAGGTGCAATTCTGAAATTTTTTACTTTTTCCTGCTCCTCTTAGCATGATAAAGAAGATTCAAAGAGAGTGAGATGCCAGCTCCTTTCATTCAGTCAGTAGCTTCAATCATTTCTGGTATATGAATAACATGATGTTTTTCAATGGCAAAAATCAATGAATATTGTAAATGCACAAACAGTAATTTCTCCGCATTGCAAGGTGCAATTCTGAAATTTTTTGCTTTTTCCTGCTCCTCTTAGCATGATAAAGAAGATTCAAAGAGAGTGAGATGCCAGCTCCTTTCATTCAGTCAGTAGCTTCAATCATTTCTGGACGTTTTTCAATGGCAAAAATCAATGAATATTGTAAATGCACAAACAGTAATTTCTCCGCATTGCAAGGTGCAATTCTGAAATTTTTTGCTTTTTCCTGCTCCTCTTAGCATGATAAAGAAGATTCAAAGAGAGTGAGATGCCAGCTCCTTTCATTCAGTCAGTAGCTTCAATCATTTCTGGACGTTTTTCAATGGCAAAAATCATTGAATATTGTAAATGCACAAACAGTAATTTCTCCGCATTGCAAGGTGCAATTCTGAAATTTTTTACTTTTTCCTGCTCCTCTTAGCATGATAAAGAAGATTCAAAGAGAGTGAGATGCCAGCTCCTTTCATTCAGTCAGTAGCTTCAATCATTTCTGGTATATGAATAACATGATGTTTTTCAATCGCAAAAATCAATGAATATTGTAAATGCACAAACAGTAATTTCTCCGCATTGCAAGGTGCAATTCTGAAATTTTTTGCTTTTTCCTGCTCCTCTTAGCATGATAAAGAAGATTCAAAGAGAGTGAGATGCCAGCTCCTTTCATTCAGTCAGTAGCTTCAATCATTTCTGGACGTTTTTCAATGGCAAAAATCAATGAATATTGTAAATGCACAAACAGTAATTTCTCCGCATTGCAAGGTGCAATTCTGAAATTTTTTGCTTTTTCCTGCTCCTCTAAGCATGATAAAGAAGATTCAAAGAGAGTGAGATGCCAGATCCTTTCCTTCAGTCAGTAGCTTCAATCATTTCTGGTATATGAATAACATGATGTTTTTCAATGGCAAAAATCAATGAATTTTGTAAATGCACAAACAGTAATTTCTCCGCATTGCAAGGCGCAATTCTGAAATTTTTTGCTTTTTCCTGCTCCTCTTAGCATGATAAAGAAGATTCAAAGAGAGTGAGATGCCAGCTCCTTTCATTCAGTCAGTAGCTTCAATCATTTCTGGACATTTTTCAATGGCAAAAATCAATGAATATTGTAAATGCACAAACAGTAATTTCTCCGCATTGCAAGGTGCAATTCTGAAATTTTTTGCTTTTTCCTGCTCCTCTTAGCATGATAAAGAAGATTCAAAGAGAGTGAGATGCCAGCTCCTTTCATTCAGTCAGTAGCTTCAATCATTTCTGGACGTTTTTCAATGGCAAAAATCAATGAATATTGTAAATGCACAAACAGTAATTTCTCCGCATTGCAAGGTGCAATTCTGAAATTTTTTGCTTTTTCCTGCTCCTCTTAGCATGATAAAGAAGATTCAAAGAGAGTGAGATGCCAGCTCCTTTCATTCAGTCAGTACCTTCAATCATTTCTGGACGTTTTTCAATGGCAAAAATCAATGAATATTGTAAATGCACACACAGTAATTTCTCCGCATTGCAAGGTGCAATTCTGAAATTTTTTGCTTTTACCTGCTCCTCTTAGCATGATAAAGAAGATTCAAAGAGAGTGAGATGCCAGCTCCTTTCATTCAGTCAGTAGCTTCAATCATTTCTGGACGTTTTTCAATGGCAAAAATCAATGAATATTGTAAATGCACAAACTGTAATTTCTCCGCATTGCAAGGTGCAATTCTGAAATTTTTTGCTTTTTCCTGCTCCTCTTAGCATGATAAAGAAGATTCAAAGAGAGTGAGATGCCAGCTCCTTTCATTCAGTCAGTAGCTTCAATCATTTCTGGTATATGAATAACATGATGTTTTTCAATAGCAAAAATCAATGAATATTGTAAATGCACAAACAGTAATTTCTCCGCATTGCAAGGTGCAATTCTGAAATTTTTTGCTTTTTCCTGCTCCTCTTAGCATGATAAAGAAGATTCAAAGAGAGTGAGATGCCAGCTCCTTTCATTCAGTCAGTAGCTTCAATCATTTCTGGTCGTTTTTCAATGGCAAAAATCAATGAATATTGTAAATGCACAAACAGTAATTTCTCCGCATTGCAAGGTGCAATTCTGAAATTTTTTACTTTTTCCTGCTCCTCTTAGCATGATAAAGAAGATTCAAAGAGAGTGAGATGCCAGCTCCTTTCATTCAGTCAGTAGCTTCAATCATTTCTGGTATATGAATAACATGATGTTTTTCAATCGCAAAAATCAATGAATATTGTAAATGCACAAACAGTAATTTCTCCGCATTGCAAGGTGCAATTCTGAAATTTTTTGCTTTTTCCTGCTCCTCTTAGCATGATAAAGAAGATTCAAAGAGAGTGAGATGCCAGCTCCTTTCATTCAGTCAGTAGCTTCAATCATTTCTGGACGTTTTTCAATGGCAAAAATCAATGAATATTGTAAATGCACAAACAGTAATTTCTCCGCATTGCAAGGTGCAATTCTGAAATTCTTTGCTTTTTCCTGCTCCTCTAAGCATGATAAAGAAGATTCAAAGAGAGTGAGATGCCAGATCCTTTCCTTCAGTCAGTAGCTTCAATCATTTCTGGTATATGAATAACATGATGTTTTTCAATGGCAAAAATCAATGAATTTTGTAAATGCACAAACAGTAATTTCTCCGCATTGCAAGGCGCAATTCTGAAATTTTTTACTTTTTCCTGCTCCTCTTAGCATGATAAAGAAGATTCAAAGAGAGTGAGATGCCAGCTCCTTTCATTCAGTCAGTAGCTTCAATCATTTCTGGTATATGAATAACATGATGTTTTTCAATGGCAAAAATCAATGAATATTGTAAATGCACAAACAGTAATTTCTCCGCATTGCAAGGTGCAATTCTGAAATTTTTTGCTTTTTCCTGCTCCTCTTAGCATGATAAAGAAGATTCAAAGAGAGTGAGATGCCAGCTCCTTTCATTCAGTCAGTAGCTTCAATCATTTCTGGACGTTTTTCAATGGCAAAAATCAATGAATATTGTAAATGCACAAACAGTAATTTCTCCGCAATGCAAGGTGCAATTCTGAAATTTTTTGCTTTTTCCTGCTCCTCTTAGCATGATAAAGAAGATTCAAAGAGAGTGAGATGCCAGCTCCTTTCATTCAGTCAGTAGCTTTAATCATTTCTGGACGTTTTTCAATGGCAAAAATCATTGAATATTGTAAATGCACAATCAGTAATTTCTCCGCATTGCAAGGTGCAATTCTGAAATTTTTTACTTTTTCCTGCTCCTCTTAGCATGATAAAGAAGATTCAAAGAGAGTGAGATGCCAGCTCCTTTCATTCAGTCAGTAGCTTCAATCATTTCTGGTATATGAATAACATGATGTTTTTCAATCGCAAAAATCAATGAATATTGTAAATGCACAAACAGTAATTTCTCCGCATTACAAGGTGCAATTCTGAAATTTTTTGCTTTTTCCTGCTCCTCTTAGCATGATAAAGAAGATTCAAAGAGAGTGAGATGCCAGCTCCTTTCATTCAGTCAGTAGCTTCAATCATTTCTGGACGTTTTTCAATGGCAAAAACCAATGAATATTGTAAATGCACAAACAGTAATTTCTCCGCATTGCAAGGTGCAATTCTGAAACTTTTTGCTATTTCCTGCTCCTCTTAGCATGATAAAGAAGATTCAAAGAGAGTGAGATGCCAGATCCTTTCCTTCAGTCAGTAGCTTCAATCATTTCTGGTATATGAATAACATGATGTTTTTCAATGGCAAAAATCAATGAATTTTGTAAATGCACAAACAGTAATTTCTCCGCATTGCAAGGCGCAATTCTGAAATTTTTTGCTTTTTCCTGCTCCTCTTAGCATGATAAAGAAGATTCAAAGAGAGTGAGATGCCAGCTCCTTTCATTCAGTCAGTAGCTTCAATCATTTCTGGACATTTTTCAATGGCAAAAATCAATGAATATTGTAAATGCACAAACAGTCATTTCTCCGCATTGCAAGGTGCAATTCTGAAATTTTTTGCTTTTTCCTGCTCCTCTTAGCATGATAAAGAAGATTCAAAGAGAGTGAGATGCCAGCTCCTTTCATTCAGTCAGTAGCTTCAATCATTTCTGGACGTTTTTCAATGGCAAAAATCAATGAATATTGTAAATGCACAAACAGTAATTTCTCCGCATTGCAAGGTGCAATTCTGAAATTTTTTGCTTTTTCCTGCTCCTCTTAGCATGATAAAGAAGATTCAAAGAGAGTGAGATGCCAGATCCTTTCCTTCAGTCAGTAGCTTCAATCATTTCTGGTATATGAATAACATGATGTTTTTCAATGGCAAAAATCAATGAATTTTGTAAATGCACAAACAGTAATTTCTCCGCATTGCAAGGCGCAATTCTGAAATTTTTTGCTTTTTCCTGCTCCTCTTAGCATGATAAAGAAGATTCAAAGAGAGTGAGATGCCAGCTCCTTTCATTCAGTCAGTAGCTTCAATCATTTCTGGACATTTTTCAATGGCAAAAATCAATGAATATTGTAAATGCACAAACAGTAATTTCTCCGCATTGCAAGATGCAATTCTGAAATTTTTTGCTTTTTCCTGCTCCTCTTAGCATGATAAAGAAGATTCAAAGAGAGTGAGATGCCAGCTCCTTTCATTCAGTCAGTAGCTTCAATCATTTCTGGACGTTTTTCAATGGCAAAAATCAATGAATATTGTAAATGCACAAACAGTAATTTCTCCGCATTGCAAGGTGCAATTCTGAAATTTTTTGCTTTTTCCTGCTCCTCTTAGCATGATAAAGAAGATTCAAAGAGAGTGAGATGCCAGCTCCTTTCATTCAGTCAGTAGCTTCAATCATTTCTGGACGTTTTTCAATGGCAAAAATCAATGAATATTGTAAATGCACAAACAGTAATTTCTCCGCATTGCAATGTGCAATTCTGAAATTTTTTGCTTTTTCCTGCTCCTCTTAGCATGATAAAGAAGATTCAAAGAGAGTGAGATGCCAGCTCCTTTCATTCAGTCAGTAGCTTCAAACATTTCTGGTACATGAATAACATGATGTTTTTCAATGGCAAAAATCAATGAATATTGTAAATGCACAAACAGTAATTTCTCCGCATTGCAAGGTGCAATTCTGAAATTTTTTGCTTTTTCCTGCTCCTCTTAGCATGATAAAGAAGATTCAAAGAGAGTGAGATGCCAGCTCCTTTCGTTCAGTCAGTAGCTTCAATCATTTCTGGACGTTTTTCAATGGCAAAAATCATTGAATATTATAAATGCACAAACAGTAATTTCTCCGCATTGCAAGGTACAATTCTGAAATTTTTTGCTTTTTCCTGCTCCTCTTAGCATGATAAAGAAGATTCAAAGAGAGTGAGATGCCAGCTCCTTTCATTCAGTCAGTAGCTTCAATCATTTCTGGACGTTTTTCAATGGCAAAAATCAATGAATATTGTAAATGCACAAACAGTAATTTCTCCGCATTGCAAGGTGCAATTCTGAAATTTTTTGCTTTTTCCTGCTCCTCTAAGCATGATAAAGAAGATTCAAAGAGAGTGAGATGCCAGATCCTTTCCTTCAGTCAGTAGCTTCAATCATTTCTGGTATATGAATAACATGATGTTTTTCAATGGCAAAAATCAATGAATTTTGTAAATGCACAAACAGTAATTTCTCCGCATTGCAAGGCGCAATTCTGAAATTTTTTGCTTTTTCCTGCTCCTCTTAGCATGATAAAGAAGATTCAAAGAGAGTGAGATGCCAGCTCCTTTCATTCAGTCAGTAGCTTCAATCATTTCTGGACATTTTTCAATGGCAAAAATCAATGAATATTGTAAATGCACAAACAGTAATTTCTCCGCATTGCAAGGTGCAATTCTGAAATTTTTTGCTTTTTCCTGCTCCTCTTAGCATGATAAAGAAGATTCAAAGAGAGTGAGATGCCAGCTCCTTTCATTCAGTCAGTAGCTTCAATCATTTCTGGACGTTTTTCAATGGCAAAAATCAATGAATATTGTAAATGCACAAACAGTAATTTCTCCGCATTGCAAGGTGCAATTCTGAAATTTTTTGCTTTTTCCTGCTCCTCTTAGCATGATAAAGAAGATTCAAAGAGAGTGAGATGCCAGCTCCTTTCATTCAGTCAGTAGCTTCAATCATTTCTGGACGTTTTTCAATGGCAAAAATCAATGAATATTGTAAATGCGCAAACAGTAATTTCTCCGCATTGCAATGTGCAATTCTGAAATTTTTTGCTTTTTCCTGCTCCTCTTAGCATGATAAAGAAGATTCAAAGAGAGTGAGATGCCAGCTCCTTTCATTCAGTCAGTAGCTTCAAACATTTCTGGTACATGAATAACATGATGTTTTTCAATGGCAAAAATCAATGAATATTGTAAATGCACAAACAGTAATTTCTCCGCATTGCAAGGTGCAATTCTGAAATTTTTTGCTTTTTCCTGCTCCTCTTAGCATGATAAAGAAGATTCAAAGAGAGTGAGATGCCAGCTCCTTTCGTTCAGTCAGTAGCTTCAATCATTTCTGGACGTTTTTCAATGGCAAAAATCATTGAATATTATAAATGCACAAACAGTAATTTCTCCGCATTGCAAGGTGCAATTCTGAAATTTTTTACTTTTTCCTGCTCCTCTTAGCATGATAAAGAAGATTCAAAGAGAGTGAGATGAGAGCTCCTTTCATTCAGTCAGTAGCTTCAATCATTTCTGGTATATGAATAACATGATGTTTTTCAATGGCAAAAATCAATGAATATTGTAAATGCACAAACAGTAATTTCTCCGCATTGCAAGGTGCAATTCTGAAATTTTTTGCTTTTTCCTGCTCCTCTTAGCATGATAAAGAAGATTCAAAGAGAGTGAGATGCCAGCTCCTTTCATTCAGTCAGTAGCTTCAATCATTTCTGGACGTTTTTCAATGGCAAAAATCAATGAATATTGTAAATGCACAAACAGTAATTTCTCCGCATTGCAAGGTGCAATTCTGAAATTTTTTGCTTTTTCCTGCTCCTCTTAGCATGATAAACAAGATTCAAAGAGAGTGAGATGCCAGCTCCTTTCATTCAGTCAGTAGCTTCAATCATTTCTGGATGTTTTTCAATGGCAAAAATCATTGAATATTGTAAATGCACAAACAGTAATTTCTCCGCATTGCAAGGTGCAATTCTGAAATTTTTTACTTTTTCCTGCTCCTCTTAGCATGATAAAGAAGATTCAAAGAGAGTGAGATGCCAGCTCCTTTCATTCAGTCAGTAGCTTCAATCATTTCTGGTATATGAATAACATGATGTTTTTCAATCGCAAAAATCAATGAATATTGTAAATGCACAAACAGTAATTTCTCCGCATTGCAAGGTGCAATTCTGAAATTTTTTGCTTTTTCCTGCTCCTCTTAGCATGATAAAGAAGATTCAAAGAGAGTGAGATGCCAGCTCCTTTCATTCAGTCAGTAGCTTCAATCATTTCTGGACGTTTTTCAATGGCAAAAATCAATGAATATTGTAAATGCACAAACAGTAATTTCTCCGCATTGCAAGGTGCAATTCTGAAATTTTTTGCTTTTTCCTGCTCCTCTAAGCATGATAAAGAAGATTCAAAGAGAGTGAGATGCCAGATCCTTTCCTTCAGTCAGTAGCTTCAATCATTTCTGGTATATGAATAACATGATGTTTTTCAATGGCAAAAATCAATGAATTTTGTAAATGCACAAACAGTAATTTCTCCGCATTGCAAGGCGCAATTCTGAAATTTTTTGCTTTTTCCTGCTCCTCTTAGCATGATAAAGAAGATTCAAAGAGAGTGAGATGCCAGCTCCATTCATTCAGTCAGTAGCTTCAATCATTTCTGGACATTTTTCAATGGCAAAAATCAATGAATATTGTAAATGCACAAACAGTAATTTCTCCGCATTGCAAGGTGCAATTCTGAAATTTTTTGCTTTTTCCTGCTCCTCTTAGCATGATAAAGAAGATTCAAAAAGAGTGAGATGCCAGCTCCTTTCATTCAGTCAGTAGCTTCAATCATTTCTGGATGTTTTTCAATGGCAAAAATCAATGAATATTGTAAATGCACAAACAGTAATTTCTCCGCATTGCAAGGTGCAATTCTGAAATTTTTTGCTTTTTCCTGCTCCTCTTAGCATGATAAAGAAGATCCAAAGAGAGTGAGATGCCAGCTCCTTTCATTCAGTCAGTACCTTCAATTATTTCTGGACCTTTTTCAATGGCAAAAATCAATGAATATTGTAAATGCACAAACAGTAATTTCTCCGCATTGCAAGGTGCAATTCTGAAATTTTTTGCTTTTTCCTGCTCCTCTTAGCATGATAAAGAAGATTCAAAGAGAGTGAGATGCCAGCTCCTTTCATTCAGTCAGTAGCTTCAATCATTTCTGGACGTTTTTCAATGGCAAAAATCAATGAATATTGTAAATGCACAAACTGTAATTTCTCCGCATTGCAAGGTGCAATTCTGAAATTTTTTGCTTTTTCCTGCTCCTCTTAGCATGATAAAGAAGATTCAAAGAGAGTGAGATGCCAGCTCCTTTCATTCAGTCAGTAGCTTCAATCATTTCTGGTATATGAATAACATGATGTTTTTCAATAGCAAAAATCAATGAATATTGTAAATGCACAAACAGTAATTTCTCCGCATTGCAAGGTGCAATTCTGAAATTTTTTGCTTTTTCCTGCTCCTCTTAGCATGATAAAGAAGATTCAAAGAGAGTGAGATGCCAGCTCCTTTCATTCAGTCAGTAGCTTCAATCATTTCTGGACGTTTTTCAATGGCAAAAATCAATGAATATTGTAAATGCACAAACAGTAATTTCTCCGCATTGCAAGGTGCAATTCTGAAATTTTTTACTTTTTCCTGCTCCTCTTAGCATGATAAAGAAGATTCAAAGAGAGTGAGATGCCAGCTCCTTTCATTCAGTCAGTAGCTTCAATCATTTCTGGTATATGAATAACATGATGTTTTTCAATCGCAAAAATCAATGAATATTGTAAATGCACAAACAGTAATTTCTCCGCATTGCAAGGTGCAATTCTGAAATTTTTTGCTTTTTCCTGCTCCTCTTAGCATGATAAAGAAGATTCAAAGAGAGTGAGATGCCAGCTCCTTTCATTCAGTCAGTAGCTTCAATCATTTCTGGTATATGAATAACATGATGTTTTTCAATGGCAAAAATCAATGAATTTTGTAAATGCACAAACAGTAATTTCTCCGCATTGCAAGGCGCAATTCTGAAATTTTTTGCTTTTTCCTGCTCCTCTTAGCATGATAAAGAAGATTCAAAGAGAGTGAGATGCCAGCTCCTTTCATTCAGTCAGTAGCTTCAATCATTTCTGGACATTTTTCAATGGCAAAAATCAATGAATATTGTAAATGCACAAACAGTAATTTCTCCGCATTGCAAGGTGCAATTCTGAAATTTTTTGCTTTTTCCTGCTCCTCTTAGCATGATAAAGAAGATTCAAAGAGAGTGAGATGCCAGCTCCTTTCATTCAGTCAGTAGCTTCAATCATTTCTGGACGTTTTTCAATGGCAAAAATCAATGAATATTGTAAATGCACAAACAGTAATTTCTCCGCATTGCAAGGTGCAATTCTGAAATTTTTTGCTTTTTCCTGCTCCTCTTAGCATGATAAAGAAGATTCAAAGAGAGCGAGATGCCAGCTCCTTTCATTCAGTCAGTACCTTCAATCATTTCTGGACGTTTTTCAATGGCAAAAATCAATGAATATTGTAAATGCACAAACAGTAATTTCTCCGCATTGCAAGGTGCAATTCTGAAATTTTTTGCTTTTTCCTGCTCCTCTTAGCATGATAAAGAAGATTCAAAGAGAGTGAGATGCCAGCTCCTTTCATTCAGTCAGTAGCTTCAATCATTTCTGGACGTTTTTCAATGGCAAAAATCAATGAATATTGTAAATGCACAAACTGTAATTTCTCCGCATTGCAAGGTGCAATTCTGAAATTTTTTGCTTTTTCCTGCTCCTCTTAGCATGATAAAGAAGATTCAAAGAGAGTGAGATGCCAGCTCCTTTCATTCAGTCAGTAGCTTCAATCATTTCTGGTATATGAATAACATGATGTTTTTCAATAGCAAAAATCAATGAATATTGTAAATGCACAAACAGTAATTTCTCCGCATTGCAAGGTGCAATTCTGAAATTTTTTGCTTTTTCCTGCTCCTCTTAGCATGATAAAGAAGATTCAAAGAGAGTGAGATGCCAGCTCCTTTCATTCAGTCAGTAGCTTCAATCATTTCTGGACGTTTTTCAATGGCAAAAATCAATGAATATTGTAAATGCACAAACAGTAATTTCTCCGCATTGCAAGGTGCAATTCTGAAATTTTTTGCTTTTTCCTGCTCCTCTTAGCATGGTAAACAAGATTCAAAGAGAGTGAGATGCCAGCTCCTTTCATTCAGTCAGTAGCTTCAATCATTTCTGGACGTTTTTCAATGGCAAAAATCATTGAATATTGTAAATGCACAAACAGTAATTTCTCCGCATTGCAAGGTGCAATTCTGAAATTTTTTACTTTTTCCTGCTCCTCTTAGCATGATAAAGAAGATTCAAAGAGAGTGAGATGCCAGCTCCTTTCATTCAGTCAGTAGCTTCAATCATTTCTGGTATATGAATAACATGATGTTTTTCAATCGCAAAAATCAATGAATATTGTAAATGCACAAACAGTAATTTCTCCGCATTGCAAGGTGCAATTCTGAAATTTTTTGCTTTTTCCTGCTCCTCTTAGCATGATAAAGAAGATTCAAAGAGAGTGAGATGCCAGATCCTTTCCTTCAGTCAGTAGCTTCAATCATTTCTGGTATATGAATAACATGATGTTTTTCAATGGCAAAAATCAATGAATTTTGTAAATGCACAAACAGTAATTTCTCCGCATTGCAAGGCGCAATTCTGAAATTTTTTGCTTTTTCCTGCTCCTCTTAGCATGATAAAGAAGATTCAAAGAGAGTGAGATGCCAGCTCCTTTCATTCAGTCAGTAGCTTCAATCATTTCTGGACATTTTTCAATGGCAAAAATCAATGAATATTGTAAATGCACAAACAGTAATTTCTCCGCATTGCAAGATGCAATTCTGAAATTTTTTGCTTTTTCCTGCTCCTCTTAGCATGATAAAGAAGATTCAAAGAGAGTGAGATGCCAGCTCCTTTCATTCAGTCAGTAGCTTCAATCATTTCTGGACGTTTTTCAATGGCAAAAATCAATGAATATTGTAAATGCACAAACAGTAATTTCTCCGCATTGCAAGGTGCAATTCTGAAATTTTTTGCTTTTTCCTGCTCCTCTTAGCATGATAAAGAAGATTCAAAGAGAGTGAGATGCCAGCTCCTTTCATTCAGTCAGTAGCTTCAATCATTTCTGGACGTTTTTCAATGGCAAAAATCAATGAATATTGTAAATGCACAAACAGTAATTTCTCCGCATTGCAATGTGCAATTCTGAAATTTTTTGCTTTTTCCTGCTCCTCTTAGCATGATAAAGAAGATTCAAAGAGAGTGAGATGCCAGCTCCTTTCATTCAGTCAGTAGCTTCAAACATTTCTGGTACATGAATAACATGATGTTTTTCAATGGCAAAAATCAATGAATATTGTAAATGCACAAACAGTAATTTCTCCGCATTGCAAGGTGCAATTCTGAAATTTTTTGCTTTTTCCTGCTCCTCTTAGCATGATAAAGAAGATTCAAAGAGAGTGAGATGCCAGCTCCTTTCGTTCAGTCAGTAGCTTCAATCATTTCTGGACGTTTTTCAATGGCAAAAATCATTGAATATTATAAATGCACAAACAGTAATTTCTCCGCATTGCAAGGTGCAATTCTGAAATTTTTTACTTTTTCCTGCTCCTCTTAGCATGATAAAGAAGATTCAAAGAGAGTGAGATGCCAGCTCCTTTCATTCAGTCAGTAGCTTCAATCATTTCTGGTATATGAATAACATGATGTTTTTCAATGGCAAAAATCAATGAATATTGTAAATGCACAAACAGTAATTTCTCCGCATTGCAAGGTGCAATTCTGAAATTTTTTGCTTTTTCCTGCTCCTCTTAGCATGATAAAGAAGATTCAAAGAGAGTGAGATGCCAGCTCCTTTCGTTCAGTCAGTAGCTTCAATCATTTCTGGACGTTTTTCAATGGCAAAAATCATTGAATATTATAAATGCACAAACAGTAATTTCTCCGCATTGCAAGGTGCAATTCTGAAATTTTTTACTTTTTCCTGCTCCTCTTAGCATGATAAAGAAGATTCAAAGAGAGTGAGATGAGAGCTCCTTTCATTCAGTCAGTAGCTTCAATCATTTCTGGTATATGAATAACATGATGTTTTTCAATGGCAAAAATCAATGAATATTGTAAATGCACAAACAGTAATTTCTCCGCATTGCAAGGTGCAATTCTGAAATTTTTTGCTTTTTCCTGCTCCTCTTAGCATGATAAAGAAGATTCAAAGAGAGTGAGATGCCAGCTCCTTTCATTCAGTCAGTAGCTTCAATCATTTCTGGACGTTTTTCAATGGCAAAAATCAATGAATATTGTAAATGCACAAACAGTAATTTCTCCGCATTGCAAGGTGCAATTCTGAAATTTTTTGCTTTTTCCTGCTCCTCTTAGCATGATAAACAAGATTCAAAGAGAGTGAGATGCCAGCTCCTTTCATTCAGTCAGTAGCTTCAATCATTTCTGGATGTTTTTCAATGGCAAAAATCATTGAATATTGTAAATGCACAAACAGTAATTTCTCCGCATTGCAAGGTGCAATTCTGAAATTTTTTACTTTTTCCTGCTCCTCTTAGCATGATAAAGAAGATTCAAAGAGAGTGAGATGCCAGCTCCTTTCATTCAGTCAGTAGCTTCAATCATTTCTGGTATATGAATAACATGATGTTTTTCAATCGCAAAAATCAATGAATATTGTAAATGCACAAACAGTAATTTCTCCGCATTGCAAGGTGCAATTCTGAAATTTTTTGCTTTTTCCTGCTCCTCTTAGCATGATAAAGAAGATTCAAAGAGAGTGAGATGCCAGCTCCTTTCATTCAGTCAGTAGCTTCAATCATTTCTGGACGTTTTTCAATGGCAAAAATCAATGAATATTGTAAATGCACAAACAGTAATTTCTCCGCATTGCAAGGTGCAATTCTGAAATTTTTTGCTTTTTCCTGCTCCTCTAAGCATGATAAAGAAGATTCAAAGAGAGTGAGATGCCAGATCCTTTCCTTCAGTCAGTAGCTTCAATCATTTCTGGTATATGAATAACATGATGTTTTTCAATGGCAAAAATCAATGAATTTTGTAAATGCACAAACAGTAATTTCTCCGCATTGCAAGGCGCAATTCTGAAATTTTTTGCTTTTTCCTGCTCCTCTTAGCATGATAAAGAAGATTCAAAGAGAGTGAGATGCCAGCTCCATTCATTCAGTCAGTAGCTTCAATCATTTCTGGACATTTTTCAATGGCAAAAATCAATGAATATTGTAAATGCACAAACAGTAATTTCTCCGCATTGCAAGGTGCAATTCTGAAATTTTTTGCTTTTTCCTGCTCCTCTTAGCATGATAAAGAAGATTCAAAGAGAGTGAGATGCCAGCTCCTTTCATTCAGTCAGTAGCTTCAATCATTTCTGGATGTTTTTCAATGGCAAAAATCAATGAATATTGTAAATGCACAAACAGTAATTTCTCCGCATTGCAAGGTGCAATTCTGAAATTTTTTGCTTTTTCCTGCTCCTCTTAGCATGATAAAGAAGATTCAAAGAGAGTGAGATGCCAGCTCCTTTCATTCAGTCAGTACCTTCAATTATTTCTGGACCTTTTTCAATGGCAAAAATCAATGAATATTGTAAATGCACAAACAGTAATTTCTCCGCATTGCAAGGTGCAATTCTGAAATTTTTTGCTTTTTCCTGCTCCTCTTAGCATGATAAAGAAGATTCAAAGAGAGTGAGATGCCAGCTCCTTTCATTCAGTCAGTAGCTTCAATCATTTCTGGACGTTTTTCAATGGCAAAAATCAATGAATATTGTAAATGCACAAACTGTAATTTCTCCGCATTGCAAGGTGCAATTCTGAAATTTTTTGCTTTTTCCTGCTCCTCTTAGCATGATAAAGAAGATTCAAAGAGAGTGAGATGCCAGCTCCTTTCATTCAGTCAGTAGCTTCAATCATTTCTGGTATATGAATAACATGATGTTTTTCAATAGCAAAAATCAATTAATATTGTAAATGCACAAACAGTAATTTCTCCGCATTGCAAGGTGCAATTCTGAAATTTTTTGCTTTTTCCTGCTCCTCTTAGCATGATAAAGAAGATTCAAAGAGAGTGAGATGCCAGCTCCTTTCATTCAGTCAGTAGCTTCAATCATTTCTGGACGTTTTTCAATGGCAAAAATCAATGAATATTGTAAATGCACAAACAGTAATTTCTCCGCATTGCAAGGTGCAATTCTGAAATTTTTTACTTTTTCCTGCTCCTCTTAGCATGATAAAGAAGATTCAAAGAGAGTGAGATGCCAGCTCCTTTCATTCAGTCAGTAGCTTCAATCATTTCTGGTATATGAATAACATGATGTTTTTCAATCGCAAAAATCAATGAATATTGTAAATGCACAAACAGTAATTTCTCCGCATTGCAAGGTGCAATTCTGAAATTTTTTGCTTTTTCCTGCTCCTCTTAGCATGATAAAGAAGATTCAAAGAGAGTGAGATGCCAGCTCCTTTCATTCAGTCAGTAGCTTCAATCATTTCTGGTATATGAATAACATGATGTTTTTCAATGGCAAAAATCAATGAATTTTGTAAATGCACAAACAGTAATTTCTCCGCATTGCAAGGCGCAATTCTGAAATTTTTTGCTTTTTCCTGCTCCTCTTAGCATGATAAAGAAGATTCAAAGAGAGTGAGATGCCAGCTCCTTTCATTCAGTCAGTAGCTTCAATCATTTCTGGACATTTTTCAATGGCAAAAATCAATGAATATTGTAAATGCACAAACAGTAATTTCTCCGCATTGCAAGGTGCAATTCTGAAATTTTTTGCTTTTTCCTGCTCCTCTTAGCATGATAAAGAAGATTCAAAGAGAGTGAGATGCCAGCTCCTTTCATTCAGTCAGTAGCTTCAATCATTTCTGGACGTTTTTCAATGGCAAAAATCAATGAATATTGTAAATGCACAAACAGTAATTTCTCCGCATTGCAAGGTGCAATTCTGAAATTTTTTGCTTTTTCCTGCTCCTCTTAGCATGATAAAGAAGATTCAAAGAGAGCGAGATGCCAGCTCCTTTCATTCAGTCAGTACCTTCAATCATTTCTGGACGTTTTTCAATGGCAAAAATCAATGAATATTGTAAATGCACAAACAGTAATTTCTCCGCATTGCAAGGTGCAATTCTGAAATTTTTTGCTTTTTCCTGCTCCTCTTAGCATGATAAAGAAGATTCAAAGAGAGTGAGATGCCAGCTCCTTTCATTCAGTCAGTAGCTTCAATCATTTCTGGACGTTTTTCAATGGCAAAAATCAATGAATATTGTAAATGCACAAACTGTAATTTCTCCGCATTGCAAGGTGCAATTCTGAAATTTTTTGCTTTTTCCTGCTCCTCTTAGCATGATAAAGAAGATTCAAAGAGAGTGAGATGCCAGCTCCTTTCATTCAGTCAGTAGCTTCAATCATTTCTGGTATATGAATAACATGATGTTTTTCAATAGCAAAAATCAATGAATATTGTAAATGCACAAACAGTAATTTCTCCGCATTGCAAGGTGCAATTCTGAAATTTTTTGCTTTTTCCTGCTCCTCTTAGCATGATAAAGAAGATTCAAAGAGAGTGAGATGCCAGCTCCTTTCATTCAGTCAGTAGCTTCAATCATTTCTGGACGTTTTTCAATGGCAAAAATCAATGAATATTGTAAATGCACAAACAGTAATTTCTCCGCATTGCAAGGTGAAATTCTGAAATTTTTTGCTTTTTCCTGCTCCTCTTAGCATGGTAAACAAGATTCAAAGAGAGTGAGATGCCAGCTCCTTTCATTCAGTCAGTAGCTTCAATCATTTCTGGACGTTTTTCAATGGCAAAAATCATTGAATATTGTAAATGCACAAACAGTAATTTCTCCGCATTGCAAGGTGCAATTCTGAAATTTTTTACTTTTTCCTGCTCCTCTTAGCATGATAAAGAAGATTCAAAGAGAGTGAGATGCCAGCTCCTTTCATTCAGTCAGTAGCTTCAATCATTTCTGGTATATGAATAACATGATGTTTTTCAATCGCAAAAATCAATGAATATTGTAAATGCACAAACAGTAATTTCTCCGCATTGCAAGGTGCAATTCTGAAATTTTTTGCTTTTTCCTGCTCCTCTTAGCATGATAAAGAAGATTCAAAGAGAGTGAGATGCCAGATCCTTTCCTTCAGTCAGTAGCTTCAATCATTTCTGGTATATGAATAACATGATGTTTTTCAATGGCAAAAATCAATGAATTTTGTAAATGCACAAACAGTAATTTCTCCGCATTGCAAGGCGCAATTCTGAAATTTTTTGCTTTTTCCTGCTCCTCTTAGCATGATAAAGAAGATTCAAAGAGAGTGAGATGCCAGCTCCTTTCATTCAGTCAGTAGCTTCAATCATTTCTGGACATTTTTCAATGACAAAAATCAATGAATATTGTAAATGCACAAACAGTAATTTCTCCGCATTGCAAGGTGCAATTCTGAAATTTTTTGCTTTTTCCTGCTCCTCTTAGCATGATAAAGAAGATTCAAAGAGAGTGAGATGCCAGCTCCTTTCATTCAGTCAGTAGCTTCAATCATTTCTGGACGTTTTTCAATGGCAAAAATCAATGAATATTGTAAATGCACAAACAGTAATTTCTCCGCATTGCAAGGTGCAATTCTGAAATTTTTTGCTTTTTCCTGCTCCTCTTAGCATGATAAAGAAGATTCAAAGAGAGTGAGATGCCAGCTCCTTTCATTCAGTCAGTAGCTTCAATCATTTCTGGACGTTTTTCAATGGCAAAAATCAATGAATATTGTAAATGCACAAACAGTAATTTCTCCGCATTGCAAGGTGCAATTCTGAAATTTTTTGCTTTTTCCTGCTCCTCTTAGCATGATAAAGAAGATTCAAAGAGAGTGAGATGCCAGATCCTTTCCTTCAGTCAGTAGCTTCAATCATTTCTGGTATATGAATAACATGATGTTTTTCAATGGCAAAAATCAATGAATTTTGTAAATGCACAAACAGTAATTTCTCCGCATTGCAAGGCGCAATTCTGAAATTTTTTGCTTTTTCCTGCTCCTCTTAGCATGATAAAGAAGATTCAAAGAGAGTGAGATGCCAGCTCCTTTCATTCAGTCAGTAGCTTCAATCATTTCTGGACATTTTTCAATGGCAAAAATCAATGAATATTGTAAATGCACAAACAGTAATTTCTCCGCACTGCAAGGTGCAATTCTGAAATTTTTTGCTTTTTCCTGCTCCTCTTAGCATGATAAAGAAGATTCAAAGAGAGTGAGATGCCAGCTCCTTTCATTCAGTCAGTAGCTTCAATCATTTCTGGACGTTTTTCAATGGCAAAAATCAATGAATATTGTAAATGCACAAACAGTAATTTCTCCGCATTGCAAGGTGCAATTCTGAAATTTTTTGCTTTTTCCTGCTCCTCTTAGCATGATAAAGAAGATTCAAAGAGAGTGAGATGCCAGCTCCTTTCATTCAGTCAGTAGCTTCAATCATTTCTGGACGTTTTTCAATGGCAAAAATCAATGAATATTGTAAATGCACAAACAGTAATTTCTCCGCATTGCAATGTGCAATTCTGAAATTTTTTGCTTTTTCCTGCTCCTCTTAGCATGATAAAGAAGATTCAAAGAGAGTGAGATGCCAGCTCCTTTCATTCTGTCAGTAGCTTCAATCATTTCTGGACATTTTTCAATGGCAAAAATCAATGAATATTGTAAATGCACAAACAGTAATTTCTCCGCATTGCAAGGTGCAATTCTGAAATTTTTTGCTTTTTCCTGCTCCTCTTAGCATGATAAAGAAGATTCAAAGAGAGTGAGATGCCAGCTCCTTTCATTCAGTCAGTAGCTTCAATCATTTCTGGACGTTTTTCAATGACAAAAATCAATGAATATTGTAAATGCACAAACAGTAATTTCTCTGCATTGCAAGGTGCAATTCTGAAATTTTTTGCTTTTTCCTGCTCCTCTTAGCATGATAAAGAAGATTCAAAGAGAGTGAGATGCCAGCTCCTTTCATTCAGTCAGTAGCTTCAATCATTTCTGGACGTTTTTCAATGGCAAAAATCATTGAATATTGTAAATGCACAAACAGTAATTTCTCCGCATTGCAAGGTGCAATTCTGAAATTTTTTACTTTTTCCTGCTCCTCTTAGCATGATAAAGAAGATTCAAAGAGAGTGAGATGCCAGCTCCTTTCATTCAGTCAGTAGCTTCAATCATTTCTGGTATATGAATAACATGATGTTTTTCAATCGCAAAAATCAATGAATATTGTAAATGCACAAACAGTAATTTCTCCGCATTGCAAGGTGCAATTCTGAAATTTTTTGCTTTTTCCCGCTCCTCTTAGCATGATAAAGAAGATTCAAAGAGAGTGAGATGCCAGCTCCTTTCATTCAGTCAGTAGCTTCAATCATTTCTGGACGTTTTTCAATGGCAAAAATCAATGAATATTGTAAATGCACAAACAGTAATTTCTCCGCATTGCAATGTGCAATTCTGAAATTTTTTGCTTTTTCCTGCTCCTCTTAGCATGATAAAGAAGATTCAAAGAGAGTGAGATGCCAGCTCCTTTCATTCTGTCAGTAGCTTCAATCATTTCTGGACATTTTTCAATGGCAAAAATCAATGAATATTGTAAATGCACAAACAGTAATTTCTCCGCATTGCAAGGTGCAATTCTGAAATTTTTTGCTTTTTCCTGCTCCTCTTAGCATGATAAAGAAGATTCAAAGAGAGTGAGATGCCAGCTCCTTTCATTCAGTCAGTAGCTTCAATCATTTCTGGACGTTTTTCAATGACAAAAATCAATGAATATTGTAAATGCACAAACAGTAATTTCTCTGCATTGCAAGGTGCAATTCTGAAATTTTTTGCTTTTTCCTGCTCCTCTTAGCATGATAAAGAAGATTCAAAGAGAGTGAGATGCCAGCTCCTTTCATTCAGTCAGTAGCTTCAATCATTTCTGGACGTTTTTCAATGGCAAAAATCATTGAATATTGTAAATGCACAAACAGTAATTTCTCCGCATTGCAAGGTGCAATTCTGAAATTTTTTACTTTTTCCTGCTCCTCTTAGCATGATAAAGAAGATTCAAAGAGAGTGAGATGCCAGCTCCTTTCATTCAGTCAGTAGCTTCAATCATTTCTGGTATATGAATAACATGATGTTTTTCAATCGCAAAAATCAATGAATATTGTAAATGCACAAACAGTAATTTCTCCGCATTGCAAGGTGCAATTCTGAAATTTTTTGCTTTTTCCTGCTCCTCTTAGCATGATAAAGAAGATTCAAAGAGAGTGAGATGCCAGCTCCTTTCATTCAGTCAGTAGCTTCAATCATTTCTGGACGTTTTTCAATGGCAAAAATCAATGAATATTGTAAATGCACAAACAGTAATTTCTCCGCATTGCAAGGTGCAATTCTGAAATTTTTTGCTTTTTCCTGCTCCTCTTAGCATGATAAAGAAGATTCAGAGAGAGTGAGATGCCAGATCCTTTCCTTCAGTCAGTAGCTTCAATCATTTCTGGTATATGAATAACATGATGTTTTTCAATGGCAAAAATCAATGAATTTTGTAAATGCACAAACAGTAATTTCTCCGCATTGCAAGGCGCAATTCTGAAATTTTTTGCTTTTTCCTGCTCCTCTTAGCATGATAAAGAAGATTCAAAGAGAGTGAGATGCCAGCTCCTTTCATTCAGTCAGTAGCTTCAATCATTTCTGGACATTTTTCAATGGCAAAAATCAATGAATATTGTAAATGCACAAACAGTAATTTCTCCGCATTGCAAGGTGCAATTCTGAAATTTTTTGCTTTTTCCTGCTCCTCTTAGCATGATAAAGAAGATTCAAAGAGAGTGAGATGCCAGCTCCTTTCATTCAGTCAGTAGCTTCAATCATTTCTGGACGTTTTTCAATGGCAAAAATCAATGAATATTGTAAATGCACAAACAGTAATTTCTCCGCATTGCAAGGTGCAATTCTGAAATTTTTTGCTTTTTCCTGCTCCTCTTAGCATGATAAAGAAGATTCAAAGAGAGTGAGATGCCAGCTCCTTTCATTCAGTCAGTAGCTTCAATCATTTCTGGACGTTTTTCAATGGCAAAAATCAATGAATATTGTAAATGCACAAACAGTAATTTCTCCGCATTGCAAGGTGCAATTCTGAAATTTTTTGCTTTTTCCTGCTCCTCTTAGCATGATAAAGAAGATTCAAAGAGAGTGAGATGCCAGCTCCTTTCATTCAGTCAGTAGCTTCAATCATTTCTGGTATATGAATAACATGATGTTTTTCAATCGCAAAAATCAATGAATATTGTAAATGCACAAACAGTAATTTCTCCGCATTGCAAGGTGCAATTCTGAAATTTTTTGCTTTTTCCTGCTCCTCTTAGCATGATAAAGAAGATTCAAAGAGAGTGAGATGCCAGCTCCTTTCATTCAGTCAGTAGCTTCAATCATTTCTGGACGTTTTTCAATGGCAAAAATCAATGAATATTGTAAATGCACAAACAGTAATTTCTCCGCATTGCAAGGTGCAATTCTGAAATTTTTTGCTTTTTCCTGCTCCTCTTAGCATGATAAAGAAGATTCAAAGAGAGTGAGATGCCAGATCCTTTCCTTCAGTCAGTAGCTTCAATCATTTCTGGTATATGAATAACATGATGTTTTTCAATGGCAAAAATCAATGAATTTTGTAAATGCACAAACAGTAATTTCTCCGCATTGCAAGGCGCAATTCTGAAATTTTTTGCTTTTTCCTGCTCCTCTTAGCATGATAAAGAAGATTCAAAGAGAGTGAGATGCCAGCTCCTTTCATTCAGTCAGTAGCTTCAATCATTTCTGGACATTTTTCAATGGCAAAAATCAATGAATATTGTAAATGCACAAACAGTAATTTCTCCGCATTGCAAGGTGCAATTCTGAAATTTTTTGCTTTTTCCTGCTCCTCTTAGCATGATAAAGAAGATTCAAAGAGAGTGAGATGCCAGCTCCTTTCATTCAGTCAGTAGCTTCAATCATTTCTGGACGTTTTTCAATGGCAAAAATCAATGAATATTGTAAATGCACAAACAGTAATTTCTCCGCATTGCAAGGTGCAATTCTGAAATTTTTTGCTTTTTCCTGCTCCTCTTAGCATGATAAAGAAGATTCAAAGAGAGTGAGATGCCAGCTCCTTTCATTCAGTCAGTAGCTTCAATCATTTCTGGACGTTTTTCAATGGCAAAAATCAATGAATATTGTAAATGCACAAACAGTAATTTCTCCGCATTGCAAGGTGCAATTCTGAAATTTTTTGCTTTTTCCTGCTCCTCTTAGCATGATAAAGAAGATTCAAAGAGAGTGAGATGCCAGATCCTTTCCTTCAGTCAGTAGCTTCAATCATTTCTGGTATATGAATAACATGATGTTTTTCAATGGCAAAAATCAATGAATTTTGTAAATGCACAAACAGTAATTTCTCCGCATTGCAAGGCGCAATTCTGAAATTTTTTGCTTTCTCCTGCTCCTCTTAGCATGATAAAGAAGATTCAAAGAGAGTGAGATGCCAGCTCCTTTCATTCAGTCAGTAGCTTCAATCATTTCTGGACGTTTTTCAATGGCAAAAATCAATGAATATTGTAAATGCACAAACAGTAATTTCTCCGCATTGCAAGGTGCAATTCTGAAATTTTTTGCTTTTTCCTGCTCCTCTTAGCATGTTAAAGAAGATTCAAAGAGAGTGAGATGCCAGCTCCTTTCATTCAGTCAGTAGCTTCAATCATTTCTGGACGTTTTTCAATGGCAAAAATCAATGAATATTGTAAATGCACAAACAGTAATTTCTCCGCATTGCAATGTGCAATTCTGAAATTTTTTGCTTTTTCCTGCTCCTCTTAGCATGATAAAGAAGATTCAAAGAGAGTGAGATGCCAGCTCCTTTCATTCAGTCAGTAGCTTCAATCATTTCTGGACATTTTTCAATGGCAAAAATCAATGAATATTGTAAATGCACAAACAGTAATTTCTCCGCATTGCAAGGTGCAATTCTGAAATTTTTTGCTTTTTCCTGCTCCTCTTAGCATGATAAAGAAGATTCAAAGAGAGTGAGATGCCAGCTCCTTTCATTCAGTCAGTAGCTTCAATCATTTCTGGACGTTTTTCAATGACAAAAATCAATGAATATTGTAAATGCACAAACAGTAATTTCTCTGCATTGCAAGGTGCAATTCTGAAATTTTTTGCTTTTTCCTGCTCCTCTTAGCATGATAAAGAAGATTCAAAGAGAGTGAGATGCCAGATCCTTTCCTTCAGTCAGTAGCTTCAATCATTTCTGGTATATGAATAACATGATGTTTTTCAATGGCAAAAATCAATGAATTTTGTAAATGCACAAACAGTAATTTCTCCGCATTGCAAGGCGCAATTCTGAAATTTTTTGCTTTTTCCTGCTCCTCTTAGCATGATAAAGAAGATTCAAAGAGAGTGAGATGCCAGCTCCTTTCATTCAGTCAGTAGCTTCAATCATTTCTGGACATTTTTCAATGGCAAAAATCAATGAATATTGTAAATGCACAAACAGTAATTTCTCCGCATTGCAAGGTGCAATTCTGAAATTTTTTGCTTTTTCCTGCTCCTCTTAGCATGATAAAGAAGATTCAAAGAGAGTGAGATGCCAGCTCCTTTCATTCAGTCAGTAGCTTCAATCATTTCTGGACGTTTTTCAATGGCAAAAATCAATGAATATTGTAAATGCACAAACAGTAATTTCTCCGCATTGCAAGGTGCAATTCTGAAATTTTTTGCTTTTTCCTGCTCCTCTTAGCATGATAAAGAAGATTCAAAGAGAGTGAGATGCCAGCTCCTTTCATTCAGTCAGTAGCTTCAATCATTTCTGGACGTTTTTCAATGGCAAAAATCAATGAATATTGTAAATGCACAAACAGTAATTTCTCCGCATTGCAAGGTGCAATTCTGAAATTTTTTGCTTTTTCCTGCTCCTCTTAGCATGATAAAGAAGATTCAAAGAGAGTGAGATGCCAGATCCTTTCCTTCAGTCAGTAGCTTCAATCATTTCTGGTATATGAATAACATGATGTTTTTCAATGGCAAAAATCAATGAATTTTGTAAATGCACAAACAGTAATTTCTCCGCATTGCAAGGCGCAATTCTGAAATTTTTTGCTTTTTCCTGCTCCTCTTAGCATGATAAAGAAGATTCAAAGAGAGTGAGATGCCAGCTCCTTTCATTCAGTCAGTAGCTTCAATCATTTCTGGACATTTTTCAATGGCAAAAATCAATGAATATTGTAAATGCACAAACAGTAATTTCTCCGCATTGCAAGGTGCAATTCTGAAATTTTTTGCTTTTTCCTGCTCCTCTTAGCATGATAAAGAAGATTCAAAGAGAGTGAGATGCCAGCTCCTTTCATTCAGTCAGTAGCTTCAATCATTTCTGGACGTTTTTCAATGGCAAAAATCAATGAATATTGTAAATGCACAAACAGTAATTTCTCCGCATTGCAAGGTGCAATTCTGAAATTTTTTGCTTTTTCCTGCTCCTCTTAGCATGATAAAGAAGATTCAAAGAGAGTGAGATGCCAGCTCCTTTCATTCAGTCAGTAGCTTCAATCATTTCTGGACGTTTTTCAATGGCAAAAATCAATGAATATTGTAAATGCACAAACAGTAATTTCTCCGCATTGCAATGTGCAATTCTGAAATTTTTTGCTTTTTCCTGCTCCTCTTAGCATGATAAAGAAGATTCAAAGAGAGTGAGATGCCAGCTCCTTTCATTCAGTCAGTAGCTTCAAACATTTCTGGTACATGAATAACATGATGTTTTTCAATGGCAAAAATCAATGAATATTGTAAATGCACAAACAGTAATTTCTCCGCATTGCAAGGTGCAATTCTGAAATTTTTTGCTTTTTCCTGCTCCTCTTAGCATGATAAAGAAGATTCAAAGAGAGTGAGATGCCAGCTCCTTTCGTTCAGTCAGTAGCTTCAATCATTTCTGGACGTTTTTCAATGGCAAAAATCAATGAATATTGTAAATGCACAAACAGTAATTTCTCCGCATTGCAAGGTGCAATTCTGAAATTTTTTGCTTTTTCCTGCTCCTCTTAGCATGATAAACAAGATTCAAAGAGAGTGAGATGCCAGCTCATTTCATTCAGTCAGTAGCTTCAATCATTTCTGGACGTTTTTCAATGGCAAAAATCATTGAATATTGTAAATGCACAAACAGTAATTTCTCCGCATTGCAAGGTGCAATTCTGAAATTTTTTACTTTTTCCTGCTCCTCTTAGCATGATAAAGAAGATTCAAAGAGAGTGAGATGCCAGCTCCTTTCATTCAGTCAGTAGCTTCAATCATTTCTGGTATATGAATAACATGATGTTTTTCAATCGCAAAAATCAATGAATATTGTAAATGCACAAACAGTAATTTCTCCGCATTGCAAGGTGCAATTCTGAAATTTTTTGCTTTTTCCTGCTCCTCTTAGCATGATAAAGAAGATTCAAAGAGAGTGAGATGCCAGCTCCTTTCATTCAGTCAGTAGCTTCAATCATTTCTGGACGTTTTTCAATGGCAAAAATCAATGAATATTGTAAATGCACAAACAGTAATTTCTCCGCATTGCAAGGTGCAATTTTGAAATTTTTTGCTTTTTCCTGCTCCTCTAAGCATGATAAAGAAGATTCAAAGAGAGTGAGATGCCAGATCCTTTCCTTCAGTCAGTAGCTTCAATCATTTCTGGTATATGAATAACATGATGTTTTTCAATGGCAAAAATCAATGAATTTTGTAAATGCACAAACAGTAATTTCTCCGCATTGCAAGGCGCAATTCTGAAATTTTTTGCTTTTTCCTGCTCCTCTTAGCATGATAAAGAAGATTCAAAGAGAGTGAGATGCCAGCTCCTTTCATTCAGTCAGTAGCTTCAATCATTTCTGGACATTTTTCAATGGCAAAAATCAATGAATATTGTAAATGCACAAACAGTAATTTCTCCGCATTGCAAGGTGCAATTCTGAAATTTTTTGCTTTTTCCTGCTCCTCTTAGCATGATAAAGAAGATTCAGAGAGTGAGATGCCAGCTCCTTTCATTCAGTCAGTAGCTTCAATCATTTCTGGACGTTTTTCAATGGCAAAAATCAATGAATATTGTAAATGCACAAACAGTAATTTCTCCGCATTGCAAGGTGCAATTCTGAAATTTTTTGCTTTTTCCTGCTCCTCTTAGCATGATAAAGAAGATTCAAAGAGAGTGAGATGCCAGCTCCTTTCATTCAGTCAGTACCTTCAATCATTTCTGGACGTTTTTCAATGGCAAAAATCAATGAATATTGTAAATGCACAAACAGTAATTTCTCCGCATTGCAAGGTGCAATTCTGAAATTTTTTGCTTTTTCCTGCTCCTCTTAGCATGATAAAGAAGATTCAAAGAGAGTGAGATGCCAGCTCCTTTCATTCAGTCAGTAGCTTCAATCATTTCTGGACGTTTTTCAATGGCAAAAATCAATGAATATTGTAAATGCACAAACTGTAATTTCTCCGCATTGCAAGGTGCAATTCTGAAATTTTTTGCTTTTTCCTGCTCCTCTTAGCATGATAAAGAAGATTCAAAGAGAGTGAGATGCCAGCTCCTTTCATTCAGTCAGTAGCTTCAATCATTTCTGGTATATGAATAACATGATGTTTTTCAATAGCAAAAATCAATGAATATTGTAAATGCACAAACAGTAATTTCTCCGCATTGCAAGGTGCAATTCTGAAATTTTTTGCTTTTTCCTGCTCCTCTAAGCATGATAAAGAAGATTCAAAGAGAGTGAGATGCCAGATCCTTTCCTTCAGTCAGTAGCTTCAATCATTTCTGGTATATGAATAACATGATGTTTTTCAATGGCAAAAATCAATGAATTTTGTAAATGCACAAACAGTAATTTCTCCGCATTGCAAGGCGCAATTCTGAAATTTTTTGCTTTTTCCTGCTCCTCTTAGCATGATAAAGAAGATTCAAAGAGAGTGAGATGCCAGCTCCTTTCATTCAGTCAGTAGCTTCAATCATTTCTGGACATTTTTCAATGGCAAAAATCAATGAATATTGTAAATGCACAAACAGTAATTTCTCCGCATTGCAAGGTGCAATTCTGAAATTTTTTGCTTTTTCCTGCTCCTCTTAGCATGATAAAGAAGATTCAAAGAGAGTGAGATGCCAGCTCCTTTCATTCAGTCAGTACCTTCAATCATTTCTGGACGTTTTTCAATGGCAAAAATCAATGAATATTGTAAATGCACAAACAGTAATTTCTCCGCATTGCAAGGTGCAATTCTGAAATTTTTTGCTTTTTCCTGCTCCTCTTAGCATGATAAAGAAGATTCAAAGAGAGTGAGATGCCAGCTCCTTTCATTCAGTCAGTAGCTTCAATCATTTCTGGACGTTTTTCAATGGCAAAAATCAATGAATATTGTAAATGCACAAACTGTAATTTCTCCGCATTGCAAGGTGCAATTCTGAAATTTTTTGCTTTTTCCTGCTCCTCTTAGCATGATAAAGAAGATTCAAAGAGAGTGAGATGCCAGCTCCTTTCATTCAGTCAGTAGCTTCAATCATTTCTGGTATATGAATAACATGATGTTTTTCAATCGCAAAAATCAATGAATATTGTAAATGCACAAACAGTAATTTCTCCGCATTGCAAGGTGCAATTCTGAAATTTTTTGCTTTTTCCTGCTCCTCTTAGCATGATAAAGAAGATTCAAAGAGAGTGAGATGCCAGCTCCTTTCCTTCAGTCAGTAGCTTCAATCATTTCTGGTATATGAATAACATGATGTTTTTCAATGGCAAAAATCAATGAATTTTGTAAATGCACAAACAGTAATTTCTCCGCATTGCAAGGCGCAATTCTGAAATTTTTTGCTTTTTCCTGCTCCTCTTAGCATAGTTACATAGTTACATAGTTTATAAGGCCGAAAAAAGACAAGCGTCCATCCAGTTCAGCCTATTTCTTGTGCACTGCAGCTATTCCGCAGCGTTGATCCAGGGGAACGCAAAAAAAAAACAAAACAAAACAAAAAAAAAAAAAAAACATGCGGTATAGGCCAATTGACATCATTGAGGAAAAAATTCACTTCCCGACACCAATCTGGATTAATTAACTATCACTAAGCATAAGATGTAATTTTATTGTTCTCAAGAAAGGCGTCCAGGCCTCTCTTGAATTCATTAAGTGAGTTGGACATCACCACTTCCTCTCCCAGAGAGTTCCAGAGTCTCACGGCTCTGACCGTAAAGAATCCCCTTCTATGCTGGTGCAGGAACCTCCTTTCCTCCAGACGCATAGTGTGCCCCCTCGTCTTTGTCACCATCCTTGGTATAAACAGGTCATGGGAGAGATCTCTGTACTGCCCCCTGATGTATTTATACATGTTTATGAGGTCTCCCCTAAGCCTTCTCTTTTCCAACGTAAATAGGCCTAATTTTGACAACCTCTCTGGGTATTCTAGTCCCTCCATTCCCTTTATTACCTTAGTCGCCCTCCTTTGTACCCTCTCTAGCTCCAATATGTCTTTCCTGAGCACCGGAGCCCAGAACTGTGCACAATATTCTAAGTGCGGCCTTACCAGCGCTTTATACAGAGGAAGAACAATGTTCTCATCATATGCCCCTATTCCTCTTCTGATGCATGCCATGACTCTATTTGCCTTCGCAGCTGCTGCCTGACACTGGGCACTCCAATTTAATTTGCTATTAACCAAGACGCCCAGGTCCTTCTCCATGTCAGATTTCCCCAACGGTTTCCCATTTAATATGTATGGGTGACTGCTGTTTTTCTTTCCCATGTGCATGACTTTACATTTATCGGCATTGAACCCCATTTGCCATTTTTTGGCCCAACTCCCCAATTTATCTAAATCCTCCTGTAGCTGTGCCCTATCCTCATCTGTGTTAACTACTTTACAAAGTTTAGTATCATCTGCAAATATTGCTATTTTACTATGCAACCCTTCCACTAGATCATTAATAAATATATTAAATAATATAGGGCCCAAGACAGACCCTTGAGGCACCCCGCTAGTAACCCTGACACACCCTGAGCTTACTCCATTGATAACCACCCTCTGCTTTCTATCACTCAGCCAGCTATTTACCCACTTACACACATTATCCCCCAGACCAAGCATTCTCATTTTATATACCAACCTTTTGTGTGGCACGGTATCAAACGCTTTGGAGAAGTCAAGGTATACAACATCCACTGACTCTCCCCGGTCCAGCTGTGAGCTCACCTCCTCGTAGAAGGCAATCTTCTTTAACCACACAACTGAGAAACAGATTCCAAGGACTTGTGGAGGACGAAGATGGCACACCTAAGGATGAGGAACTACCAGCAAGCAAAAAAAGAAAAGAGCACCCAGAAACACCCAGAAGCGACAAGAAAAAGGACAGCCAAGAAGGGAAGAAGAGTGGTGGTGGTGGGAGACTCACTATTGAGAGGAACAGAAGCAGCTATCTGCAGACCGGATATAACCGCAAGAGAAGTATGCTGCCTCCCAGGGGCGAAGATCAAGGATGTTACCGATAGGATACCAAAGCTCATCAGTCCCAAGGATGTCCACCCATTTCTTCTGATACATGTTGGCACCAATGACACGGCAAAGAAGGACCTACCGACAATCTGCAAGGACTTTGAAGCATTGGGGAAGAAAGTAAAAGAACTGGATGCGCAGGTAGTTTTTTCTTCTATCCTTCCAGTAGACGGGCATGGCGTCAGGAGATGGAACAGGATCCTTGATGTGAACAGCTGGCTGAGACGATGGTGCAGACAACAAGGATTTGGATTCCTGGACCACGGTGTGAATTACCTCTATGATGGACTCCTTGCCAGAGACGGACTACACCTCAACAAACCCGGGAAACACACATTCGCCAGGAGACTCGCAACACTCATCAGGAGGGCGTTAAACTAGAAGAAGAGGGGATGGGAAGAAAAACGCCGGACACGAACATGCAACCAGAGGACATACTAATGAAAGATATGAAGTGCGACAAAGAAGGTCCAAGACAAGATACTTGGAAGGAAGGTAAGAAAATTTCTAATACAATCCACATGGAGAAGATTGGAACAAAACAAAATCGTGTAAACTGCGTGCTAGCAAATGCCAGGAGCCTGACAAACAAGATGGATGAACTGGAAGCAGAAATATCTACAGGTAACTATGACATAGTGGGAATAACCGAGACATGGTTGGATGAAAGCTATGACTGGGCAGTTAACTTACAGGGTTACAGTCTGTTTAGAAGGGATCGAAGAAATCGGAAAGGGGGTGGAGTCTGTCTATATGTAAAGACGTGTCTAAAGCCTACAATACGGGAGGATGTATGGGAGGGAAATGAGGAGGTCGAGTCCTTATGGGTGGAGATACATGGGGCAAAAAACAATAATAAAATTATCATAGGAGTCTGTTATAAACCACCAAATATAGCAGAAGCCACGGAAAGTCTATTAATGAGACAAATAGACGAAGTAGCAAAAAATAACGAGGTGATTATTATGGGGGACTTCAACTACCCCGATATAGACTGGGAAACCGAAAGCTGTAGATCTCAGAAAGGAAACAGGTTTCTGTCAATTATCAAAGACAATTATTTGTCACAACTTGTGCAGGAACCAACTAGAGGGACGGCCCTTTTAGACTTAATATTAACTAACAGGCCAGACAGAATAACTGAGGTGCAGGTTGGGGGGCACCTGGGAAATAGTGACCACAACATTATACAATTCCACATGTGCTTCAGTAGGGTGCCCAGCAAGGGAGTCACAAAAACACTGAACTTCAGGAGGGCAAAGTTTGATCAGCTAAGAGATGCCCTTCACCTTATAGACTGGGATAGTATCTTCAGTAATAGGAGCACGGATAGAAAATGGGAAATTTTCAAAACAGTCCTACATAGTCACTGTAGAAGGTACATACCTTATGGGAATAAAAGGGCTAGGAATAGGAGGAAGCCAATGTGGCTAAATAAGGAAGTCAAGAGGGCAATGAAAAACAAAAAAAGGGCTTTCGGTAAACTTAAACAAGAAGGCAGCGAGGAAGCGCTAATAACTTATAGGGAAAAAAACAAAATCTGTAAGAAACAAATAAGAATAGCAAAAGAGGAGACAGAGAGACTAATTGCCAAGGAAAGCAAAACGAATCCCAAACTGTTCTTTAACTATATAAACAGTAAAAGGATTAAAACTGATGGAGTTGGCCCATTGAAAAATAACCTGGGTAAAATCATAGAGGGCGATGAGGGTAAAGCAAACCTACTCAATAGCTTCTTCTCCACTGTTTTCACAAAAGAAAACAATTTATCGGAGGAAATGCAAAGTAATAAAGTAAACCCTCCGCTAAATATCACCCACCTAACCCAGGAGGAAGTTCAGAAACGCCTAAATAATATCAAAATAGACAAGTCACCAGGCCCAGATGGCATACACCCCCGGGTACTAAAAGAATTAAGTAATGTGATAGACAGACCGCTGTATCTTATATTCAAGCACTCTTTATGGACAGGGACTGTCCCACTAGACTGGCGCCAAGCAAATGTGGTACCAATATTCAAAAAGGGGTCTAAAAGTGACCCTGGGAACTATAGACCAGTCAGCTTAACGTCTGTTGTGGGTAAATTGTTTGAAGGATTTCTTAGAGATGCTATTGTAGAATATCTTAATGATAATAACTGTCTAACTCCATATCAACATGGATTCATGAGAGATCGCTCCTGCCAAACAAACCTGATAAAGAAGATTCAAAGAGAGTGAGATGCCAGCTCCTTTCATTCAGTCAGTAGCTTCAATCATTTCTGGACATTTTTCAGTGGCAAAAATCAATGAATATTGTAAATGCACAAACAGTAATTTCTCCGCATTGCAAGGTGCAATTCTGAAATTTTTTGCTTTTTCCTGCTCCTCTTAGCATGATAAAGAAGATTCAAAGAGAGTGAGATGCCAGCTCCTTTCCTTCAGTCAGTAGCTTCAATCATTTCTGGTATATGAATAACATGATGTTTTTCAATGGCAAAAATCAATGAATTTTGTAAATGCACAAACAGTAATTTCTCCGCATTGCAAGGCGCAATTCTGAAATTTTTTGCTTTTTCCTGCTCCTCTTAGCATGATAAAGAAGATTCAAAGAGAGTGAGATGCCAGCTCCTTTCATTCAGTCAGTAGCTTCAATCATTTCTGGACATTTTTCAATGGCAAAAATCAATGAATATTGTAAATGCACAAACAGTAATTTCTCCGCATTGCAAGGTGCAATTCTGAAATTTTTTGCTTTTTCCTGCTCCTCTTAGCATGATAAAGAAGATTCAAAGAGAGTGAGATGCCAGCTCCTTTCATTCAGTCAGTAGCTTCAATCATTTCTGGACGTTTTTCAATGGCAAAAATCAATGAATATTGTAAATGCACAAACAGTAATTTCTCCGCATTGCAAGGTGCAATTCTGAAATTTTTTGCTTTTTCCTGCTCCTCTTAGCATGATAAAGAAGATTCAAAGAGAGTGAGGTGCCAGCTCCTTTCATTCAGTCAGGAGCTTCAAACATTTCTGGTATATGAATAACATGTTTTTCAATGGCAAAAATCAATGAATATTGTAAATGCACAAACAGTAAATTCTCCGCATTGCAAGGTGCAATTCTGAAATTTTTTGCTTTTTCCTGCTCCTCTTAGCATGATAAAGAAGATTCAAAGAGAGTGAGATGCCAGCTCCTTTCATTCAGTCAGTAGCTTCAATCATTTCTGGACGTTTTTCAATGGCAAAAATCAATGAATATTGTAAATGCACAAACTGTAATTTCTCCGCATTGCAAGGTGCAATTCTGAAATTTTTTGCTTTTTCCTGCTCCTCTTAGCATGATAAAGAAGATTCAAAGAGAGTGAGATGCCAGCTCCTTTCATTCAGTCAGTAGCTTCAATCATTTCTGGACGTTTTTCAATGGCAAAAATCAACGAATATTGTAAATGCACAAACAGTAATTTCTCCGCATTGCAAGGTGCAATTCTGAAATTTTTTGCTTTTTCCTGCTCCTCTTAGCATGATAAAGAAGATTCAAAGAGAGTGAGATGCCAGCTCCTTTCATTCAGTCAGTAGCTTCAATCATTTCTGGACGTTTTTCAATGGCAAAAATCAATGAATATTGTAAATGCACAAACTGTAATTTCTCCGCATTGCAAGGTGCAATTCTGAAATTTTTTGCTTTTTCCTGCTCCACTTAGCATGATAAAGAAGATTCAAAGAGAGTGAGATGCCAGCTCCTTTCATTCAGTCAGTAGCTTCAATCATTTCTGGACGTTTTTCAATGGCAAAAATCAATGAATATTGTAAATGCACAAACAGTAATTTCTCCGCATTGCAAGTTGCAATTCTGAAATTTTTTGCTTTTTCCTGCTCCTCTTAGCATGATAAAGAAGATTCAAAGAGAGTGAGATGCCAGCTCCTTTCATTCAGTCAGTACCTTCAATCATTTCTGGACGTTTTTCAATGGCAAAAATCAATGAATATTGTAAATGCACAAACAGTAATTTCTCCGCATTGCAAGGTGCATTTCTGAAATTTTTTGCTTTTTCCTGCTCCTCTTAGCATGATAAAGAAGATTCAAAGAGAGTGAGATGCCAGCTCCTTTCATTCAGTCAGTAGCTTCAAACATTTCTGGTATATGAATAACATGATGTTTTTCAATGGCCAAAATCAATGAATATTGTAAATGCACAAACAGTAATATCTCCGCATTGCAAGGTGCAAGTCTGAAATTTTTTGCTTTTTTCTGCTCCTCTTAGCATGATAAAGAAGATTCAAAGAGAGTGAGATGCCAGCTCCTTTCATTCAGTCAGTAGCTTCAAACATTTCTGGTATATGAATAACATGATGTTTTTCAATGGCAAAAATCAATGAATATTGTAAATGCACAAACAGTAATTTCTCCGCATTGCAAGGTGCAAGTCTGAAATTTTTTGCTTTTTCCTGCTCCTCTTAGCATGATAAAGAAGATTCAAAGAGAGTGAGATGCCAGCTACTTTCATTCAGTCAGTAGCTTCAATCATTTCTGGACGTTTTTCAATGGTAAAAATCAATGAATATTGTAAATGCACAAACAGTAATTCCTCGACATTGCAAGGTGCAATTCTGAAATTTTTTGCTTTTTCATGCTCCTCTTAGCATGATAAAGAAGATTCAAAGAGATTGAGATGCCAGCTCCTTTCATTCAGTCAGTAGCTTCAAACATTTCTGGTATATGAATAACATTATGTTTTTCAATGGCAAAAATCAATGAATATTGTAAATGCACAAACAGTAATTTCTCCGCATTGCAAGGTGCGATTCTGAAATTTTTTGCTTTTTCCTGCTCCTCTTAGCATGATAAAGAAGATTCAAAGAGAGTGAGATGCCAGCTCCTTTCATTCAGTCAGTAGCTTCAAACATTTCTGGTATATGAATAACATGATGTTTTTCAATGGCAAAAATCAATGAATATTGTAAATGCACAAACAGTAATTTCTCCGCATTGCAAGGTGCAATTCTGAAATTTTTTGCTTTTTCCTGCTCCTCTTAGCATGATAAAGAAGATTCAAAGAGAGTGAGATGCCAGCTCCTTTCATTCAGTCAGTAGCTTCAATCATTTCTGGACGTTTTTCAATGGCAAAAATCAACGAATATTGTAAATGCACAAACAGTAATTTCTCCGCATTGCAAGGTGCAATTCTGAAATTTTTTGCTTTTTCCTGCTCCTCTTAGCATGATAAAGAAGATTCAAAGAGAGTGAGATGCCAGCTCCTTTCATTCAGTCAGTAGCTTCAATCATTTCTGGACGTTTTTCAATGGCAAAAATCAATGAATATTGTAAATGCACAAACTGTAATTTCTCCGCATTGCAAGGTGCAATTCTGAAATTTTTTGCTTTTTCCTGCTCCTCTTAGCATGATAAAGAAGATTCAAAGAGAGTGAGATGCCAGCTCCTTTCATTCAGTCAGTAGCTTCAATAATTTCTGGACGTTTTTCAATGGCAAAAATCAATGAATATTGTAAATGCACAAACAGTAAATTCTCCGCATTGCAAGGTGCAATTCTGAAATTTTTTGCTTTTTTCTGCTCCTCTTAGCATGATAAAGAAGATTCAAAGAGAGTGAGATGCCAGCTCCTTTCCTTCAGTCAGTAGCTTCAATCATTTCAGGTATATGAATAACATGATGTTTTTCAATGGCAAAAATCAATGAATTTTGTAAATGCACAAACAGTAATTTCTCCGCATTGCAAGGTGCAAGTCTGAAATTTTTTGCTTTTTCCTGCTCCTCTTAGCATGATAAAGAAGATTCAAAGAGAGTGAGATGCCAGCTACTTTCATTCAGTCAGTAGCTTCAATCATTTCTGGACGTTTTTCAATGGTAAAAATCAATGAATATTGTAAATGCACAAACAGTAATTCCTCGACATTGCAAGGTGCAATTCTGAAATTTTTTGCTTTTTCATGCTCCTCTTAGCATGATAAAGAAGATTCAAAGAGATTGAGATGCCAGCTCCTTTCATTCAGTCAGTAGCTTCAAACATTTCTGGTATATGAATAACATTATGTTTTTCAATGGCAAAAATCAATGAATATTGTAAATGCACAAACAGTAATTTCTCCGCATTGCAAGGTGCGATTCTGAAATTTTTTGCTTTTTCCTGCTCCTCTTAGCATGATAAAGAAGATTCAAAGAGAGTGAGATGCCAGCTCCTTTCATTCAGTCAGTAGCTTCAAACATTTCTGGTATATGAATAACATGATGTTTTTCAATGGCAAAAATCAATGAATATTGTAAATGCACAAACAGTAATTTCTCCGCATTGCAAGGTGCAATTCTGAAATTTTTTGCTTTTTCCTGCTCCTCTTAGCATGATAAAGAAGATTCAAAGAGAGTGAGATGCCAGCTCCTTTCATTCAGTCAGTAGCTTCAATCATTTCTGGACGTTTTTCAATGGCAAAAATCAACGAATATTGTAAATGCACAAACAGTAATTTCTCCGCATTGCAAGGTGCAATTCTGAAATTTTTTGCTTTTTCCTGCTCCTCTTAGCATGATAAAGAAGATTCAAAGAGAGTGAGATGCCAGCTCCTTTCATTCAGTCAGTAGCTTCAATCATTTCTGGACGTTTTTCAATGGCAAAAATCAATGAATATTGTAAATGCACAAACTGTAATTTCTCCGCATTGCAAGGTGCAATTCTGAAATTTTTTGCTTTTTCCTGCTCCTCTTAGCATGATAAAGAAGATTCAAAGAGAGTGAGATGCCAGCTCCTTTCATTCAGTCAGTAGCTTCAATAATTTCTGGACGTTTTTCAATGGCAAAAATCAATGAATATTGTAAATGCACAAACAGTAAATTCTCCGCATTGCAAGGTGCAATTCTGAAATTTTTTCCTTTTTTCTGCTCCTCTTAGCATGATAAAGAAGATTCAAAGAGAGTGAGATGCCAGCTCCTTTCCTTCAGTCAGTAGCTTCAATCATTTCTGGTATATGAATAACATGATGTTTTTCAATGGCAAAAATCAATGAATTTTGTAAATGCACAAACAGTAATTTCTCCGCATTGCAAGGCGCAATTCTGAAATTTTTTGCTTTTTCCTGCTCCTCTTAGCATGATAAAGAAGATTCAAAGAGAGTGAGATGCCAGCTCCTTTCATTCAGTCAGTAGCTTCAATCATTTCTGGACATTTTTCAATGGCAAAAATCAATGAATATTGTAAATGCACAAACAGTAATTTCTCCGCATTGCAAGGTGCAATTCTGAAATTTTTTGCTTTTTCCTGCTCCTCTTAGCATGATAAAGAAGATTCAAAGAGAGTGAGATGCCAGCTCCTTTCATTCAGTCAGTAGCTTCAATCATTTCTGGACGTTTTTCAATGGCAAAAATCAATGAATATTGTAAATGCACAAACAGTAATTTCTCCGCATTGCAAGGTGCAATTCTGAAATTTTTTGCTTTTTCCTGCTCCTCTTAGCATGATAAAGAAGATTCAAAGAGAGTGAGGTGCCAGCTCCTTTCATTCAGTCAGGAGCTTCAAACATTTCTGGTATATGAATAACATGTTTTTCAATGGCAAAAATCAATGAATATTGTAAATGCACAAACAGTAAATTCTCCGCATTGCAAGGTGCAATTCTGAAATTTTTTGCTTTTTCCTGCTCCTCTTAGCATGATAAAGAAGATTCAAAGAGAGTGAGATGCCAGCTCCTTTCATTCAGTCAGTAGCTTCAATCATTTCTGGACGTTTTTCAATGGCAAAAATCAATGAATATTGTAAATGCACAAACTGTAATTTCTCCGCATTGCAAGGTGCAATTCTGAAATTTTTTGCTTTTTCCTGCTCCTCTTAGCATGATAAAGAAGATTCAAAGAGAGTGAGATGCCAGCTCCTTTCATTCAGTCAGTAGCTTCAATCATTTCTGGACGTTTTTCAATGGCAAAAATCAACGAATATTGTAAATGCACAAACAGTAATTTCTCCGCATTGCAAGGTGCAATTCTGAAATTTTTTGCTTTTTCCTGCTCCTCTTAGCATGATAAAGAAGATTCAAAGAGAGTGAGATGCCAGCTCCTTTCATTCAGTCAGTAGCTTCAATCATTTCTGGACGTTTTTCAATGGCAAAAATCAATGAATATTGTAAATGCACAAACTGTAATTTCTCCGCATTGCAAGGTGCAATTCTGAAATTTTTTGCTTTTTCCTGCTCCACTTAGCATGATAAAGAAGATTCAAAGAGAGTGAGATGCCAGCTCCTTTCATTCAGTCAGTAGCTTCAATCATTTCTGGACGTTTTTCAATGGCAAAAATCAATGAATATTGTAAATGCACAAACAGTAATTTCTCCGCATTGCAAGTTGCAATTCTGAAATTTTTTGCTTTTTCCTGCTCCTCTTAGCATGATAAAGAAGATTCAAAGAGAGTGAGATGCCAGCTCCTTTCATTCAGTCAGTACCTTCAATCATTTCTGGACGTTTTTCAATGGCAAAAATCAATGAATATTGTAAATGCACAAACAGTAATTTCTCCGCATTGCAAGGTGCAATTCTGAAATTTTTTGCTTTTTCCTGCTCCTCTTAGCATGATAAAGAAGATTCAAAGAGAGTGAGATGCCAGCTCCTTTCATTCAGTCAGTAGCTTCAAACATTTCTGGTATATGAATAACATGATATTTTTCAATGGCAAAAATCAATGAATATTGTAAATGCACAAACAGTAATTTCTCCGCATTGCAAGGTGCAAGTCTGAAATTTTTTGCTTTTTTCTGCTCCTCTTAGCATGATAAAGAAGATTCAAAGAGAGTGAGATGCCAGCTCCTTTCATTCAGTCAGTAGCTTCAAACATTTCTGGTATATGAATAACATGATGTTTTTCAATGGCAAAAATTAATGAATATTGTAAATGCACAAACAGTAATTTCTCCGCATTGCAAGGTGCAAGTCTGAAATTTTTTGCTTTTTCCTGCTCCTCTTAGCATGATAAAGAAGATTCAAAGAGAGTGAGATGCCAGCTACTTTCATTCAGTCAGTAGCTTCAATCATTTCTGGACGTTTTTCAATGGTAAAAATCAATGAATATTGTAAATGCACAAACAGTAATTTCTCCACATTGCAAGGTGCAATTCTGAAATTTTTTGCTTTTTCCTGCTCCTCTTAGCATGATAAAGAAGATTCAAAGAGAGTGAGATGCCAGCTCCTTTCATTCAGTCAGTAGCTTCAAACATTTCTGGTATATGAATAACATGATGTTTTTCAATGGCAAAAATCAATGAATATTGTAAATGCACAAACAGTAATTTCTCCGCATTGCAAGGTGCAATTCTGAAATTTTTTGCTTTTTCCTGCTCCTCTTAGCATGATAAAGAAGATTCAAAGAGAGTGAGATGCCAGCTCCTTTCATTCAGTCAGTAGCTTCAATCATTTCTGGATGTTTTTCAATGGCAAAAATCAATGAATATTGTAAATGCACAAACAGTAATTTCTCCGCATTGCAAGGTGCAATTCTGAAATTTTTTGCTTTTTCCTGCTCCTCTTAGCATGATAAAGAAGATTCAAAGAGAGTGAGATGCCAGCTCCTTTCATTCAGTCAGTAGCTTCAATCATTTCTGGACGTTTTTCAATGGCAAAAATCAATGAATATTGTAAATGCACAAACAGTAATTTCTCCGCATTGCAAGGTGCAATTCTGAAATTTTTTGCTTTTTCCTGCTCCTCTTAGCATGATAAAGAAGATTCAAAGAGAGTGAGATGCCAGCTCCTTTCATTCAGTCAGTACCTTCAATCATTTCTGGACGTTTTTCAATGGCAAAAATCAATGAATATTGTAAATGCACAAACAGTAATTTCTCCGCATTGCAAGGTGCAATTCTGAAATTTTTTGCTTTTTCCCGCTCCTCTTAGCATGATAAAGAAGATTCAAAGAGATTGAGGTGCCAGCTCCTTTTATTCAGTCAGTAGCTTCAAACATTTCTGGTATATGAATAACATGTTTTTCAATGGCAAAAATCAATGAATATTGTAAATGCACAAACAGTAATTTCTCCGCATTGCAAGGTGCAATTCTGAAATTTTTTGCTTTTTCCTGCTCCTCTTAGCATGATAAAGAAGATTCAAAGAGAGTGAGATGCCAGCTCCTTTCATTCAGTCAGTAGCTTCAATCATTTCTGGACGTTTTTCAATGGCAAAAATCAATGAATATTGTAAATGCACAAACAGTAATTTCTCCGCATTGCAAGGTGCAATTCTGAAATTTTTTGCTTTTTCCTGCTCCTCTTAGCATGATAAAGAAGATTCAAAGAGAGTGAGATGCCAGCTCCTTTCATTCAGTCAGTAGCTTCAATCATTTCTGGACGTTTTTCAATGGCAAAAATCAATGAATATTGTAAATGCACAAACAGTAATTTCTCCGCATTGCAAGGTGCAATTCTGAAATTTTTTGCTTTTTCCTGCTCCACTTAGCATGATAAAGAAGATTCAAAGAGAGTGAGATGCCAGCTCCTTTCATTCAGTCAGTAGCTTCAATCATTTCTGGACGTTTTTCAATGGCAAAAATCAATGAATATTGTAAATGCACAAACAGTAATTTCTCCGCATTGCAAGTTGCAATTCTGAAATTTTTTGCTTTTTCCTGCTCCTCTTAGCATGATAAAGAAGATTCAAAGAGAGTGAGATGCCAGCTCCTTTCATTCAGTCAGTACCTTCAATCATTTCTGGACGTTTTTCAATGGCAAAAATCAATGAATATTGTAAATGCACAAACAGTAATTTCTCCGCATTGCAAGGTGCAATTCTGAAATTTTTTGCTTTTTCCTGCTCCTCTTAGCATGATAAAGAAGATTCAAAGAGAGTGAGATGCCAGCTCCTTTCATTCAGTCAGTAGCTTCAAACATTTCTGGTATATGAATAACATGATGTTTTTCAATGGCAAAAATCAATGAATATTGTAAATGCACAAACAGTAATTTCTCCGCATTGCAAGGTGCAAGTCTGAAATTTTTTGCTTTTTTCTGCTCCTCTTAGCATGATAAAGAAGATTCAAAGAGAGTGAGATGCCAGCTCCTTTCATTCAGTCAGTAGCTTCAAACATTTCTGGTATATGAATAACATGATGTTTTTCAATGGCAAAAATTAATGAATATTGTAAATGCACAAACAGTAATTTCTCCGCATTGCAAGGTGCAAGTCTGAAATTTTTTGCTTTTTCCTGCTCCTCTTAGCATGATAAAGAAGATTCAAAGAGAGTGAGATGCCAGCTACTTTCATTCAGTCAGTAGCTTCAATCATTTCTGGACGTTTTTCAATGGTAAAAATCAATGAATATTGTAAATGCACAAACAGTAATTTCTCCACATTGCAAGGTGCAATTCTGAAATTTTTTGCTTTTTCCTGCTCCTCTTAGCATGATAAAGAAGATTCAAAGAGAGTGAGATGCCAGCTCCTTTCATTCAGTCAGTAGCTTCAAACATTTCTGGTATATGAATAACATGATGTTTTTCATTGGCAAAAATCAATGAATATTGTAAATGCACAAACAGTAATTTCTCCGCATTGCAAGGTGCAATTCTGAAATTTTTTGCTTTTTCCTGCTCCTCTTAGCATGATAAAGAAGATTCAAAGAGAGTGAGATGCCAGCTCCTTTCATTCAGTCAGTAGCTTCAATCATTTCTGGATGTTTTTCAATGGCAAAAATCAATGAATATTGTAAATGCACAAACAGTAATTTCTCCGCATTGCAAGGTGCAATTCTGAAATTTTTTGCTTTTTCCTGCTCCTCTTAGCATGATAAAGAAGATTCAAAGAGAGTGAGATGCCAGCTCCTTTCATTCAGTCAGTAGCTTCAATCATTTCTGGACGTTTTTCAATGGCAAAAATCAATGAATATTGTAAATGCACAAACAGTAATTTCTCCGCATTGCAAGGTGCAATTCTGAAATTTTTTGCTTTTTCCTGCTCCTCTTAGCATGATAAAGAAGATTCAAAGAGAGTGAGATGCCAGCTCCTTTCATTCAGTCAGTACCTTCAATCATTTCTGGACGTTTTTCAATGGCAAAAATCAATGAATATTGTAAATGCACAAACAGTAATTTCTCCGCATTGCAAGGTGCAATTCTGAAATTTTTTGCTTTTTCCCGCTCCTCTTAGCATGATAAAGAAGATTCAAAGAGATTGAGGTGCCAGCTCCTTTCATTCAGTCAGTAGCTTCAAACATTTCTGGTATATGAATAACATGTTTTTCAATGGCAAAAATCAATGAATATTGTAAATGCACAAACAGTAATTTCTCCGCATTGCAAGGTGCAATTCTGAAATTTTTTGCTTTTTCCTGCTCCTCTTAGCATGATAAAGAAGATTCAAAGAGAGTGAGATGCCAGCTCCTTTCATTCAGTCAGTAGCTTCAATCATTTCTGGACGTTTTTCAATGGCAAAAATCAATGAATATTGTAAATGCACAAACAGTAATTTCTCCGCATTGCAAGGTGCAATTCTGAAATTTTTTGCTTTTTCCTGCTCCTCTTAGCATGATAAAGAAGATTCAAAGAGAGTGAGATGCCAGCTCCTTTCATTCAGTCAGTAGCTTCAATCATTTCTGGACGTTTTTCAATGGCAAAAATCAATGAATATTGTAAATGCACAAACAGTATTTTCTCCGCATTGCAAGGTGCAATTCTGAAATTTTTTGCTTTTTCCTGCTCCTCTTAGCATGATAAAGAAGATTCAAAGAGAGTGAGATGCCAGCTCCTTTCATTCAGTCAGTAGCTTCAAACATTTCTGGTATATGAATAACATGATGTTTTTCAATGGCAAAAATCAATGAATATTGTAAATGCACAAACAGTAATTTCTCCGCATTGCAAGGTGCAAGTCTGAAATTTTTTGCTTTTTCCTGCTCCTCTTAGCATGATAAAGAAGATTCAAAGAGAGTGAGATGCCAGCTACTTTCATTCAGTCAGTAGCTTCAATCATTTCTGGACGTTTTTCAATGGTAAAAATCAATGAATATTGTAAATGCACAAACAGTAATTTCTCCACATTGCAAGGTGCAATTCTAAAATTTTTTGCTTTTTCCTGCTCCTCTTAGCATGATAAAGAAGATTCAAAGAGAGTGAGATGCCAGCTCCTTTCATTCAGTCAGTAGCTTCAAACATTTCTGGTATATGAATAACATGATGTTTTTCAATGGCAAAAATCAATGAATATTGTAAATGCACAAACAGTAATTTCTCCGCATTGCAAGGTGCAATTCTGAAATTTTTTGCTTTTTCCTGCTCCTCTTAGCATGATTCAAAGAGAGTGAGATGCCAGCTCCTTTCATTCAGTCAGTAGCTTCAATCATTTCTGGACGTTTTTCAATGGCAAAAATCAATGAATATTGTAAATGCACAAACAGTAATTTCTCCGCATTGCAAGGTGCAATTCTGAAATTTTTTGCTTTTTCCTGCTCCTCTTAGCATGATAAAGAAGATTCAAAGAGAGTGAGATGTCAGCTCCTTTCATTCAGTCAGTAGCTTCAAACATTTCTGGTATATGAATAACATGATGTTTTTCAATGGCAAAAATCAATGAATATTGTAAATGCACAAACAGTAATTTCTCCGCATTGCAAGGTGCAATTCTGAAATTTTTTGCTTTTTCCTGCTCCTCTTAGCATGATAAAGAAGATTCAAAGAGAGTGAGATGCCAGCTCCTTTCATTCAGTCAGTAGCTACAATCATTTCTGGACGTTTTTCAATGGCAAAAATCAATGAATATTGTAAATGCACAAACAGTAATTTCTCCGCATTGCAAGGTGCAATTCTGAAATTTTTTACTTTTTCCTGCTCCTCTTAGCATGATAAAGAAGATTCAAAGAGAGTGAGGTGCCAGCTCCTTTCATTCAGTCAGGAGCTTCAAACATTTCTGGTATATGAATAACATGTTTTTCAATGGCAAAAATCAATGAATATTGTAAATGCACAAACAGTAATTTCTCCGCATTGCAAGGTGCAATTCTGAAATTTTTTGCTTTTTCCTGCTCCTCTTAGCATGATAAAGAAGATTCAAAGAGAGTGAGATGCCAGCTCCTTTCATTCAGTCAGTAGCTTTAATCATTTCTGGACGTTTTTCAATGGCAAAAATCAATGAATATTGTAAATGCACAAACTGTAATTTCTCCGCATTGCAAGGTGCAATTCTGAAATTTTTTGCTTTTTCCTGCTCCTCTTAGCATGATAAAGAAGATTCAAAGAGAGTGAGATGCCAGCTCCTTTCATTCAGTCAGTAGCTTCAATCATTTCTGGACGTTTTTCAATGGCAAAAATCAACGAATATTGTAAATGCACAAACAGTAATTTCTCCGCATTGCAAGGTGCAATTCTGAAATTTTTTGCTTTTTCCTGCTCCTCTTAGCATGATAAAGAAGATTCAAAGAGAGTGAGATGCCAGCTCCTTTCATTCAGTCAGTAGCTTCAATCATTTCTGGACGTTTTTCAATGGCAAAAATCAATGAATATTGTAAATGCACAAACTGTAATTTCTCCGCATTGCAAGGTGAAATTCTGAAATTTTTTGCTTTTTCCTGCTCCTCTTAGCATGATAAAGAAGATTCAAAGAGAGTGAGATGCCAGCTCCTTTCATTCAGTCAGTAGCTTCAATCATTTCTGGACGTTTTTCAATGGCAAAAATCAATGAATATTGTAAATGCACAAACAGTAAATTCTCCGCATTGCAAGTTGCAATTCTGAAATTTTTTGCTTTTTCCTGCTCCTCTTAGCATGATAAAGAAGATTCAAAGAGAGTGAGATGCCAGCTCCTTTCCTTCAGTCAGTAGCTTCAATCATTTCTGGTATATGAATAACATGATGTTTTTCAATGGCAAAAATCAATGAATTTTGTAAATGCACAAACAGTAATTTCTCCGCATTGCAAGGCGCAATTCTGAAATTTTTTGCTTTTTCCTGCTCCTCTTAGCATGATAAAGAAGATTCAAAGAGAGTGAGATGCCAGCTCCTTTCATTCAGTCAGTAGCTTCAATCATTTCTGGACATTTTTCAATGGCAAAAATCAATGAATATTGTAAATGCACAAACAGTAATTTCTCCGCATTGCAAGGTGCAATTCTGAAATTTTTTGCTTTTTCCTGCTCCTCTTAGCATGATAAAGAAGATTCAAAGAGAGTGAGATGCCAGCTCCTTTCATTCAGTCAGTAGCTTCAATCATTTCTGGACGTTTTTCAATGGCAAAAATCAATGAATATTGTAAATGCACAAACAGTAATTTCTCCGCATTGCAAGGTGCAATTCTGAAATTTTTTGCTTTTTCCTGCTCCTCTTAGCATGATAAAGAAGATTCAAAGAGAGTGAGGTGCCAGCTCCTTTCATTCAGTCAGGAGCTTCAAACATTTCTGGTATATGAATAACATGTTTTTCAATGGCAAAAATCAATGAATATTGTAAATGCACAAACAGTAAATTCTCCGCATTGCAAGGTGCAATTCTGAAATTTTTTGCTTTTTCCTGCTCCTCTTAGCATGATAAAGAAGATTCAAAGAGAGTGAGATGCCAGCTCCTTTCATTCAGTCAGTAGCTTCAATCATTTCTGGACGTTTTTCAATGGCAAAAATCAATGAATATTGTAAATGCACAAACAGTAATTTCTCCGCATTGCAAGGTGCAATTCTGAAATTTTTTGCTTTTTCCTGCTCCTCTTAGCATGATAAAGAAGATTCAAAGAGAGTGAGATGCCAGCTCCTTTCATTCAGTCAGTAGCTTCAATCATTTCTGGACGTTTTTCAATGGCAAAAATCAACGAATATTGTAAATGCACAAACAGTAATTTCTCCGCATTGCAAGGTGCAATTCTGAAATTTTTTGCTTTTTCCTGCTCATCTTAGCATGATAAAGAAGATTCAAAGAGAGTGAGATGCCAGCTCCTTTCATTCAGTCAGTAGCTTCAATCATTTCTGGACGTTTTTCAATGGCAAAAATCAATGAATATTGTAAATGCACAAACTGTAATTTCTCCGCATTGCAAGGTGCAATTCTGAAATTTTTTGCTTTTTCCTGCTCCACTTAGCATGATAAAGAAGATTCAAAGAGAGTGAGATGCCAGCTCCTTTCATTCAGTCAGTAGCTTCAATCATTTCTGGACGTTTTTCAATGGCAAAAATCAATGAATATTGTAAATGCACAAACAGTAATTTCTCCACATTGCAAGTTGCAATTCTGAAATTTTTTGCTTTTTCCTGCTCCTCTTAGCATGATAAAGAAGATTCAAAGAGAGTGAGATGCCAGCTCCTTTCATTCAGTCAGTACCTTCAATCATTTCTGGACGTTTTTCAATGGCAAAAATCAATGAATATTGTAAATGCACAAACAGTAATTTCTCCGCATTGCAAGGTGCAATTCTGAAATTTTTTGCTTTTTCCTGCTCCTCTTAGCATGATAAAGAAGATTCAAAGAGAGTGAGATGCCAGCTCCTTTCATTCAGTCAGTAGCTTCAAACATTTCTGGTATATGAATAACATGATGTTTTTCAATGGCAAAAATCAATGAATATTGTAAATGCACAAACAGTAATTTCTCCGCATTGCAACTTGCAATTCTGAAATTTTTTGCTTTTTCATGCTCCTCTTAGCATGATAAAGAAGATTCAAAGAGATTGAGATGCCAGCTCCTTTCATTCAGTCAGTAGCTTCAAACATTTCTGGTATATGAATAACATTATGTTTTTCAATGGCAAAAATCAATGAATATTGTAAATGCACAAACAGTAATTTCTCCGCATTGCAAGGTGCAATTCTGAAATTTTTTGCTTTTTCCTGCTCCTCTTAGCATGATAAAGAAGATTCAAAGAGAGTGAGATGCCAGCTCCTTTCATTCAGTCAGTAGCTTCAAACATTTCTGGTATATGAATAACATGATGTTTTTCAATGGCAAAAATCAATGAATATTGTAAATGCACAAACAGTAATTTCTCCGCATTGCAAGGTGCAATTCTGAAATTTTTTGCTTTTTCCTGCTCCTCTTAGCATGATAAAGAAGATTCAAAGAGAGTGAGATGCCAGCTCCTTTCATTCAGTCAGTAGCTTCAATCATTTCTGGACGTTTTTCAATGGCAAAAATCAACGAATATTGTAAATGCACAAACAGTAATTTCTCCGCATTGCAAGGTGCAATTCTGAAATTTTTTGCTTTTTCCTGCTCCTCTTAGCATGATAAAGAAGATTCAAAGAGAGTGAGATGCCAGCTCCTTTCATTCAGTCAGTAGCTTCAATCATTTCTGGACGTTTTTCAATGGCAAAAATCAATGAATATTGTAAATGCACAAACTGTAATTTCTCCGCATTGCAAGGTGCAATTCTGAAATTTTTTGCTTTTTCCTGCTCCTCTTAGCATGATAAAGAAGATTCAAAGAGAGTGAGATGCCAGCTCCTTTCATTCAGTCAGTAGCTTCAATCATTTCTGGACGTTTTTCAATGGCAAAAATCAATGAATATTGTAAATGCACAAACTGTAATTTCTCCGCATTGCAAGGTGCAATTCTGAAATTTTTTGCTTTTTCCTGCTCCTCTTAGCATGATAAAGAAGATTCAAAGAGAGTGAGATGCCAGCTCCTTTCATTCAGTCAGTAGCTTCAATCATTTCTGGACGTTTTTCAATGGCAAAAATCAATGAATATTGTAAATGCACAAACTGTAATTTCTCCGCATTGCAAGGTGCAATTCTGAAATTTTTTGCTTTTTCCTGCTCCTCTTAGCATGATAAAGAAGATTCAAAGAGAGTGAGATGCCAGCTCCTTTCATTCAGTCAGTAGCTTCAATCATTTCTGGACGTTTTTCAATGGCAAAAATCAATGAATATTGTAAATGCACAAACTGTAATTTCTCCGCATTGCAAGGTGCAATTCTGAAATTTTTTGCTTTTTCCTGCTCCTCTTAGCATGATAAAGAAGATTAAAAGAGAGTGAGATGCCAGCTCCTTTCATTCAGTCAGTAGCTTCAATAATTTCTGGACGTTTTTCAATGGCAAAAATCAATGAATATTGTAAATGCACAAACAGTAAATTCTCCGCATTGCAAGGTGCAATTCTGAAATTTTTTGCTTTTTCCTGCTCCTCTTAGCATGATAAAGAAGATTCAAAGAGAGTGAGATGCCAGCTCCTTTCCTTCAGTCAGTAGCTTCAATCATTTCTGGTATATGAATAACATAATGTTTTTCAATGGCAAAAATCAATGAATTTTGTAAATGCACAAACAGTAATTTCTCCGCATTGCAAGGCGCAATTCTGAAATTTTTTGCTTTTTCCTGCTCCTCTTAGCATGATAAAGAAGATTCAAAGAGAGTGAGATGCCAGCTCCTTTCATTCAGTCAGTAGCTTCAATCATTTCTGGACATTTTTCAATGGCAAAAATCAATGAATATTGTAAATGCACAAACAGTAATTTCTCCGCATTGCAAGGTGCAATTCTGAAATTTTTTGCTTTTTCCTGCTCCTCTTAGCATGATAAAGAAGATTCAAAGAGAGTGAGATGCCAGCTCCTTTCATTCAGTCAGTAGCTTCAATCATTTCTGGACGTTGTTCAATGGCAAAAATCAATGAATATTGTAAATGCACAAACAGTAATTTCTCCGCATTGCAAGGTGCAATTCTGAAATTTTTTGCTTTTTCCTGCTCCTCTTAGCATGATAAAGAAGATTCAAAGAGAGTGAGGTGCCAGCTCCTTTCATTCAGTCAGGAGCTTCAAACATTTCTGGTATATGAATAACATGTTTTTCAATGGCAAAAATCAATGAATATTGTAAATGCACAAACAGTAAATTCTCCGCATTGCAAGGTGCAATTCTGAAATTTTTTGCTTTTTCCTGCTCCTCTTAGCATGATAAAGAAGATTCAAAGAGAGTGAGATGCCAGCTCCTTTCATTCAGTCAGTAGCTTCAATCATTTCTGGACGTTTTTCAATGGCAAAAATCAATGAATATTGTAAATGCACAAACTGTAATTTCTCCGCATTGCAAGGTGCAATTCTGAAATTTTTTGCTTTTTCCTGCTCCTCTTAGCATGATAAAGAAGATTCAAAGAGAGTGAGATGCCAGCTCCTTTCATTCAGTCAGTAGCTTCAATCATTTCTGGACGTTTTTCAATGGCAAAAATCAACGAATATTGTAAATGCACAAACAGTAATTTCTCCGCATTGCAAGGTGCAATTCTGAAATTTTTTGCTTTTTCCTGCTCCTCTTAGCATGATAAAGAAGATTCAAAGAGAGTGAGATGCCAGCTCCTTTCATTCAGTCAGTAGCTTCAATCATTTCTGGACGTTTTTCAATGGCAAAAATCAATGAATATTGTAAATGCACAAACTGTAATTTCTCCGCATTGCAAGGTGCAATTCTGAAATTTTTTGCTTTTTCCTGCTCCACTTAGCATGATAAAGAAGATTCAAAGAGAGTGAGATGCCAGCTCCTTTCATTCAGTCAGTAGCTTCAATCATTTCTGGACGTTTTTCAATGGCAAAAATCAATGAATATTGTAAATGCACAAACAGTAATTTCTCCGCATTGCAAGTTGCAATTCTGAAATTTTTTGCTTTTTCCTGCTCCTCTTAGCATGATAAAGAAGATTCAAAGAGAGTGAGATGCCAGCTCCTTTCATTCAGTCAGTACCTTCAATCATTTCTGGACGTTTTTCAATGGCAAAAATCAATGAATATTGTAAATGCACAAACAGTAATTTCTCCGCATTGCAAGGTGCAATTCTGAAATTTTTTGCTTTTTCCTGCTCCTCTTAGCATGATAAAGAAGATTCAAAGAGAGTGAGATGCCAGCTCCTTTCATTCAGTCAGTAGCTTCAAACATTTCTGGTATATGAATAACATGATGTTTTTCAATGGCAAAAATCAATGAATATTGTAAATGCACAAACAGTAATTTCTCCGCATTGCAAGGTGCAAGTCTGAAATTTTTTGCTTTTTTCTGCTCCTCTTAGCATGATAAAGAAGATTCAAAGAGAGTGAGATGCCAGCTCCTTTCATTCAGTCAGTAGCTTCAAACATTTCTGGTATATGAATAACATGATGTTTTTCAATGGCAAAAATCAATGAATATTGTAAATGCACAAACAGTAATTTCTCCGCATTGCAAGGTGCAAGTCTGAAATTTTTTGCTTTTTCCTGCTCCTCTTAGCATGATAAAGAAGATTCAAAGAGAGTGAGATGCCAGCTACTTTCATTCAGTCAGTAGCTTCAATCATTTCTGGACGTTTTTCAATGGTAAAAATCAATGAATATTGTAAATGCACAAACAGTAATTTCTCCACATTGCAAGGTGCAATTCTGAAATTTTTTGCTTTTTCATGCTCCTCTTAGCATGATAAAGAAGATTCAAAGAGATTGAGATGCCAGCTCCTTTCATTCAGTCAGTAGCTTCAAACATTTCTGGTATATGAATAACATTATGTTTTTCAATGGCAAAAATCAATGAATATTGTAAATGCACAAACAGTAATTTCTCCGCATTGCAAGGTGCAATTCTGAAATTTTTTGCTTTTTCCTGCTCCTCTTAGCATGATAAAGAAGATTCAAAGAGAGTGAGATGCCAGCTCCTTTCATTCAGTCAGTAGCTTCAAACATTTCTGGTATATGAATAACATGATGTTTTTCAATGGCAAAAATCAATGAATATTGTAAATGCACAAACAGTAATTTCTCCGCATTGCAAGGTGCAAGTCTGAAATTTTTTGCTTTTTCCTGCTCCTCTTAGCATGATAAAGAAGATTCAAAGAGAGTGAGATGCCAGCTACTTTCATTCAGTCAGTAGCTTCAATCATTTCTGGACGTTTTTCAATGGTAAAAATCAATGAATATTGTAAATGCACAAACAGTAATTTCTCCACATTGCAAGGTGCAATTCTGAAATTTTTTGCTTTTTCCTGCTCCTCTTAGCATGATAAAGAAGATTCAAAGAGAGTGAGATGCCAGCTCCTTTCATTCAGTCAGTAGCTTCAAACATTTCTGGTATATGAATAACATGATGTTTTTCAATGGCAAAAATCAATGAATATTGTAAATGCACAAACAGTAATTTCTCCGCATTGCAAGGTGCAATTCTGAAATTTTTTGCTTTTTCCTGCTCCTCTTAGCATGATAAAGAAGATTCAAAGAGAGTGAGATGCCAGCTCCTTTCATTCAGTCAGTAGCTTCAAACATTTCTGGTATATGAATAACATGATGTTTTTCAATGGCAAAAATCAATGAATATTGTAAATGCACAAACAGTAATTTCTCCGCATTGCAAGGTGCAAGTCTGAAATTTTTTGCTTTTTTCTGCTCCTCTTAGCATGATAAAGAAGATTCAAAGAGAGTGAGATGCCAGCTCCTTTCATTCAGTCAGTAGCTTCAAACATTTCTGGTATATGAATAACATGATGTTTTTCAATGGCAAAAATCAATGAATATTGTAAATGCACAAACAGTAATTTCTCCGCATTGCAAGGTGCAAGTCTGAAATTTTTTGCTTTTTCCTGCTCCTCTTAGCATGATAAAGAAGATTCAAAGAGAGTGAGATGCCAGCTACTTTCATTCAGTCAGTAGCTTCAATCATTTCTGGACGTTTTTCAATGGTAAAAATCAATGAATATTGTAAATGCACAAACAGTAATTTCTCCACATTGCAAGGTGCAATTCTGAAATTTTTTGCTTTTTCATGCTCCTCTTAGCATGATAAAGAAGATTCAAAGAGATTGAGATGCCAGCTCCTTTCATTCAGTCAGTAGCTTCAAACATTTCTGGTATATGAATAACATTATGTTTTTCAATGGCAAAAATCAATGAATATTGTAAATGCACAAACAGTAATTTCTCCGCATTGCAAGGTGCAATTCTGAAATTTTTTGCTTTTTCCTGCTCCTCTTAGCATGATAAAGAAGATTCAAAGAGAGTGAGATGCCAGCTCCTTTCATTCAGTCAGTAGCTTCAAACATTTCTGGTATATGAATAACATGATGTTTTTCAATGGCAAAAATCAATGAATATTGTAAATGCACAAACAGTAATTTCTCCGCATTGCAAGGTGCAAGTCTGAAATTTTTTGCTTTTTCCTGCTCCTCTTAGCATGATAAAGAAGATTCAAAGAGAGTGAGATGCCAGCTACTTTCATTCAGTCAGTAGCTTCAATCATTTCTGGACGTTTTTCAATGGTAAAAATCAATGAATATTGTAAATGCACAAACAGTAATTTCTCCACATTGCAAGGTGCAATTCTGAAATTTTTTGCTTTTTCCTGCTCCTCTTAGCATGATAAAGAAGATTCAAAGAGAGTGAGATGCCAGCTCCTTTCATTCAGTCAGTAGCTTCAAACATTTCTGGTATATGAATAACATGATGTTTTTCAATGGCAAAAATCAATGAATATTGTAAATGCACAAACAGTAATTTCTCCGCATTGCAAGGTGCAATTCTGAAATTTTTTGCTTTTTCCTGCTCCTCTTAGCATGATAAAGAAGATTCAAAGAGAGTGAGATGCCAGCTCCTTTCATTCAGTCAGTAGCTTCAATCATTTCTGGATGTTTTTCAATGGCAAAAATCAATGAATATTGTAAATGCACAAACAGTAATTTCTCCGCATTGCAAGGTGCAATTCTGAAATTTTTTGCTTTTTCCTGCTCCTCTTAGCATGATAAAGAAGATTCAAAGAGAGTGAGATGCCAGCTCCTTTCATTCAGTCAGTAGCTTCAATCATTTCTGGACTTTTTCAATGGCAAAAATCAATGAATATTGTAAATGCACAAACAGTAATTTCTCCGCATTGCAAGGTGCAATTCTGAAATTTTTTGCTTTTTCCTGCTCCTCTTAGCATGATAAAGAAGATTCAAAGAGAGTGAGATGCCAGCTCCTTTCATTCAGTCAGTACCTTCAATCATTTCTGGACGTTTTTCAATGGCAAAAATCAATGAATATTGTAAATGCACAAACTGTAATTTCTCCGCATTGCAAGGTGCAATTCTGAAATTTTTTGCTTTTTCCCGCTCCTCTTAGCATGATAAAGAAGATTCAAAGAGATTGAGGTGCCAGCTCCTTTCATTCAGTCAGTAGCTTCAAACATTTCTGGTATATGAATAACATGTTTTTCAATGGCAAAAATCAATGAATATTGTAAATGCACAAACAGTAATTTCTCCGCATTGCAAGGTGCAATTCTGAAATTTTTTGCTTTTTCCTGCTCCTCTTAGCATGATAAAGAAGATTCAAAGAGAGTGAGATGCCAGCTCCTTTCATTCAGTCAGTAGCTTCAATCATTTCTGGACGTTTTTCAATGGCAAAAATCAATGAATATTGTAAATGCACAAACAGTAATTTCTCCGCATTGCAAGGTGCAATTCTGAAATTTTTTGCTTTTTCCTGCTCCTCTTAGCATGATAAAGAAGATTCAAAGAGAGTGAGATGCCAGCTCCTTTCATTCAGTCAGTAGCTTCAATCATTTCTGGACGTTTTTCAATGGCAAAAATCAATGAATATTGTAAATGCACAAACAGTAATTTCTCCGCATTGCAAGGTGCAATTCTGAAATTTTTTGCTTTTTCCTGCTCCTCTTAGCATGATAAAGAAGATTCAAAGAGAGTGAGATGCCAGCTCCTTTCATTCAGTCAGTAGCTTCAAACATTTCTGGTATATGAATAACATGATGTTTTTCAATGGCAAAAATCAATGAATATTGTAAATGCACAAACAGTAATTTCTCCGCATTGCAAGGTGCAAGTCTGAAATTTTTTGCTTTTTCCTGCTCCTCTTAGCATGATAAAGAAGATTCAAAGAGAGTGAGATGCCAGCTACTTTCATTCAGTCAGTAGCTTCAATCATTTCTGGACGTTTTTCAATGGTAAAAATCAATGAATATTGTAAATGCACAAACAGTAATTTCTCCACATTGCAAGGTGCAATTCTAAAATTTTTTGCTTTTTCCTGCTCCTCTTAGCATGATAAAGAAGATTCAAAGAGAGTGAGATGCCAGCTCCTTTCATTCAGTCAGTAGCTTCAAACATTTCTGGTATATGAATAACATGATGTTTTTCAATGGCAAAAATCAATGAATATTGTAAATGCACAAACAGTAATTTCTCCGCATTGCAAGGTGCAATTCTGAAATTTTTTGCTTTTTCCTGCTCCTCTTAGCATGATTCAAAGAGAGTGAGATGCCAGCTCCTTTCATTCAGTCAGTAGCTTCAATCATTTCTGGACGTTTTTCAATGGCAAAAATCAATGAATATTGTAAATGCACAAACAGTAATTTCTCCGCATTGCAAGGTGCAATTCTGAAATTTTTTGCTTTTTCCTGCTCCTCTTAGCATGATAAAGAAGATTCAAAGAGAGTGAGATGTCAGCTCCTTTCATTCAGTCAGTAGCTTCAAACATTTCTGGTATATGAATAACATGATGTTTTTCAATGGCAAAAATCAATGAATATTGTAAATGCACAAACAGTAATTTCTCCGCATTGCAAGGTGCAATTCTGAAATTTTTTGCTTTTTCCTGCTCCTCTTAGCATGATAAAGAAGATTCAAAGAGAGTGAGATGCCAGCTCCTTTCATTCAGTCAGTAGCTTCAAACATTTCTGGTATATGAATAACATGATGTTTTTCAATGGCAAAAATCAATGAATATTGTAAATGCACAAACAGTAATTTCTCCGCATTGCAAGGTGCAAGTCTGAAATTTTTTGCTTTTTCCTGCTCCTCTTAGCATGATAAAGAAGATTCAAAGAGAGTGAGATGCCAGTTACTTTCATTCAGTCAGTAGCTTCAATCATTTCTGGACGTTTTTCAATGGTAAAAATCAATGAATATTGTAAATGCACAAACAGTAATTTCTCCACATTGCAAGGTGCAATTCTGAAGTTTTTTGCTTTTTCCTGCTCCTCTTAGCATGATAAAGAAGATTCAAAGAGATTGAGATGCCAGCTCCTTTCATTCAGTCAGTAGCTTCAAACATTTCTGGTATATGAATAACATGATGTTTTTCAATGGAAAAAATCAATGAATATTCTAAATGCACAAACAGTAATTTCTCCGCATTACAAGGTGCAATTCTGAAATTTTTTGCTTTTTCCTGCTCCTCTTAGCATGATAAAGAAGATTCAAAGAGAGTGAGATGCCAGCTCCTTTCATTCAGTCAGTAACTTCAAACATTTCTGGTATATCAATAACATGATGTTTTTCAATGGCAAAAATCAATGAATATTGTAAATGCACAAACAGTAATTTCTCCGCATTGCAAGGTGCAAGTCTGAAATTTTTTGCTTTTTCCTGCTCCTCTTAGCATGATAAAGAAGATTCAAAGAGAGTGAGATGCCAGCTCCTTTCATTCAGTCAGTAGCTTCAATCATTTCTGGACGTTTTTCAATGGCAAAAATCAATGAATATTGTAAATGCACAAACAGTAATTTCTCCGCATTGCAAGGTGCAATTCTGAAATTTTTTGCTTTTTCCTGCTCCTCTTAGCATGATAAAGAAGATTCAAAGAGAGTGAGATGCCAGCTCCTTTCATTCAGTCAGTAGCTTCAATCATTTCTGGACGTTTTTCAATGGCAAAAATCAATGAATATTGTAAATGCACAAACAGTAAATTCTCCGCATTGCAAGTTGCAATTCTGAAATTTTTTGCTTTTTCCTGCTCCTCTTAGCATGATAAAGAAGATTCAAAGAGAGTGAGATGCCAGCTCCTTTCCTTCAGTCAGTAGCTTCAATCATTTCTGGTATATGAATAACATGATGTTTTTCAATGGCAAAAATCAATGAATTTTGTAAATGCACAAACAGTAATTTCTCCGCATTGCAAGGCGCAATTCTGAAATTTTTTGCTTTTTCCTGCTCCTCTTAGCATGATAAAGAAGATTCAAAGAGAGTGAGATGCCAGCTCCTTTCATTCAGTCAGTAGCTTCAATCATTTCTGGACATTTTTCAATGGCAAAAATCAATGAATATTGTAAATGCACAAACAGTAATTTCTCCGCATTGCAAGGTGCAATTCTGAAATTTTTTGCTTTTTCCTGCTCCTCTTAGCATGATAAAGAAGATTCAAAGAGAGTGAGATGCCAGCTCCTTTCATTCAGTCAGTAGCTTCAATCATTTCTGGACGTTTTTCAATGGCAAAAATCAATGAATATTGTAAATGCACAAACAGTAATTTCTCCGCATTGCAAGGTGCAATTCTGAAATTTTTTGCTTTTTCCTGCTCCTCTTAGCATGATAAAGAAGATTCAAAGAGAGTGAGGTGCCAGCTCCTTTCATTCAGTCAGGAGCTTCAAACATTTCTGGTATATGAATAACATGTTTTTCAATGGCAAAAATCAATGAATATTGTAAATGCACAAACAGTAAATTCTCCGCATTGCAAGGTGCAATTCTGAAATTTTTTGCTTTTTCCTGCTCCTCTTAGCATGATAAAGAAGATTCAAAGAGAGTGAGATGCCAGCTCCTTTCATTCAGTCAGTAGCTTCAATCATTTCTGGACGTTTTTCAATGGCAAAAATCAACGAATATTGTAAATGCACAAACAGTAATTTCTCCGCATTGCAAGGTGCAATTCTGAAATTTTTTGCTTTTTCCTGCTCCTCTTAGCATGATAAAGAAGATTCAAAGAGAGTGAGATGCCAGCTCCTTTCATTCAGTCAGTAGCTTCAATCATTTCTGGACGTTTTTCAATGGCAAAAATCAATGAATATTGTAAATGCACAAACAGTAATTTCTCCGCATTGCAAGTTGCAATTCTGAAATTTTTTGCTTTTTCCTGCTCCTCTTAGCATGATAAAGAAGATTCAAAGAGAGTGAGATGCCAGCTCCTTTCATTCAGTCAGTACCTTCAATCATTTCTGGACGTTTTTCAATGGCAAAAATCAATGAATATTGTAAATGCACAAACAGTAATTTCTCCGCATTGCAAGGTGCAATTCTGAAATTTTTTGCTTTTTCCTGCTCCTCTTAGCATGATAAAGAAGATTCAAAGAGAGTGAGATGCCAGCTCCTTTCATTCAGTCAGTAGCTTCAAACATTTCTGGTATATGAATAACATGATGTTTTTCAATGGCAAAAATCAATGAATATTGTAAATGCACAAACAGTAATTTCTCCGCATTGCAAGGTGCAAGTCTGAAATTTTTTGCTTTTTTCTGCTCCTCTTAGCATGATAAAGAAGATTCAAAGAGAGTGAGATGCCAGCTCCTTTCATTCAGTCAGTAGCTTCAAACATTTCTGGTATATGAATAACATGATGTTTTTCAATGGCAAAAATCAATGAATATTGTAAATGCACAAACAGTAATTTCTCCGCATTGCAAGGTGCAAGTCTGAAATTTTTTGCTTTTTCCTGCTCCTCTTAGCATGATAAAGAAGATTCAAAGAGAGTGAGATGCCAGCTCCTTTCATTCAGTCAGTAGCTTCAAACATTTCTGGTATATGAATAACATGATGTTTTTCAATGGCAAAAATCAATGAATATTGTAAATGCACAAACAGTAATTTCTCCGCATTGCAAGGTGCAATTCTGAAATTTTTTGCTTTTTCCTGCTCCTCTTAGCATGATAAAGAAGATTCAAAGAGAGTGAGATGCCAGCTCCTTTCATTCAGTCAGTAGCTTCAATCATTTCTGGACGTTTTTCAATGGCAAAAATCAACGAATATTGTAAATGCACAAACAGTAATTTCTCCGCATTGCAAGGTGCAATTCTGAAATTTTTTGCTTTTTCCTGCTCCTCTTAGCATGATAAAGAAGATTCAAAGAGAGTGAGATGCCAGCTCCTTTCATTCAGTCAGTAGCTTCAATCATTTCTGGACGTTTTTCAATGGCAAAAATCAATGAATATTGTAAATGCACAAACTGTAATTTCTCCGCATTGCAAGGTGCAATTCTGAAATTTTTTGCTTTTTCCTGCTCCTCTTAGCATGATAAAGAAGATTAAAAGAGAGTGAGATGCCAGCTCCTTTCATTCAGTCAGTAGCTTCAATAATTTCTGGACGTTTTTCAATGGCAAAAATCAATGAATATTGTAAATGCACAAACAGTAAATTCTCCGCATTGCAAGGTGCAATTCTGAAATTTTTTGCTTTTTCCTGCTCCTCTTAGCATGATAAAGAAGATTCAAAGAGAGTGAGATGCCAGCTCCTTTCCTTCAGTCAGTAGCTTCAATCATTTCTGGTATATGAATAACATAATGTTTTTCAATGGCAAAAATCAATGAATTTTGTAAATGCACAAACAGTAATTTCTCCGCATTGCAAGGCGCAATTCTGAAATTTTTTGCTTTTTCCTGCTCCTCTTAGCATGATAAAGAAGATTCAAAGAGAGTGAGATGCCAGCTCCTTTCATTCAGTCAGTAGCTTCAATCATTTCTGGACATTTTTCAATGGCAAAAATCAATGAATATTGTAAATGCACAAACAGTAATTTCTCCGCATTGCAAGGTGCAATTCTGAAATTTTTTGCTTTTTCCTGCTCCTCTTAGCATGATAAAGAAGATTCAAAGAGAGTGAGATGCCAGCTCCTTTCATTCAGTCAGTAGCTTCAATCATTTCTGGACGTTTTTCAATGGCAAAAATCAATGAATATTGTAAATGCACAAACAGTAATTTCTCCGCATTGCAAGGTGCAATTCTGAAATTTTTTGCTTTTTCCTGCTCCTCTTAGCATGCTAAAGAAGATTCAAAGAGAGTGAGGTGCCAGCTCCTTTCATTCAGTCAGGAGCTTCAAACATTTCTGGTATATGAATAACATGTTTTTCAATGGCAAAAATCAATGAATATTGTAAATGCACAAACAGTAAATTCTCCGCATTGCAAGGTGCAATTCTGAAATTTTTTGCTTTTTCCTGCTCCTCTTAGCATGATAAAGAAGATTCAAAGAGAGTGAGATGCCAGCTCCTTTCATTCAGTCAGTAGCTTCAATCATTTCTGGACGTTTTTCAATGGCAAAAATCAATGAATATTGTAAATGCACAAACTGTAATTTCTCCGCATTGCAAGGTGCAATTCTGAAATTTTTTGCTTTTTCCTGCTCCTCTTAGCATGATAAAGAAGATTCAAAGAGAGTGAGATGCCAGCTCCTTTCATTCAGTCAGTAGCTTCAATCATTTCTGGACGTTTTTCAATGGCAAAAATCAACGAATATTGTAAATGCACAAACAGTAATTTCTCCGCATTGCAAGGTGCAATTCTGAAATTTTTTGCTTTTTCCTGCTCCTCTTAGCATGATAAAGAAGATTCAAAGAGAGTGAGATGCCAGCTCCTTTCATTCAGTCAGTAGCTTCAATCATTTCTGGACGTTTTTCAATGGCAAAAATCAATGAATATTGTAAATGCACAAACTGTAATTTCTCCGCATTGCAAGGTGCAATTCTGAAATTTTTTGCTTTTTCCTGCTCCACTTAGCATGATAAAGAAGATTCAAAGAGAGTGAGATGCCAGCTCCTTTCATTCAGTCAGTAGCTTCAATCATTTCTGGACGTTTTTCAATGGCAAAAATCAATGAATATTGTAAATGCACAAACAGTAATTTCTCCGCATTGCAAGTTGCAATTCTGAAATTTTTTGCTTTTTCCTGCTCCTCTTAGCATGATAAAGAAGATTCAAAGAGAGTGAGATGCCAGCTCCTTTCATTCAGTCAGTACCTTCAATCATTTCTGGACGTTTTTCAATGGCAAAAATCAATGAATATTGTAAATGCACAAACAGTAATTTCTCCGCATTGCAAGGTGCAATTCTGAAATTTTTTGCTTTTTCCTGCTCCTCTTAGCATGATAAAGAAGATTCAAAGAGAGTGAGATGCCAGCTCCTTTCATTCAGTCAGTAGCTTCAAACATTTCTGGTATATGAATAACATGATGTTTTTCAATGGCAAAAATCAATGAATATTGTAAATGCACAAACAGTAATTTCTCCGCATTGCAAGGTGCAAGTCTGAAATTTTTTGCTTTTTTCTGCTCCTCTTAGCATGATAAAGAAGATTCAAAGAGAGTGAGATGCCAGCTCCTTTCATTCAGTCAGTAGCTTCAAACATTTCTGGTATATGAATAACATGATGTTTTTCAATGGCAAAAATCAATGAATATTGTAAATGCACAAACAGTAATTTCTCCGCATTGCAAGGTGCAAGTCTGAAATTTTTTGCTTTTTCCTGCTCCTCTTAGCATGATAAAGAAGATTCAAAGAGAGTGAGATGCCAGCTACTTTCATTCAGTCAGTAGCTTCAATCATTTCTGGACGTTTTTCAATGGTAAAAATCAATGAATATTGTAAATGCACAAACAGTAATTTCTCCACATTGCAAGGTGCAATTCTGAAATTTTTTGCTTTTTCATGCTCCTCTTAGCATGATAAAGAAGATTCAAAGAGATTGAGATGCCAGCTCCTTTCATTCAGTCAGTAGCTTCAAACATTTCTGGTATATGAATAACATTATGTTTTTCAATGGCAAAAATCAATGAATATTGTAAATGCACAAACAGTAATTTCTCCGCATTGCAAGGTGCAATTCTGAAATTTTTTGCTTTTTCCTGCTCCTCTTAGCATGATAAAGAAGATTCAAAGAGAGTGAGATGCCAGCTCCTTTCATTCAGTCAGTAGCTTCAAACATTTCTGGTATATGAATAACATGATGTTTTTCAATGGCAAAAATCAATGAATATTGTAAATGCACAAACAGTAATTTCTCCGCATTGCAAGGTGCAAGTCTGAAATTTTTTGCTTTTTCCTGCTCCTCTTAGCATGATAAAGAAGATTCAAAGAGAGTGAGATGCCAGCTACTTTCATTCAGTCAGTAGCTTCAATCATTTCTGGACGTTTTTCAATGGTAAAAATCAATGAATATTGTAAATGCACAAACAGTAATTTCTCCACATTGCAAGGTGCAATTCTGAAATTTTTTGCTTTTTCCTGCTCCTCTTAGCATGATAAAGAAGATTCAAAGAGAGTGAGATGCCAGCTCCTTTCATTCAGTCAGTAGCTTCAAACATTTCTGGTATATGAATAACATGATGTTTTTCAATGGCAAAAATCAATGAATATTGTAAATGCACAAACAGTAATTTCTCCGCATTGCAAGGTGCAATTCTGAAATTTTTTGCTTTTTCCTGCTCCTCTTAGCATGATAAAGAAGATTCAAAGAGAGTGAGATGCCAGCTCCTTTCATTCAGTCAGTAGCTTCAAACATTTCTGGTATATGAATAACATGTTTTTCAATGGCAAAAATCAATGAATATTGTAAATGCACAAACAGTAATTTCTCCGCATTGCAAGGTGCAATTCTGAAATTTTTTGCTTTTTCCTGCTCCTCTTAGCATGATAAAGAAGATTCAAAGAGAGTGAGATGCCAGCTCCTTTCATTCAGTCAGTAGCTTCAATCATTTCTGGACTTTTTCAATGGCAAAAATCAATGAATATTGTAAATGCACAAACAGTAATTTCTCCGCATTGCAAGGTGCAATTCTGAAATTTTTTGCTTTTTCCTGCTCCTCTTAGCATGATAAAGAAGATTCAAAGAGAGTGAGATGCCAGCTCCTTTCATTCAGTCAGTAGCTTCAATCATTTCTGGACTTTTTCAATGGCAAAAATCAATGAATATTGTAAATGCACAAACAGTAATTTCTCCGCATTGCAAGGTGCAATTCTGAAATTTTTTGCTTTTTCCTGCTCCTCTTAGCATGATAAAGAAGATTCAAAGAGAGTGAGATGCCAGCTCCTTTCATTCAGTCAGTACCTTCAATCATTTCTGGACGTTTTTCAATGGCAAAAATCAATGAATATTGTAAATGCACAAACAGTAATTTCTCCGCATTGCAAGGTGCAATTCTGAAATTTTTTGCTTTTTCCCGCTCCTCTTAGCATGATAAAGAAGATTCAAAGACATTGAGGTGCCAGCTCCTTTCATTCAGTCAGTAGCTTCAAACATTTCTGGTATATGAATAACATGTTTTTCAATGGCAAAAATCAATGAATATTGTAAATGCACAAACAGTAATTTCTCCGCATTGCAAGGTGCAATTCTGAAATTTTTTGCTTTTTCCTGCTCCTCTTAGCATGATAAAGAAGATTCAAAGAGAGTGAGATGCCAGCTCCTTTCATTCAGTCAGTAGCTTCAATCATTTCTGGACGTTTTTCAATGGCAAAAATCAATGAATATTGTAAATGCACAAACAGTAATTTCTCCGCATTGCAAGGTGCAATTCTGAAATTTTTTGCTTTTTCCTGCTCCTCTTAGCATGATAAAGAAGATTCAAAGAGAGTGAGATGCCAGCTCCTTTCATTCAGTCAGTAGCTTCAATCATTTCTGGACGTTTTTCAATGGCAAAAATCAATGAATATTGTAAATGCAAAAACAGTAATTTCTCCGCATTGCAAGGTGCAATTCTGAAATTTTTTGCTTTTTCCTGCTCCTCTTAGCATGATAAAGAAGATTCAAAGAGAGTGAGATGCCAGCTCCTTTCATTCAGTCAGTAGCTTCAATCATTTCTGGACGTTTTTCAATGGCAAAAATCAATGAATATTGTAAATGCACAAACAGTAATTTCTCCGCATTGCAAGGTGCAATTCTGAAATTTTTTGCTTTTTCCTGCTCCTCTTAGCATGATAAAGAAGATTCAAAGAGAGTGAGGTGCCAGCTCCTTTCATTCAGTCAGGAGCTTCAAACATTTCTGGTATATGAATAACATGTTTTTCAATGGCAAAAATCAATGAATATTGTAAATGCACAAACAGTAAATTCTCCGCATTGCAAGGTGCAATTCTGAAATTTTTTGCTTTTTCCTGCTCCTCTTAGCATGATAAAGAAGATTCAAAGAGAGTGAGATGCCAGCTCCTTTCATTCAGTCAGTAGCTTCAATCATTTCTGGACGTTTTTCAATGGCAAAAATCAATGAATATTGTAAATGCACAAACTGTAATTTCTCCGCATTGCAAGGTGCAATTCTGAAATTTTTTGCTTTTTCCTGCTCCTCTTAGCATGATAAAGAAGATTCAAAGAGAGTGAGATGCCAGCTCCTTTCATTCAGTCAGTAGCTTCAATCATTTCTGGACGTTTTTCAATGGCAAAAATCAACGAATATTGTAAATGCACAAACAGTAATTTCTCCGCATTGCAAGGTGCAATTCTGAAATTTTTTGCTTTTTCCTGCTCCTCTTAGCATGATAAAGAAGATTCAAAGAGAGTGAGATGCCAGCTCCTTTCATTCAGTCAGTAGCTTCAATCATTTCTGGACGTTTTTCAATGGCAAAAATCAATGAATATTGTAAATGCACAAACTGTAATTTCTCCGCATTGCAACGTGCAATTCTGAAATTTTTTGCTTTTTCCTGCTCCACTTAGCATGATAAAGAAGATTCAAAGAGAGTGAGATGCCAGCTCCTTTCATTCAGTCAGTAGCTTCAATCATTTCTGGACGTTTTTCAATGGCAAAAATCAATGAATATTGTAAATGCACAAACAGTAATTTCTCCGCATTGCAAGTTGCAATTCTGAAATTTTTTGCTTTTTCCTGCTCCTCTTAGCATGATAAAGAAGATTCAAAGAGAGTGAGATGCCAGCTCCTTTCATTCAGTCAGTACCTTCAATCATTTCTGGACGTTTTTCAATGGCAAAAATCAATGAATATTGTAAATGCACAAACAGTAATTTCTCCGCATTGCAAGGTGCAATTCTGAAATTTTTTGCTTTTTCCTGCTCCTCTTAGCATGATAAAGAAGATTCAAAGAGAGTGAGATGCCAGCTCCTTTCATTCAGTCAGTAGCTTCAAACATTTCTGGTATATGAATAACATGATGTTTTTCAATGGCAAAAATCAATGAATATTGTAAATGCACAAACAGTAATTTCTCCGCATTGCAAGGTGCAAGTCTGAAATTTTTTGCTTTTTTCTGCTCCTCTTAGCATGATAAAGAAGATTCAAAGAGAGTGAGATGCCAGCTCCTTTCATTCAGTCAGTAGCTTCAAACATTTCTGGTATATGAATAACATGATGTTTTTCAATGGCAAAAATCAATGAATATTGTAAATGCACAAACAGTAATTTCTCCGCATTGCAAGGTGCAAGTCTGAAATTTTTTGCTTTTTCCTGCTCCTCTTAGCATGATAAAGAAGATTCAAAGAGAGTGAGATGCCAGCTACTTTCATTCAGTCAGTAGCTTCAATCATTTCTGGACGTTTTTCAATGGTAAAAATCAATGAATATTGTAAATGCACAAACAGTAATTTCTCCACATTGCAAGGTGCAATTCTGAAATTTTTTGCTTTTTCATGCTCCTCTTAGCATGATAAAGAAGATTCAAAGAGATTGAGATGCCAGCTCCTTTCATTCAGTCAGTAGCTTCAAACATTTCTGGTATATGAATAACATTATGTTTTTCAATGGCAAAAATCAATGAATATTGTAAATGCACAAACAGTAATTTCTCCGCATTGCAAGGTGCAATTCTGAAATTTTTTGCTTTTTCCTGCTCCTCTTAGCATGATAAAGAAGATTCAAAGAGAGTGAGATGCCAGCTCCTTTCATTCAGTCAGTAGCTTCAAACATTTCTGGTATATGAATAACATGATGTTTTTCAATGGCAAAAATCAATGAATATTGAAAAATGCACAAACAGTAATTTCTCCGCATTGCAAGGTGCAAGTCTGAAATTTTTTGCTTTTTCCTGCTCCTCTTAGCATGATAAAGAAGATTCAAAGAGAGTGAGATGCCAGCTACTTTCATTCAGTCAGTAGCTTCAATCATTTCTGGACGTTTTTCAATGGTAAAAATCAATGAATATTGTAAATGCACAAACAGTAATTTCTCCACATTGCAAGGTGCAATTCTGAAATTTTTTGCTTTTTCCTGCTCCTCTTAGCATGATAAAGAAGATTCAAAGAGAGTGAGATGCCAGCTCCTTTCATTCAGTCAGTAGCTTCAAACATTTCTGGTATATGAATAACATGATGTTTTTCAATGGCAAAAATCAATGAATATTGTAAATGCACAAACAGTAATTTCTCCGCATTGCAAGGTGCAATTCTGAAATTTTTTGCTTTTTCCTGCTCCTCTTAGCATGATAAAGAAGATTCAAAGAGAGTGAGATGCCAGCTCCTTTCATTCAGTCAGTAGCTTCAATCATTTCTGGATGTTTTTCAATGGCAAAAATCAATGAATATTGTAAATGCACAAACAGTAATTTCTCCGCATTGCAAGGTGCAATTCTGAAATTTTTTGCTTTTTCCTGCTCCTCTTAGCATGATAAAGAAGATTCAAAGAGAGTGAGATGCCAGCTCCTTTCATTCAGTCAGTAGCTTCAATCATTTCTGGACTTTTTCAGTGGCAAAAATCAATGAATATTGTAAATGCACAAACAGTAATTTCTCCGCATTGCAAGGTGCAATTCTGAAATTTTTTGCTTTTTCCTGCTCCTCTTAGCATGATAAAGAAGATTCAAAGAGAGTGAGATGCCAGCTCCTTTCATTCAGTCAGTACCTTCAATCATTTCTGGACGTTTTTCAATGGCAAAAATCAATGAATATTGTAAATGCACAAACAGTAATTTCTCCGCATTGCAAGGTGCAATTCTGAAATTTTTTGCTTTTTCCCGCTCCTCTTAGCATGATAAAGAAGATTCAAAGAGATTGAGGTGCCAGCTCCTTTCATTCAGTCAGTAGCTTCAAACATTTCTGGTATATGAATAACATGTTTTTCAATGGCAAAAATCAATGAATATTGTAAATGCACAAACAGTAATTTCTCCGCATTGCAAGGTGCAATTCTGAAATTTTTTGCTTTTTCCTGCTCCTCTTAGCATGATAAAGAAGATTCAAAGAGAGTGAGATGCCAGCTCCTTTCATTCAGTCAGTAGCTTCAATCATTTCTGGACGTTTTTCAATGGCAAAAATCAATGAATATTGTAAATGCACAAACAGTAATTTCTCCGCATTGCAAGGTGCAATTCTGAAATTTTTTGCTTTTTCCTGCTCCTCTTAGCATGATAAAGAAGATTCAAAGAGAGTGAGATGCCAGCTCCTTTCATTCAGTCAGTAGCTTCAATCATTTCTGGACGTTTTTCAATGGCAAAAATCAATGAATATTGTAAATGCACAAACAGTAATTTCTCCGCATTGCAAGGTGCAATTCTGAAATTTTTTGCTTTTTCCTGCTCCTCTTAGCATGATAAAGAAGATTCAAAGAGAGTGAGATGCCAGCTACTTTCATTCAGTCAGTAGCTTCAATCATTTCTGGACGTTTTTCAATGGTAAAAATCAATGAATATTGTAAATGCACAAACAGTAATTTCTCCACATTGCAAGGTGCAATTCTGAAATTTTTTGCTTTTTCCTGCTCCTCTTAGCATGATAAAGAAGATTCAAAGAGAGTGAGATGCCAGCTCCTTTCATTCAGTCAGTAGCTTCAAACATTTCTGGTATATGAATAACATGATGTTTTTCAATGGCAAAAATCAATGAATATTGTAAATGCACAAACAGTAATTTCTCCGCATTGCAAGGTGCAATTCTGAAATTTTTTGCTTTTTCCTGCTCCTCTTAGCATGATAAAGAAGATTCAAAGAGAGTGAGATGCCAGCTCCTTTCATTCAGTCAGTAGCTTCAATCATTTCTGGATGTTTTTCAATGGCAAAAATCAATGAATATTGTAAATGCACAAACAGTAATTTCTCCGCATTGCAAGGTGCAATTCTGAAATTTTTTGCTTTTTCCTGCTCCTCTTAGCATGATAAAGAAGATTCAAAGAGAGTGAGATGCCAGCTCCTTTCATTCAGTCAGTAGCTTCAATCATTTCTGGACTTTTTCAATGGCAAAAATCAATGAATATTGTAAATGCACAAACAGTAATTTCTCCGCATTGCAAGGTGCAATTCTGAAATTTTTTGCTTTTTCCTGCTCCTCTTAGCATGATAAAGAAGATTCAAAGAGAGTGAGATGCCAGCTCCTTTCATTCAGTCAGTACCTTCAATCATTTCTGGACGTTTTTCAATGGCAAAAATCAATGAATATTGTAAATGCACAAACAGTAATTTCTCCGCATTGCAAGGTGCAATTCTGAAATTTTTTGCTTTTTCCCGCTCCTCTTAGCATGATAAAGAAGATTCAAAGAGATTGAGGTGCCAGCTCCTTTCATTCAGTCAGTAGCTTCAAACATTTCTGGTATATGAATAACATGTTTTTCAATGGCAAAAATCAATGAATATTGTAAATGCACAAACAGTAATTTCTCCGCATTGCAAGGTGCAATTCTGAAATTTTTTGCTTTTTCCTGCTCCTCTTAGCATGATAAAGAAGATTCAAAGAGAGTGAGATGCCAGCTCCTTTCATTCAGTCAGTAGCTTCAATCATTTCTGGACGTTTTTCAATGGCAAAAATCAATGAATATTGTAAATGCACAAACAGTAATTTCTCCGCATTGCAAGGTGCAATTCTGAAATTTTTTGCTTTTTCCTGCTCCTCTTAGCATGATAAAGAAGATTCAAAGAGAGTGAGATGCCAGCTCCTTTCATTCAGTCAGTAGCTTCAATCATTTCTGGACGTTTTTCAATGGCAAAAATCAATGAATATTGTAAATGCACAAACAGTAATTTCTCCGCATTGCAAGGTGCAATTCTGAAATTTTTTGCTTTTTCCTGCTCCTCTTAGCATGATAAAGAAGATTCAAAGAGAGTGAGATGCCAGCTCCTTTCATTCAGTCAGTAGCTTCAAACATTTCTGGTATATGAATAACATGATGTTTTTCAATGGCAAAAATCAATGAATATTGTAAATGCACAAACAGTAATTTCTCCGCATTGCAAGGTGCAAGTCTGAAATTTTTTGCTTTTTCCTGCTCCTCTTAGCATGATAAAGAAGATTCAAAGAGAGTGAGATGCCAGCTACTTTCATTCAGTCAGTAGCTTCAATCATTTCTGGACGTTTTTCAATGGTAAAAATCAATGAATATTGTAAATGCACAAACAGTAATTTCTCCACATTGCAAGGTGCAATTCTAAAATTTTTTGCTTTTTCCTGCTCCTCTTAGCATGATAAAGAAGATTCAAAGAGAGTGAGATGCCAGCTCCTTTCATTCAGTCAGTAGCTTCAAACATTTCTGGTATATGAATAACATGATGTTTTTCAATGGCAAAAATCAATGAATATTGTAAATGCACAAACAGTAATTTCTCCGCATTGCAAGGTGCAATTCTGAAATTTTTTGCTTTTTTCTGCTCCTCTTAGCATGATTCAAAGAGAGTGAGATGCCAGCTCCTTTCATTCAGTCAGTAGCTTCAATCATTTCTGGACGTTTTTCAATGGCAAAAATCAATGAATATTGTAAATGCACAAACAGTAATTTCTCCGCATTGCAAGGTGCAATTCTGAAATTTTTTGCTTTTTCCTGCTCCTCTTAGCATGATAAAGAAGATTCAAAGAGAGTGAGATGTCAGCTCCTTTCATTCAGTCAGTAGCTTCAAACATTTCTGGTATATGAATAACATGATGTTTTTCAATGGCAAAAATCAATGAATATTGTAAATGCACAAACAGTAATTTCTCCACATTGCAAGGTGCAATTCTGAAATTTTTTGCTTTTTCATGCTCCTCTTAGCATGATAAAGAAGATTCAAAGAGATTGAGATGCCAGCTCCTTTCATTCAGTCAGTAGCTTCAAACATTTCTGGTATATGAATAACATTATGTTTTTCAATGGCAAAAATCAATGAATATTGTAAATGCACAAACAGTAATTTCTCCGCATTGCAAGGTGCAATTCTGAAATTTTTTGCTTTTTCCTGCTCCTCTTAGCATGATAAAGAAGATTCAAAGAGAGTGAGATGCCAGCTCCTTTCATTCAGTCAGTAGCTTCAAACATTTCTGGTATATGAATAACATGATGTTTTTCAATGGCAAAAATCAATGAATATTGTAAATGCACAAACAGTAATTTCTCCGCATTGCAAGGTGCAAGTCTGAAATTTTTTGCTTTTTCCTGCTCCTCTTAGCATGATAAAGAAGATTCAAAGAGAGTGAGATGCCAGCTACTTTCATTCAGTCAGTAGCTTCAATCATTTCTGGACGTTTTTCAATGGTAAAAATCAATGAATATTGTAAATGCACAAACAGTAATTTCTCCACATTGCAAGGTGCAATTCTGAAATTTTTTGCTTTTTCCTGCTCCTCTTAGCATGATAAAGAAGATTCAAAGAGAGTGAGATGCCAGCTCCTTTCATTCAGTCAGTAGCTTCAAACATTTCTGGTATATGAATAACATGATGTTTTTCAATGGCAAAAATCAATGAATATTGTAAATGCACAAACAGTAATTTCTCCGCATTGCAAGGTGCAATTCTGAAATTTTTTGCTTTTTCCTGCTCCTCTTAGCATGATAAAGAAGATTCAAAGAGAGTGAGATGCCAGCTCCTTTCATTCAGTCAGTAGCTTCAATCATTTCTGGATGTTTTTCAATGGCAAAAATCAATGAATATTGTAAATGCACAAACAGTAATTTCTCCGCATTGCAAGGTGCAATTCTGAAATTTTTTGCTTTTTCCTGCTCCTCTTAGCATGATAAAGAAGATTCAAAGAGAGTGAGATGCCAGCTCCTTTCATTCAGTCAGTAGCTTCAATCATTTCTGGACTTTTTCAATGGCAAAAATCAATGAATATTGTAAATGCACAAACAGTAATTTCTCCGCATTGCAAGGTGCAATTCTGAAATTTTTTGCTTTTTCCTGCTCCTCTTAGCATGATAAAGAAGATTCAAAGAGAGTGAGATGCCAGCTCCTTTCATTCAGTCAGTACCTTCAATCATTTCTGGACGTTTTTCAATGGCAAAAATCAATGAATATTGTAAATGCACAAACAGTAATTTCTCCGCATTGCAAGGTGCAATTCTGAAATTTTTTGCTTTTTCCCGCTCCTCTTAGCATGATAAAGAAGATTCAAAGAGATTGAGGTGCCAGCTCCTTTCATTCAGTCAGTAGCTTCAAACATTTCTGGTATATGAATAACATGTTTTTCAATGGCAAAAATCAATGAATATTGTAAATGCACAAACAGTAATTTCTCCGCATTGCAAGGTGCAATTCTGAAATTTTTTGCTTTTTCCTGCTCCTCTTAGCATGATAAAGAAGATTCAAAGAGAGTGAGATGCCAGCTCCTTTCATTCAGTCAGTAGCTTCAATCATTTCTGGACGTTTTTCAATGGCAAAAATCAATGAATATTGTAAATGCACAAACAGTAATTTCTCCGCATTGCAAGGTGCAATTCTGAAATTTTTTGCTTTTTCCTGCTCCTCTTAGCATGATAAAGAAGATTCAAAGAGAGTGAGATGCCAGCTCCTTTCATTCAGTCAGTAGCTTCAATCATTTCTGGACGTTTTTCAATGGCAAAAATCAATGAATATTGTAAATGCACAAACAGTAATTTCTCCGCATTGCAAGGTGCAATTCTGAAATTTTTTGCTTTTTCCTGCTCCTCTTAGCATGATAAAGAAGATTCAAAGAGAGTGAGATGCCAGCTCCTTTCATTCAGTCAGTAGCTTCAAACATTTCTGGTATATGAATAACATGATGTTTTTCAATGGCAAAAATCAATGAATATTGTAAATGCACAAACAGTAATTTCTCCGCATTGCAAGGTGCAAGTCTGAAATTTTTTGCTTTTTCCTGCTCCTCTTAGCATGATAAAGAAGATTCAAAGAGAGTGAGATGCCAGCTACTTTCATTCAGTCAGTAGCTTCAATCATTTCTGGACGTTTTTCAATGGTAAAAATCAATGAATATTGTAAATGCACAAACAGTAATTTCTCCACATTGCAAGGTGCAATTCTAAAATTTTTTGCTTTTTCCTGCTCCTCTTAGCATGATAAAGAAGATTCAAAGAGAGTGAGATGCCAGCTCCTTTCATTCAGTCAGTAGCTTCAAACATTTCTGGTATATGAATAACATGATGTTTTTCAAAGGCAAAAATCAATGAATATTGTAAATGCACAAACAGTAATTTCTCCGCATTGCAAGGTGCAATTCTGAAATTTTTTGCTTTTTTCTGCTCCTCTTAGCATGATTCAAAGAGAGTGAGATGCCAGCTCCTTTCATTCAGTCAGTAGCTTCAATCATTTCTGGACGTTTTTCAATGGCAAAAATCAATGAATATTGTAAATGCACAAACAGTAATTTCTCCGCATTGCAAGGTGCAATTCTGAAATTTTTTGCTTTTTCCTGCTCCTCTTAGCATGATAAAGAAGATTCAAAGAGAGTGAGATGTCAGCTCCTTTCATTCAGTCAGTAGCTTCAAACATTTCTGGTATATGAATAACATGATGTTTTTCAATGGCAAAAATCAATGAATATTGTAAATGCACAAACAGTAATTTCTCCGCATTGCAAGGTGCAATTCTGAAATTTTTTGCTTTTTCCTGCTCCTCTTAGCATGATAAAGAAGATTCAAAGAGAGTGAGATGCCAGCTCCTTTCATTCAGTCAGTAGCTTCAAACATTTCTGGTATATGAATAACATGTTTTTCAATGGCAAAAATCAATGAATATTGTAAATGCACAAACAGTAATTTCTCCGCATTGCAAGGTGCAATTCTGAAATTTTTTGCTTTTTCCTGCTCCTCTTAGCATGATAAAGAAGATTCAAAGAGAGTGAGATGCCAGCTCCTTTCATTCAGTCAGTAGCTTCAATCATTTCTGGACGTTTTTCAATGGCAAAAATCAATGAATATTGTAAATGCACAAACAGTAATTTCTCCGCATTGCAAGGTGCAATTCTGAAATTTTTTGCTTTTTCCTGCTCCTCTTAGCATGATAAAGAAGATTCAAAGAGAGTGAGATGCCAGCTCCTTTCATTCAGTCAGTAGCTTCAATCATTTCTGGACGTTTTTCAATGGCAAAAATCAATGAATATTGTAAATGCACAAACAGTAATTTCTCCGCATTGCAAGGTGCAATTCTGAAATTTTTTGCTTTTTCCTGCTCCTCTTAGCATGATAAAGAAGATTCAAAGAGAGTGAGATGCCAGCTCCTTTCATTCAGTCAGTAGCTTCAATCATTTCTGGACGTTTTTCAATGGCAAAAATCAATGAATATTGTAAATGCACAAACAGTAATTTCTCCGCATTGCAAGGTGCAATTCTGAAATTTTTTGCTTTTTCCTGCTCCTCTTAGCATGATAAAGAAGATTCAAAGAGAGTGAGGTGCCAGCTCCTTTCATTCAGTCAGGAGCTTCAAACATTTCTGGTATATGAATAACATGTTTTTCAATGGCAAAAATCAATGAATATTGTAAATGCACAAACAGTAAATTCTCCGCATTGCAAGGTGCAATTCTGAAATTTTTTGCTTTTTCCTGCTCCTCTTAGCATGATAAAGAAGATTCAAAGAGAGTGAGATGCCAGCTCCTTTCATTCAGTCAGTAGCTTCAATCATTTCTGGACGTTTTTCAATGGCAAAAATCAATGAATATTGTAAATGCACAAACTGTAATTTCTCCGCATTGCAAGGTGCAATTCTGAAATTTTTTGCTTTTTCCTGCTCCTCTTAGCATGATAAAGAAGATTCAAAGAGAGTGAGATGCCAGCTCCTTTCATTCAGTCAGTAGCTTCAATCATTTCTGGACGTTTTTCAATGGCAAAAATCAACGAATATTGTAAATGCACAAACAGTAATTTCTCCGCATTGCAAGGTGCAATTCTGAAATTTTTTGCTTTTTCCTGCTCCTCTTAGCATGATAAAGAAGATTCAAAGAGAGTGAGATGCCAGCTCCTTTCATTCAGTCAGTAGCTTCAATCATTTCTGGACGTTTTTCAATGGCAAAAATCAATGAATATTGTAAATGCACAAACTGTAATTTCTCCGCATTGCAAGGTGCAATTCTGAAATTTTTTGCTTTTTCCTGCTCCACTTAGCATGATAAAGAAGATTCAAAGAGAGTGAGATGCCAGCTCCTTTCATTCAGTCAGTAGCTTCAATCATTTCTGGACGTTTTTCAATGGCAAAAATCAATGAATATTGTAAATGCACAAACAGTAATTTCTCCGCATTGCAAGTTGCAATTCTGAAATTTTTTGCTTTTTCCTGCTCCTCTTAGCATGATAAAGAAGATTCAAAGAGAGTGAGATGCCAGCTCCTTTCATTCAGTCAGTACCTTCAATCATTTCTGGACGTTTTTCAATGGCAAAAATCAATGAATATTGTAAATGCACAAACAGTAATTTCTCCGCATTGCAAGGTGCAATTCTGAAATTTTTTGCTTTTTCCTGCTCCTCTTAGCATGATAAAGAAGATTCAAAGAGAGTGAGATGCCAGCTCCTTTCATTCAGTCAGTAGCTTCAAACATTTCTGGTATATGAATAACATGATGTTTTTCAATGGCAAAAATCAATGAATATTGTAAATGCACAAACAGTAATTTCTCCGCATTGCAAGGTGCAAGTCTGAAATTTTTTGCTTTTTTCTGCTCCTCTTAGCATGATAAAGAAGATTCAAAGAGAGTGAGATGCCAGCTCCTTTCATTCAGTCAGTAGCTTCAAACATTTCTGGTATATGAATAACATGATGTTTTTCAATGGCAAAAATCAATGAATATTGTAAATGCACAAACAGTAATTTCTCCACATTGCAAGGTGCAATTCTGAAATTTTTTGCTTTTTCATGCTCCTCTTAGCATGATAAAGAAGATTCAAAGAGATTGAGATGCCAGCTCCTTTCATTCAGTCAGTAGCTTCAAACATTTCTGGTATATGAATAACATTATGTTTTTCAATGGCAAAAATCAATGAATATTGTAAATGCACAAACAGTAATTTCTCCGCATTGCAAGGTTCAATTCTGAAATTTTTTGCTTTTTCCTGCTCCTCTTAGCATGATAAAGAAGATTCAAAGAGAGTGAGATGCCAGCTCCTTTCATTCAGTCAGTAGCTTCAAACATTTCTGGTATATGAATAACATGATGTTTTTCAATGGCAAAAATCAATGAATATTGTAAATGCACAAACAGTAATTTCTCCGCATTGCAAGGTGCAAGTCTGAAATTTTTTGCTTTTTCCTGCTCCTCTTAGCATGATAAAGAAGATTCAAAGAGAGTGAGATGCCAGCTACTTTCATTCAGTCAGTAGCTTCAATCATTTCTGGACGTTTTTCAATGGTAAAAATCAATGAATATTGTAAATGCACAAACAGTAATTTCTCCACATTGCAAGGTGCAATTCTGAAATTTTTTGCTTTTTCCTGCTCCTCTTAGCATGATAAAGAAGATTCAAAGAGAGTGAGATGCCAGCTCCTTTCATTCAGTCAGTAGCTTCAAACATTTCTGGTATATGAATAACATGATGTTTTTCAATGGCAAAAATCAATGAATATTGTAAATGCACAAACAGTAATTTCTCCGCATTGCAAGGTGCAATTCTGAAATTTTTTGCTTTTTCCTGCTCCTCTTAGCATGATAAAGAAGATTCAAAGAGAGTGAGATGCCAGCTCCTTTCATTCAGTCAGTAGCTTCAATCATTTCTGGATGTTTTTCAATGGCAAAAATCAATGAATATTGTAAATGCACAAACAGTAATTTCTCCGCATTGCAAGGTGCAATTCTGAAATTTTTTGCTTTTTCCTGCTCCTCTTAGCATGATAAAGAAGATTCAAAGAGAGTGAGATGCCAGCTCCTTTCATTCAGTCAGTAGCTTCAATCATTTCTGGACTTTTTCAATGGCAAAAATCAATGAATATTGTAAATGCACAAACAGTAATTTCTCCGCATTGCAAGGTGCAATTCTGAAATTTTTTGCTTTTTCCTGCTCCTCTTAGCATGATAAAGAAGATTCAAAGAGAGTGAGATGCCAGCTCCTTTCATTCAGTCAGTACCTTCAATCATTTCTGGACGTTTTTCAATGGCAAAAATCAATGAATATTGTAAATGCACAAACAGTAATTTCTCCGCATTGCAAGGTGCAATTCTGAAATTTTTTGCTTTTTCCCGCTCCTCTTAGCATGATAAAGAAGATTCAAAGAGATTGAGGTGCCAGCTCCTTTCATTCAGTCAGTAGCTTCAAACATTTCTGGTATATGAATAACATGTTTTTCAATGGCAAAAATCAATGAATATTGTAAATGCACAAACAGTAATTTCTCCGCATTGCAAGGTGCAATTCTGAAATTTTTTGCTTTTTCCTGCTCCTCTTAGCATGATAAAGAAGATTCAAAGAGAGTGAGATGCCAGCTCCTTTCATTCAGTCAGTAGCTTCAATCATTTCTGGACGTTTTTCAATGGCAAAAATCAATGAATATTGTAAATGCACAAACAGTAATTTCTCCGCATTGCAAGGTGCAATTCTGAAATTTTTTGCTTTTTCCTGCTCCTCTTAGCATGATAAAGAAGATTCAAAGAGAGTGAGATGCCAGCTCCTTTCATTCAGTCAGTAGCTTCAATCATTTCTGGACGTTTTTCAATGGCAAAAATCAATGAATATTGTAAATGCACAAACAGTAATTTCTCCGCATTGCAAGGTGCAATTCTGAAATTTTTTGCTTTTTCCTGCTCCTCTTAGCATGATAAAGAAGATTCAAAGAGAGTGAGATGCCAGCTCCTTTCATTCAGTCAGTAGCTTCAAACATTTCTGGTATATGAATAACATGATGTTTTTCAATGGCAAAAATCAATGAATATTGTAAATGCACAAACAGTAATTTCTCCGCATTGCAAGGTGCAAGTCTGAAATTTTTTGCTTTTTCCTGCTCCTCTTAGCATGATAAAGAAGATTCAAAGAGAGTGAGATGCCAGCTACTTTCATTCAGTCAGTAGCTTCAATCATTTCTGGACGTTTTTCAATGGTAAAAATCAATGAATATTGTAAATGCACAAACAGTAATTTCTCCACATTGCAAGGTGCAATTCTAAAATTTTTTGCTTTTTCCTGCTCCTCTTAGCATGATAAAGAAGATTCAAAGAGAGTGAGATGCCAGCTCCTTTCATTCAGTCAGTAGCTTCAAACATTTCTGGTATATGAATAACATGATGTTTTTCAATGGCAAAAATCAATGAATATTGTAAATGCACAAACAGTAATTTCTCCGCATTGCAAGGTGCAATTCTGAAATTTTTTGCTTTTTTCTGCTCCTCTTAGCATGATTCAAAGAGAGTGAGATGCCAGCTCCTTTCATTCAGTCAGTAGCTTCAATCATTTCTGGACGTTTTTCAATGGCAAAAATCAATGAATATTGTAAATGCACAAACAGTAATTTCTCCGCATTGCAAGGTGCAATTCTGAAATTTTTTGCTTTTTCCTGCTCCTCTTAGCATGATAAAGAAGATTCAAAGAGAGTGAGATGTCAGCTCCTTTCATTCAGTCAGTAGCTTCAAACATTTCTGGTATATGAATAACATGATGTTTTTCAATGGCAAAAATCAATGAATATTGTAAATGCACAAACAGTAATTTCTCCGCATTGCAAGGTGCAATTCTGAAATTTTTTGCTTTTTCCTGCTCCTCTTAGCATGATAAAGAAGATTCAAAGAGAGTGAGATGCCAGCTCCTTTCATTCAGTCAGTAGCTTCAAACATTTCTGGTATATGAATAACATGATGTTTTTCAATGGCAAAAATCAATGAATATTGTAAATGCACAAACAGTAATTTCTCCGCATTGCAAGGTGCAAGTCTGAAATTTTTTGCTTTTTCCTGCTCGTCTTAGCATGATAAAGAAGATTCAAAGAGAGTGAGATGCCAGCTACTTTCATTCAGTCAGTAGCTTCAATCATTTCTGGACGTTTTTCAATGGTAAAAATCAATGAATATTGTAAATGCACAAACAGTAATTTCTCCACATTGCAAGGTGCAATTCTGAAATTTTTTGCTTTTCCCTGCTCCTCTTAGCATGGTAAAGAAGATTCAAAGAGAGTGAGATGCCAGCTCCTTTCATTCAGTCAGTAGCTTCAAACATTTCTGGTATATGAATAACATGATGTTTTTCAATGGCAAAAATCAATGAATATTGTAAATGCACAAACAGTAATTTCTCCGCATTGCAAGGTGCAATTCTGAAATTTTTTGCTTTTTCCTGCTCCTCTTAGCATGATAAAGAAGATTCAAAGAGAGTGAGATGCCAGCTCCTTTCATTCAGTCAGTAGCTTCAAACATTTCTGGTATATGAATAACATGATGTTTTTCAATGGCAAAAATCAATGAATATTGTAAATGCACAAACAGTAATTTCTCCGCATTGCAAGGTGCAATTCTGAAATTTTTTGCTTTTTCCTGCTCCTCTTAGCATGATAAAGAAGATTCAAAGAGAGTGAGATGCCAGCTCCTTTCATTCAGTCAGTAGCTTCAATCAATTCTGGACGTTTTTCAATGGCAAAAATCAATGAATATTGTAAATGCACAAACAGTAATTTCTCCGCATTGCAAGGTGCAATTCTGAAATTTTTTGCTTTTTCCTGCTCCTCTTAGCATGATAAAGAAGATTCAAAGAGCGTGAGATGTCAGCTCCTTTCATTCAGTCAGTAGCTTCAAACATTTCTGGTATATGAATAACATGATGTTTTTCAATGGCAAAAATCAATGAATATTGTAAATGCACAAACAGTAATTTCTCCGCATTGCAAGGTGCAATTCTGAAATTTTTTGCTTTTTCCTGCTCCTCTTAGCATGATAAAGAAGATTCAAAGAGAGTGAGATGCCAGCTCCTTTCATTCAGTCAGTAGCTTCAATCATTTCTGGACGTTTTTCAATGGCAAAAATCAATGAATATTGTAAATGCACAAACAGTAATTTCTCCGCATTGCAAGGTGCAATTCTGAAATTTTTTGCTTTTTCCTGCTCCTCTTAGCATGATAAAGAAGATTCAAAGAGAGTGAGATGCCAGCTCCTTTCGTTCAGTCAGTAGCTTCAATCATTTCTGGACGTTTTTCAATGGCAAAAATCATTGAATATTATAAATGCACAAACAGTAATTTCTCCGCATTGCAAGGTGCAATTCTGAAATTTTTTACTTTTTCCTGCTCCTCTTAGCATGATAAAGAAGATTCAAAGAGAGTGAGATGCCAGCTCCTTTCATTCAGTCAGTAGCTTCAATCATTTCTGGTATATGAATAACATGATGTTTTTCAATGGCAAAAATCAATGAATATTGTAAATGCACAAACAGTAATTTCTCCGCATTGCAAGGTGCAATTCTGAAATTTTTTGCTTTTTCCTGCTCCTCTTAGCATGATAAAGAAGATTCAAAGAGAGTGAGATGCCAGCTCCTTTCATTCAGTCAGTAGCTTCAATCATTTCTGGACGTTTTTCAATGGCAAAAATCAATGAATATTGTAAATGCACAAACAGTAATTTCTCCGCATTGCAAGGTGCAATTCTGAAATTTTTTGCTTTTTCCTGCTCCTCTTAGCATGATAAAGAAGATTCAAAGAGAGTGAGATGCCAGCTCCTTTCATTCAGTCAGTAGCTTCAATCATTTCTGGACGTTTTTCAATGGCAAAAATCAATGAATATAATGAATATTGTAAATGCACAAACAGTAATTTCTCCGCATTGCAAGGTGCAATTCTGAAATGTTTTGCTTTTTCCTGCTCCTCTTAGCATGATAAAGAAGATTCAAAGAGAGTGAGATGCCAGCTCCTTTCATTCAGTCAGTAGCTTCAATCATTTCTGGACGTTTTTCAATGGCAAAAATCAATGAATATTGTAAATGCACAAACAGTAATTTCTCCACATTGCAAGGTGCAATTCTGAAATTTTTTGCTTTTTCCTGCTCCTCTTAGCATGATAAAGAAGATTCAAAGAGAGTGAGATGCCAGCTCCTTTCATTCAGTCAGTAGCTTCAAACATTTCTGGTATATGAATAACATGATGTTTTTCAATGGCAAAAATCAATGAATATTGTAAATGCACAAACAGTAATTTCTCCGCATTGCAAGGTGCAATTCTGAAATTTTTTGCTTTTTCCTGCTCCTCTTAGCATGATAAAGAAGATTCAAAGAGAGTGAGATGCCAGCTCCTTTCATTCAGTCAGTAGCTTCAAACATTTCTGGTATATGAATAACATGATGTTTTTCAATGGCAAAAATCAATGAATATTGTAAATGCACAAACAGTAATTTCTCCGCATTGCAAGGTGCAATTCTGAAATTTTTTGCTTTTTCCTGCTCCTCTTAGCATGATAAAGAAGATTCAAAGAGAGTGAGATGCCAGCTCCTTTCATTCAGTCAGTAGCTTCAATCATTTCTGGACGTTTTTCAATGGCAAAAATCAATGAATATTGTAAATGCACAAACAGTAATTTCTCCGCATTGCAAGGTGCAATTCTGAAATTTTTTGCTTTTTCCTGCTCCTCTTAGCATGATAAAGAAGATTCAAAGAGCGTGAGATGTCAGCTCCTTTCATTCAGTCAGTAGCTTCAAACATTTCTGGTATATGAATAACATGATGTTTTTCAATGGCAAAAATCAATGAATATTGTAAATGCACAAACAGTAATTTCTCCGCATTGCAAGGTGCAATTCTGAAATTTTTTGCTTTTTCCTGCTCCTCTTAGCATGATAAAGAAGATTCAAAGAGAGTGAGATGCCAGCTCCTTTCATTCAGTCAGTAGCTTCAATCATTTCTGGACGTTTTTCAATGGCAAAAATCAATGAATATTGTAAATGCACAAACAGTAATTTCTCCGCATTGCAAGGTGCAATTCTGAAATTTTTTGCTTTTTCCTGCTCCTCTTAGCATGATAAAGAAGATTCAAAGAGAGTGAGATGCCAGCTCCTTTCATTCAGTCAGTAGCTTCAAACATTTCTGGTATATGAATAACATGATGTTTTTCAATGGCAAAAATCAATGAATATTGTAAATGCACAAACAGTAATTTCTCCGCATTGCAAGGTGCAATTCTGAAATTTTTTGCTTTTTCCTGCTCCTCTTAGCATGATAAAGAAGATTCAAAGAGAGTGAGATGCCAGCTCCTTTCATTCAGTCAGTAGCTTCAATCATTTCTGGACGTTTTTCAATGGCAAAAATCAATGAATATTGTAAATGCACAAACAGTAATTTCTCCGCATTGCAAGGTGCAATTCTGAAATGTTTTGCTTTTTCCTGCTCCTCTTAGCATGATAAAGAAGATTCAAAGAGCGTGAGATGTCAGCTCCTTTCATTCAGTCAGTAGCTTCAAACATTTCTGGTATATGAATAACATGATGTTTTTCAAAGGCAAAAATCAATGAATATTGTAAATGCACAAACAGTAATTTCTCCGCATTGCAAGGTGCAATTCTGAAATTATTTGCTTTTTCCTGCTCCTCTTAGCATGATAAAGAAGATTCAAAGAGAGTGAGATGCCAGCTCCTTTCATTCAGTCAGTAGCTTCAATCATTTCTGGACGTTTTTCAATGGCAAAAATCAATGAATATTGTAAATGCACAAACAGTAATTTCTCCGCATTGCAAGGTGCAATTCTGAAATTTTTTGCTTTTTCCTGCTCCTCTTAGCATGATAAAGAAGATTCAAAGAGAGTGAGATGCCAGCTCCTTTCGTTCAGTCAGTAGCTTCAATCATTTCTGGACGTTTTTCAATGGCAAAAATCATTGAATATTATAAATGCACAAACAGTAATTTCTCCGCATTGCAAGGTGCAATTCTGAAATTTTTTACTTTTTCCTGCTCCTCTTAGCATGATAAAGAAGATTCAAAGAGAGTGAGATGCCAGCTCCTTTCATTCAGTCAGTAGCTTCAATCATTTCTGGTATATGAATAACATGATGTTTTTCAATGGCAAAAATCAATGAATATTGTAAATGCACAAACAGTAATTTCTCCGCATTGCAAGGTGCAATTCTGAAATTTTTTGCTTTTTCCTGCTCCTCTTAGCATGATAAACAAGATTCAAAGAGAGTGAGATGCCAGCTCCTTTCATTCAGTCAGTAACTTCAATCATTTCTGGACGTTTTTCAATGGCAAAAATCAATGAATATTGTAAATGCACAAACAGTAATTTCTCCGCATTGCAAGGTGCAATTCTGAAATTTTTTGCTTTTTCCTGCTCCTCTTAGCATGATAAAGAAGATTCAAAGAGAGTGAGATGCCAGCTCCTTTCATTCAGTCAGTAGCTTCAAACATTTCTGGTATATGAATAACATGATGTTTTTCAATGGCAAAAATCAATGAATATTGTAAATGCACAAACAGTAATTTCTCCGCATTGCAAGGTGCAATTCTGAAATTTTTTGCTTTTTCCTGCTCCTCTTAGCATGATAAAGAAGATTCAAAGAGAGTGAGATGCCAGCTCCTTTCATTCAGTCAGTAGCTTCAATCATTTCTGGACGTTTTTCAATGGCAAAAATCAATGAATATTGTAAATGCACAAACAGTAATTTCTCCGCATTGCAAGGTGCAATTCTGAAATTTTTTGCTTTTTCCTGCTCCTCTTAGCATGATAAAGAAGATTCAAAGAGAGTGAGATGCCAGCTCCTTTCATTCAGTCAGTAGCTTCAATCATTTCTGGACGTTTTTCAATGGCAAAAATCAATGAATATTGTAAATGCACAAACAGTAATTTCTCCGCATTGCAAGGTGCAATTCTGAAATTTTTTGCTTTTTCCTGCTCCTCTTAGCATGATAAAGAAGATTCAAAGAGAGTGAGATGCCAGCTCCTTTCATTCAGTCAGTAGCTTCAAACATTTCTGGTATATGAATAACATGATGTTTTTCAATGGCAAAAATCAATGAATATTGTAAATGCACAAACAGTAATTTCTCCGCATTGCAAGGTGCAATTCTGAAATTTTTTGCTTTTTCCTGCTCCTCTTAGCATGATAAAGAAGATTCAAAGAGAGTGAGATGCCAGCTCCTTTCATTCAGTCAGTAGCTTCAAACATTTCTGGTATATGAATAACATGATGTTTTTCAATGGCAAAAATCAATGAATATTGTAAATGCACAAACAGTAATTTCTCCGCATTGCAAGGTGCAATTCTGAAATTTTTTGCTTTTTCCTGCTCCTCTTAGCATGATAAAGAAGATTCAAAGAGAGTGAGATGCCAGCTCCTTTCATTCAGTCAGTAGCTTCAATCATTTCTGGACGTTTTTCAATGGCAAAAATCAATGAATATTGTAAATGCACAAACAGTAATTTCTCCGCATTGCAAGGTGCAATTCTGAAATTTTTTGCTTTTTCCTGCTCCTCTTAGCATGATAAAGAAGATTCAAAGAGCGTGAGATGTCAGCTCCTTTCATTCAGTCAGTAGCTTCAAACATTTCTGGTATATGAATAACATGATGTTTTTCAATGGCAAAAATCAATGAATATTGTAAATGCACAAACAGTAATTTCTCCGCATTGCAAGGTGCAATTCTGAAATTTTTTGCTTTTTCCTGCTCCTCTTAGCATGATAAAGAAGATTCAAAGAGAGTGAGATGCCAGCTCCTTTCATTCAGTCAGTAGCTTCAATCATTTCTGGACGTTTTTCAATGGCAAAAATCAATGAATATTGTAAATGCACAAACAGTAATTTCTCCGCATTGCAAGGTGCAATTCTGAAATTTTTTGCTTTTTCCTGCTCCTCTTAGCATGATAAAGAAGATTCAAAGAGAGTGAGATGCCAGCTCCTTTCATTCAGTCAGTAGCTTCAAACATTTCTGGTATATGAATAACATGATGTTTTTCAATGGCAAAAATCAATGAATATTGTAAATGCACAAACAGTAATTTCTCCGCATTGCAAGGTGCAATTCTGAAATTTTTTGCTTTTTCCTGCTCCTCTTAGCATGATAAAGAAGATTCAAAGAGAGTGAGATGCCAGCTCCTTTCATTCAGTCAGTAGCTTCAATCATTTCTGGACGTTTTTCAATGGCAAAAATCAATGAATATTGTAAATGCACAAACAGTAATTTCTCCGCATTGCAAGGTGCAATTCTGAAATGTTTTGCTTTTTCCTGCTCCTCTTAGCATGATAAAGAAGATTCAAAGAGCGTGAGATGTCAGCTCCTTTCATTCAGTCAGTAGCTTCAAACATTTCTGGTATATGAATAACATGATGTTTTTCAAAGGCAAAAATCAATGAATATTGTAAATGCACAAACAGTAATTTCTCCGCATTGCAAGGTGCAATTCTGAAATTATTTGCTTTTTCCTGCTCCTCTTAGCATGATAAAGAAGATTCAAAGAGAGTGAGATGCCAGCTCCTTTCATTCAGTCAGTAGCTTCAATCATTTCTGGACGTTTTTCAATGGCAAAAATCAATGAATATTGTAAATGCACAAACAGTAATTTCTCCGCATTGCAAGGTGCAATTCTGAAATTTTTTGCTTTTTCCTGCTCCTCTTAGCATGATAAAGAAGATTCAAAGAGAGTGAGATGCCAGCTCCTTTCGTTCAGTCAGTAGCTTCAATCATTTCTGGACGTTTTTCAATGGCAAAAATCATTGAATATTATAAATGCACAAACAGTAATTTCTCCGCATTGCAAGGTGCAATTCTGAAATTTTTTACTTTTTCCTGCTCCTCTTAGCATGATAAAGAAGATTCAAAGAGAGTGAGATGCCAGCTCCTTTCATTCAGTCAGTAGCTTCAATCATTTCTAGTATATGAATAACATGATGTTTTTCAATGGCAAAAATCAATGAATATTGTAAATGCACAAACAGTAATTTCTCCGCATTGCAAGGTGCAATTCTGAAATTTTTTGCTTTTTCCTGCTCCTCTTAGCATGATAAACAAGATTCAAAGAGAGTGAGATGCCAGCTCCTTTCATTCAGTCAGTAGCTTCAATCATTTCTGGACGTTTTTCAATGGCAAAAATCAATGAATATTGTAAATGCACAAACAGTAATTTCTCCGCATTGCAAGGTGCAATTCTGAAATTTTTTGCTTTTTCCTGCTCCTCTTAGCATGATAAAGAAGATTCAAAGAGAGTGAGATGCCAGCTCCTTTCATTCAGTCAGTAGCTTCAAACATTTCTGGTATATGAAGAACATGATGTTTTTCAATGGCAAAAATCAATGAATATTGTAAATGCACAAACAGTAATTTCTCCGCATTGCAAGGTGCAATTCTGAAATTTTTTGCTTTTTCCTGCTCCTCTTAGCATGATAAAGAAGATTCAAAGAGAGTGAGATGCCAGCTCCTTTCATTCAGTCAGTAGCTTCAATCATTTCTGGACGTTTTTCAATGGCAAAAATCAATGAATATTGTAAATGCACAAACAGTAATTTCTCCGCATTGCAAGGTGCAATTCTGAAATTTTTTGCTTTTTCCTGCTCCTCTTAGCATGATAAAGAAGATTCAAAGAGAGTGAGATGCCAGCTCCTTTCATTCAGTCAGTAGCTTCAATCATTTCTGGACGTTTTTCAATGGCAAAAATCAATGAATATTGTAAATGCACAAACAGTAATTTCTCCGCATTGCAAGGTGCAATTCTGAAATTTTTTGCTTTTTCCTGCTCCTCTTAGCATGATAAAGAAGATTCAAAGAGAGTGAGATGCCAGCTCCTTTCATTCAGTCAGTAGCTTCAAACATTTCTGGTATATGAATAACATGATGTTTTTCAATGGCAAAAATCAATGAATATTGTAAATGCACAAACAGTAATTTCTCCGCATTGCAAGGTGCAAGTCTGAAATTTTTTGCTTTTTCCTGCTCCTCTTAGTATGATAAAGAAGATTCAAAGAGAGTGAGATGCCAGCTACTTTCATTCAGTCAGTAGCTTCAATAATTTCTGGACGTTTTTCAATGGTAAAAATCAATGAATATTGTAAATGCACAAACAGTAATTTCTCCACATTGCAAGGTGCAATTCTGAAATTTTTTGCTTTTTCCTGCTCCTCTTAGCATGATAAAGAAGATTCAAAGAGAGTGAGATGCCAGCTCCTTTCATTCAGTCAGTAGCTTCAAACATTTCTGGTATATGAATAACATGATGTTTTTCAATGGCAAAAATCAATGAATATTGTAAATGCACAAACAGTAATTTCTCCGCATTGCAAGGTGCAATTCTGAAATTTTTTGCTTTTTCCTGCTCCTCTTAGCATGATAAAGAAGATTCAAAGAGAGTGAGATGCCAGCTCCTTTCATTCAGTCAGTAGCTTCAAACATTTCTGGTATATGAATAACATGATGTTTTTCAATGGCAAAAATCAATGAATATTGTAAATGCACAAACAGTAATTTCTCCGCATTGCAAGGTGCAATTCTGAAATTTTTTGCTTTTTCCTGCTCCTCTTAGCATGATAAAGAAGATTCAAAGAGAGTGAGATGCCAGCTACTTTCATTCAGTCAGTAGATTCAATCATTTCTGGACGTTTTTCATTGTTAAAAATCAATGAATATTGTAAATGCACAAACAGTAATTTCTCCACATTGCAAGGTGCAATTCTGAAATTTTTTGCTTTTTCCTGCTCCTCTTAGCATGATAATGAAGATTCAAAGAGAGTGAGATGCCAGCTCCTTTCATTCAGTCAGTAGCTTCAAACATTTCTGGTATATGAATAACATGATGTTTTTCAATGGCAAAAATCAATGAATATTGTAAATGCACAAACAGTAATTTCTCCGCATTGCAAGGTGCAATTCTGAAATTTTTTGCTTTTTCCTGCTCCTCTTAGCATGATAAAGAAGATTCAAAGAGAGTGAGATGCCAGCTCCTTTCATTCAGTCAGTAGCTTCAATCATTTCTGGATGTTTTTCAATGGCAAAAATCAATGAATATTGTAAATGCACAAACTGTAATTTCTCCGCATTGCAAGGTGCAATTCTGAAATTTTTTACTTTTTCCTGCTCCTCTTAGCATGATAAAGAAGATTCAAAGAGAGTGAGATGCCAGCTCCTTTCATTCAGTCAGTAGCTTCAATCATTTCTGGACGTTTTTCAATGGCAAAAATCAATGAATATTGTAAATGCACAAACAGTAATTTCTCCGCATTGCAAGGTGCAATTCTGAAATTTTTTGCTTTTTCCTGCTCCTCTTAGCATGATAAAGAAGATTCAAAGAGAGTGAGATGCCAGCTCCTTTCATTCAGTCAGTACTTTCAATCATTTCTGGACGTTTTTCAATGGCAAAAATCAATGAATATTGTAAATGCACAAACAGTAATTTCTCCGCATTGCAAGGTGCAATTCTGAATTTTTTTGCTTTTTCCCGCTCCTCTTAGCATGATAAAGAAGATTCAAAGAGAGTGAGGTGCCAGCTCCTTTCATTCAGTCAGTAGCTTCAAACATTTCTGGTATATGAATAACATGTTTTTCAATGGCAAAAATCAATGAATATTGTAAATGCACAAACAGTAATTTCTCCGCATTGCAAGGTGCAATTCTGAAATTTTTTGCTTTTTCCTGCTCCTCTTAGCATGATAATGAAGATTCAAAGAGAGTGAGATGCCAGCTCCTTTCATTCAGTCAGTAGCTTCAAACATTTCTGGCATATGAATAACATGATGTTTTTCAATGGCAAAAATCAATGAATAATGTAAATGCACAAACAGTAATTTCTCCGCATTGCAAGGTGCAATTCTGAAATTTTTTGCTTTTTCCTGCTCCTCTTAGCATGATAAAGAAGATTCAAAGAGAGTGAGATGCCAGCTCCTTTCATTCAGTCAGTAGCTTCAATCATTTCTGGATGTTTTTCAATGGCAAAAATCAATGAATATTGTAAATGCACAAACTGTAATTTCTCCGCATTGCAAGGTGCAATTCTGAAATTTTTTACTTTTTCCTGCTCCTCTTAGCATGATAAAGAAGATTCAAAGAGAGTGAGATGCCAGCTCCTTTCATTCAGTCAGTAGCTTCAATCATTTCTGGACGTTTTTCAATGGCAAAAATCAATGAATATTGTAAATGCACAAACAGTAATTTCTCCGCATTGCAAGGTGCAATTCTGAAATTTTTTGCTTTTTCCTGCTCCTCTTAGCATGATAAAGAAGATTCAAAGAGAGTGAGATGCCAGCTCCTTTCATTCAGTCAGTACTTTCAATCATTTCTGGACGTTTTTCAATGGCAAAAATCAATGAATATTGTAAATGCACAAACAGTAATTTCTCCGCATTGCAAGGTGCAATTCTGAATTTTTTTGCTTTTTCCCGCTCCTCTTAGCATGATAAAGAAGATTCAAAGAGAGTGAGGTGCCAGCTCCTTTCATTCAGTCAGTAGCTTCAAACATTTCTGGTATATGAATAACATGATGTTTTTCAATGGCAAAAATCAATGAATATTGTAAATGCACAAACAGTAATTTCTCCGCATTGCAAGGTGCAATTCTGAACTTTTTTGCTTTTTCCTGCTCCTCTTAGCATGATAAAGAAGATTCAAAGAGAGTGAGATGCCAGCTCCTTTCATTCAGTCAGTAGCTTCAAACATTTCTGGTATATGAATAACATGATGTTTTTCAATGGCAAAAATCAATGAATATTGTAAATGCACAAACAGTAATTTCTCCGCATTGCAAGGTGCAATTCTGAAATTTTTTGCTTTTTCCTGCTCCTCTTAGCATGATAAAGAAGATTCAAAGAGAGTGAGATGCCAGCTCCTTTCATTCAGTCAGTAGCTTCAATCATTTCTGGACGTTTTTCAATGGCAAAAATCAATGAATATTGTAAATGCACAAACAGTAATTTCTCCGCATTGCAAGGTGCAATTCTGAAATTTTTTGCTTTTTCCTGCTCCTCTTAGCATGATAAAGAAGATTCAAAGAGCGTGAGATGTCAGCTCCTTTCATTCAGTCAGTAGCTTCAAACATTTCTGGTATATGAATAACATGATGTTTTTCAATGGCAAAAATCAATGAATATTGTAAATGCACAAACAGTAATTTCTCCGCATTGCAAGGTGCAATTCTGAAATTTTTTGCTTTTTCCTGCTCCTCTTAGCATGATAAAGAAGATTCAAAGAGAGTGAGATGCCAGCTCCTTTCATTCAGTCAGTAGCTTCAATCATTTCTGGACGTTTTTCAATGGCAAAAATCAATGAATATTGTAAATGCACAAACAGTAATTTCTCCGCATTGCAAGGTGCAATTCTGAAATTTTTTGTTTTTCCTGCTCCTCTTAGCATGATAAAGAAGATTCAAAGAGAGTGAGATGCCAGCTCCTTTCATTCAGTCAGTAGCTTCAAACATTTCTGGTATATGAATAACATGATGTTTTTCAATGGCAAAAATCAATGAATATTGTAAATGCACAAACAGTAATTTCTCCGCATTGCAAGGTGCAATTCTGAAATTTTTTGCTTTTTCCTGCTCCTCTTAGCATGATAAAGAAGATTCAAAGAGAGTGAGATGCCAGCTCCTTTCATTCAGTCAGTAGCTTCAATCATTTCTGGACGTTTTTCAATGGCAAAAATCAATGAATATTGTAAATGCACAAACAGTAATTTCTCCGCATTGCAAGGTGCAATTCTGAAATTTTTTGTTTTTCCTGCTCCTCTTAGCATGATAAAGAAGATTCAAAGAGAGTGAGATGCCAGCTCCTTTCATTCAGTCAGTAGCTTCAAACATTTCTGGTATATGAATAACATGATGTTTTTCAATGGCAAAAATCAATGAATATTGTTAATGCACAAACAGTAATTTCTCCGCATTGCAAGGTGCAATTCTGAAATTTTTTGCTTTTTCCTGCTCCTCTTAGCATGATAAAGAAGATTCAAAGAGAGTGAGATGCCAGCTCCTTTCATTCAGTCAGTAGCTTCAATCATTTCTGGACGTTTTTCAATGGCAAAAATCAATGAATATTGTAAATGCACAAACAGTAATTTCTCCGCATTGCAAGGTGCAATTCTGAAATGTTTTGCTTTTTCCTGCTCCTCTTAGCATGATAAAGAAGATTCAAAGAGCGTGAGATGTCAGCTCCTTTCATTCAGTCAGTAGCTTCAAACATTTCTGGTATATGAATAACATGATGTTTTTCAAAGGCAAAAATCAATGAATATTGTAAATGCACAAACAGTAATTTCTCCGCATTGCAAGGTGCAATTCTGAAATTATTTGCTTTTTCCTGCTCCTCTTAGCATGATAAAGAAGATTCAAAGAGAGTGAGATGCCAGCTCCTTTCATTCAGTCAGTAGCTTCAATCATTTCTGGACGTTTTTCAATGGCAAAAATCAATGAATATTGTAAATGCACAAACAGTAATTTCTCCGCATTGCAAGGTGCAATTCTGAAATTTTTTGCTTTTTCCTGCTCCTCTTAGCATGATAAAGAAGATTCAAAGAGAGTGAGATGCCAGCTCCTTTCGTTCAGTCAGTAGCTTCAATCATTTCTGGACGTTTTTCAATGGCAAAAATCATTGAATATTATAAATGCACAAACAGTAATTTCTCCGCATTGCAAGGTGCAATTCTGAAATTTTTTACTTTTTCCTGCTCCTCTTAGCATGATAAAGAAGATTCAAAGAGAGTGAGATGCCAGCTCCTTTCATTCAGTCAGTAGCTTCAATCATTTCTGGTATATGAATAACATGATGTTTTTCAATGGCAAAAATCAATGAATATTGTAAATGCACAAACAGTAATTTCTCCGCATTGCAAGGTGCAATTCTGAAATTTTTTGCTTTTTCCTGCTCCTCTTAGCATGATAAACAAGATTCAAAGAGAGTGAGATGCCAGCTCCTTTCATTCAGTCAGTAGCTTCAATCATTTCTGGACGTTTTTCAATGGCAAAAATCAATGAATATTGTAAATGCACAAACAGTAATTTCTCCGCATTGCAAGGTGCAATTCTGAAATTTTTTGCTTTTTCCTGCTCCTCTTAGCATGATAAAGAAGATTCAAAGAGAGTGAGATGCCAGCTCCTTTCATTCAGTCAGTAGCTTCAAACATTTCTGGTATATGAATAACATGTTTTTCAATGGCAAAAATCAATGAATATTGTAAATGCACAAACAGTAATTTCTCCGCATTGCAAGGTGCAATTCTGAAATTTTTTGCTTTTTCCTGCTCCTCTTAGCATGATAAAGAAGATTCAAAGAGAGTGAGATGCCAGCTCCTTTCATTCAGTCAGTAGCTTCAATCATTTCTGGACGTTTTTCAATGGCAAAAATCAATGAATATTGTAAATGCACAAACAGTAATTTCTCCGCATTGCAAGGTGCAAGTCTGAAATTTTTTGCTTTTTCCTGCTCCTCTTAGCATGATAAAGAAGATTCAAAGAGAGTGAGATGCCAGCTCCTTTCATTCAGTCAGTAGCTTCAATCATTTCTGGACGTTTTTCAATGGCAAAAATCAATGAATATTGTAAATGCACAAACAGTAATTTCTCCGCATTGCAAGGTGCAATTCTGAAATTTTTTGCTTTTTCCTGCTCCTCTTAGCATGATAAAGAAGATTCAAAGAGAGTGAGATGCCAGCTCCTTTCATTCAGTCAGTAGCTTCAAACATTTCTGGTATATGAATAACATGATGTTTTTCAATGGCAAAAATCAATGAATATTGTAAATGCACAAACAGTAATTTCTCCGCATTGCAAGGTGCAAGTCTGAAATTTTTTGCTTTTTCCTGCTCCTCTTAGTATGATAAAGAAGATTCAAAGAGAGTGAGATGCCAGCTACTTTCATTCAGTCAGTAGCTTCAATCATTTCTGGACGTTTTTCAATGGTAAAAATCAATGAATATTGTAAATGCACAAACAGTAATTTCTCCACATTGCAAGGTGCAATTCTGAAATTTTTTGCTTTTTCCTGCTCCTCTTAGCATGATAAAGAAGATTCAAAGAGAGTGAGATGCCAGCTCCTTTCATTCAGTCAGTAGCTTCAAACATTTCTGGTATATGAATAACATGATGTTTTTCAATGGCAAAAATCAATGAATATTGTAAATGCACAAACAGTAATTTCTCCGCATTGCAAGGTGCAATTCTGAAATTTTTTGCTTTTTCCTGCTCCTCTTAGTATGATAAAGAAGATTCAAAGAGAGTGAGATGCCAGCTCCTTTCATTCAGTCAGTAGCTTCAAACATTTCTGGTATATGAATAACATGATGTTTTTCAATGGCAAAAATCAATGAATATTGTAAATGCACAAACAGTAATTTCTCCGCATTGCAAGGTGCAATTCTGAAATTTTTTGCTTTTTCCTGCTCCTCTTAGCATGATAAAGATTCAAAGAGAGTGAGATGCCAGCTACTTTCATTCAGTCAGTAGATTCAATCATTTCTGGACGTTTTTCATTGTTAAAAATCAATGAATATTGTAAATGCACAAACAGTAATTTCTCCACATTGCAAGGTGCAATTCTGAAATTTTTTGCTTTTTCCTGCTCCTCTTAGCATGATAATGAAGATTCAAAGAGAGTGAGATGCCAGCTCCTTTCATTCAGTCAGTAGCTTCAAACATTTCTGGTATATGAATAACATGATGTTTTTCAATGGCAAAAATCAATGAATATTGTAAATGCACAAACAGTAATTTCTCCGCATTGCAAGGTGCAATTCTGAAATTTTTTGCTTTTTCCTGCTCCTCTTAGCCTGATAAAGAAGATTCAAAGAGAGTGAGATGCCAGCTCCTTTCATTCAGTCAGTAGCTTCAATCATTTCTGGATGTTTTTCAATGGCAAAAATCAATGAATATTGTAAATGCACAAACTGTAATTTCTCCGCATTGCAAGGTGCAATTCTGAAATTTTTTACTTTTTCCTGCTCCTCTTAGCATGATAAAGAAGATTCAAAGAGAGTGAGATGCCAGCTCCTTTCATTCAGTCAGTAGCTTCAATCATTTCTGGACGTTTTTCAATGGCAAAAATCAATGAATATTGTAAATGCACAAACAGTAATTTCTCCGCATTGCAAGGTGCAATTCTGAAATTTTTTGCTTTTTCCTGCTCCTCTTAGCATGATAAAGAAGATTCAAAGAGAGTGAGATGCCAGCTCCTTTCATTCAGTCAGTACTTTCAATCATTTCTGGACGTTTTTCAATGGCAAAAATCAATGAATATTGTAAATGCACAAACAGTAATTTCTCCGCATTGCAAGGCGCAATTCTGAATTTTTTTGCTTTTTCCCGCTCCTCTTAGCATGATAAAGAAGATTCAAAGAGAGTGAGGTTCCAGCTCCTTTCATTCAGTCAGTAGCTTCAAACATTTCTGGTATATGAATAACATGTTTTTCAATGGCAAAAATCAATGAATATTGTAAATGCACAAACAGTAATTTCTCCGCATTGCAAGGTGCAATTCTGAAATTTTTTGCTTTTTCCTGCTCCTCTTAGCATGATAATGAAGATTCAAAGAGAGTGAGATGCCAGCTCCTTTCATTCAGTCAGTAGCTTCAAACATTTCTGGTATATGAATAACATGATGTTTTTCAATGGCAAAAATCAATGAATATTGTAAATGCACAAACAGTAATTTCTCCGCATTGCAAGGTGCAATTCTGAAATTTTTTGCTTTTTCCTGCTCCTCTTAGCATGATAAAGAAGATTCAAAGAGAGTGAGATGCCAGCTCCTTTCATTCAGTCAGTAGCTTCAATCATTTCTGGACGTTTTTCAATGGCAAAAATCAATGAATATTGTAAATGCACAAACAGTAATTTCTCCGCATTGCAAGGTGCAATTCTGAAATGTTTTGCTTTTTCCTGCTCCTCTTAGCATGATAAAGAAGATTCAAAGAGCGTGAGATGTCAGCTCCTTTCATTCAGTCAGTAGCTTCAAACATTTCTGGTATATGAATAACATGATGTTTTTCAAAGGCAAAAATCAACGAATATTGTAAATGCACAAACAGTAATTTCTCCGCATTGCAAGGTGCAATTCTGAAATTATTTGCTTTTTCCTGCTCCTCTTAGCATGATAAAGAAGATTCAAAGAGAGTGAGATGCCAGCTCCATTCATTCAGTCAGTAGCTTCAATCATTTCTGGACGTTTTTCAATGGCAAAAATCAATGAATATTGTAAATGCACAAACAGTAATTTCTCCGCATTGCAAGGTGCAATTCTGAAATTTTTTGCTTTTTCCTGCTCCTCTTAGCATGATAAAGAAGATTCAAAGAGAGTGAGATGCCAGCTCCTTTCGTTCAGTCAGTAGCTTCAATCATTTCTGGACGTTTTTCAATGGCAAAAATCATTGAATATTATAAATGCACAAACAGTAATTTCTCCGCATTGCAAGGTGCAATTCTGAAATTTTTTACTTTTTCCTGCTCCTCTTAGCATGATAAAGAAGATTCAAAGAGAGTGAGATGCCAGCTCCTTTCATTCAGTCAGTAGCTTCAATCATTTCTGGTATATGAATAACATGATGTTTTTCAATGGCAAAAATCAATGAATATTGTAAATGCACAAACAGTAATTTCTCCGCATTGCAAGGTGCAATTCTGAAATTTTTTGCTTTTTCCTGCTCCTCTTAGCATGATAAACAAGATTCAAAGAGAGTGAGATGCCAGCTCCTTTCATTCAGTCAGTAGCTTCAATCATTTCTGGACGTTTTTCAATGGCAAAAATCAATGAATATTGTAAATGCACAAACAGTAATTTCTCCGCATTGCAAGGTGCAATTCTGAAATTTTTTGCTTTTTCCTGCTCCTCTTAGCATGATAAAGAAGATTCAAAGAGAGTGAGATGCCAGCTCCTTTCATTCAGTCAGTAGCTTCAAACATTTCTGGTATATGAATAACATGATGTTTTTCAATGGCAAAAATCAATGAATATTGTAAATGCACAAACAGTAATTTCTCCGCATTGCAAGGTGCAATTCTGAAATTTTTTGCTTTTTCCTGCTCCTCTTAGCATGATAAAGAAGATTCAAAGAGAGTGAGATGCCAGCTCCTTTCATTCAGTCAGTAGCTTCAATCATTTCTGGACGTTTTTCAATTTCAAAAATCAATGAATATTGTAAATGCACAAACAGTAATTTCTCCGCATTGCAAGGTGCAATTCTGAAATTTTTTGCTTTTTCCTGCTCCTCTTAGCATGATAAAGAAGATTCAAAGAGAGTGAGATGCCAGCTCCTTTCCTTCAGTCAGTAGCTTCAATCATTTCTGGACGTTTTTCAATGGCAAAAATCAATGAATATTGTAAATGCACAAACAGTAATTTCTCCGCATTGCAAGGTGCAATTCTGAAATTTTTTGCTTTTTCCTGCTCCTCTTAGCATGATAAAGAAGATTCAAAGAGAGTGAGATGCCAGCTCCTTTCATTCAGTCAGTACTTTCAATCATTTCTGGACGTTTTTCAATGGCAAAAATCAATGAATATTGTAAATGCACAAACAGTAATTTCTCCGCATTGCAAGGTGCAATTCTGAATTTTTTTGCTTTTTCCCGCTCCTCTTAGCATGATAAAGAAGATTCAAAGAGAGTGAGGTGCCAGCTCCTTTCATTCAGTCAGTAGCTTCAAACATTTCTGGTATATGAATAACATGTTTTTCAATGGCAAAAATCAATGAATATTGTAAATGCACAAACAGTAATTTCTCCGCATTGCAAGGTGCAATTCTGAAATTTTTTGCTTTTTCCTGCTCCTCTTAGCATGATAATGAAGATTCAAAGAGAGTGAGATGCCAGCTCCTTTCATTCAGTCAGTAGCTTCAAACATTTCTGGTATATGAATAACATGATGTTTTTCAATGGCAAAAATCAATGAATATTGTAAATGCACAAACAGTAATTTCTCCGCATTGCAAGGTGAAATTCTGAAATTTTTTGCTTTTTCCTGCTCCTCTTAGCATGATAAAGAAGATTCAAAGAGAGTGAGATGCCAGCTCCTTTCATTCAGTCAGTAGCTTCAATCATTTCTGGACGTTTTTCAATGGCAAAAATCAATGAATATTGTAAATGCACAAACAGTAATTTCTCCGCATTGCAAGGTGCAATTCTGAAATGTTTTGCTTTTTCCTGCTCCTCTTAGCATGATAAAGAAGATTCAAAGAGCGTGAGATGTCAGCTCCTTTCATTCAGTCAGTAGCTTCAAACATTCCTGGTATATGAATAACATGATGTTTTTCAAAGGCAAAAATCAACGAATATTGTAAATGCACAAACAGTAATTTCTCCGCATTGCAAGGTGCAATTCTGAAATTATTTGCTTTTTCCTGCTCCTCTTAGCATGATAAAGAAGATTCAAAGAGAGTGAGATGCCAGCTCCTTTCATTCAGTCAGTAGCTTCAATCATTTCTGGACGTTTTTCAATGGCAAAAATCAATGAATATTGTAAATGCACAAACAGTAATTTCTCCGCATTGCAAGGTGCAATTCTGAAATTTTTTGCTTTTTCCTGCTCCTCTTAGCATGATAAAGAAGATTCAAAGAGAGTGAGATGCCAGCTCCTTTCGTTCAGTCAGTAGCTTCAATCATTTCTGGACGTTTTTCAATGGCAAAAATCATTGAATATTATAAATGCACAAACAGTAATTTCTCCGCATTGCAAGGTGCAATTCTGAAATTTTTTACTTTTTCCTGCTCCTCTTAGCATGATAAAGAAGATTCAAAGAGAGTGAGATGCCAGCTCCTTTCATTCAGTCAGTAGCTTCAATCATTTCTGGTATATGAATAACATGATGTTTTTCAATGGCAAAAATCAATGAATATTGTAAATGCACAAACAGTAATTTCTCCGCATTGCAAGGTGCAATTCTGAAATTTTTTGCTTTTTCCTGCTCCTCTTAGCATGATAAAGAAGATTCAAAGAGAGTGAGATGCCAGCTCCTTTCATTCAGTCAGTAGCTTCAATCATTTCTGGACGTTTTTCAATGGCAAAAATCAATGAATATTGTAAATGCACAAACAGTAATTTCTCCGCATTGCAAGGTGCAATTCTGAAATTTTTTGCTTTTTCCTGCTCCTCTTAGCATGATAAAGAAGATTCAAAGAGAGTGAGATGCCAGCTCCTTTCATTCAGTCAGTAGCTTCAAACATTTCTGGTATATGAATAACATGATGTTTTTCAATGGCAAAAATCAATGAATATTGTAAATGCACAAACAGTAATTTCTCCGCATTGCAAGGTGCAATTCTGAAATTTTTTGCTTTTTCCTGCTCCTCTTAGCATGATAAAGAAGATTCAAAGAGAGTGAGATGCCAGCTCCTTTCATTCAGTCAGTAGCTTCAATCATTTCTGGACGTTTTTCAATTTCAAAAATCAATGAATATTGTAAATGCACAAACAGTAATTTCTCCGCATTGCAAGGTGCAATTCTGAAATTTTTTGCTTTTTCCTGCTCCTCTTAGCATGATAAAGAAGATTCAAAGAGAGTGAGATGCCAGCTCCTTTCATTCAGTCAGTAGCTTCAATCATTTCTGGACGTTTTTCAATGGCAAAAATCAATGAATATTGTAAATGCACAAACAGTAATTTCTCCGCATTGCAAGGTGCAATTCTGAAATTTTTTGCTTTTTCCTGCTCCTCTTAGCATGATAAAGAAGATTCAAAGAGAGTGAGATGCCAGCTCCTTTCATTCAGTCAGTAGCTTCAAACATTTCTGGTATATGAATAACATGATGTTTTTCAATGGCAAAAATCAATGAATATTGTAAATGCACAAACAGTAATTTCTCCGCATTGCAAGGTGCAAGTCTGAAATTTTTTGCTTTTTCCTGCTCCTCTTAGTATGATAAAGAAGATTCAAAGAGAGTGAGATGCCAGCTACTTTCATTCAGTCAGTAGCTTCAATCATTTCTGGACGTTTTTCAATGGTAAAAATCAATGAATATTGTAAATGCACAAACAGTAATTTCTCCACATTGCAAGGTGCAATTCTGAAATTTTTTGCTTTTTCCTGCTCCTCTTAGCATGATAAAGAAGATTCAAAGAGAGTGAGATGCCAGCTCCTTTCATTCAGTCAGTAGCTTCAAACATTTCTGGTATATGAATAACATGATGTTTTTCAATGGCAAAAATCAATGAATATTGTAAATGCACAAACAGTAATTTCTCCGCATTGCAAGGTGCAATTCTGAAATTTTTTGCTTTTTCCTGCTCCTCTTAGCATGATAAAGAAGATTCAAAGAGAGTGAGATGCCAGCTCCTTTCATTCAGTCAGTAGCTTCAAACATTTCTGGTATATGAATAACATGATGTTTTTCAATGGCAAAAATCAATGAATATTGTAAATGCACAAACAGTAATTTCTCCGCATTGCAAGGTGCAATTCTGAAATTTTTTGCTTTTTCCTGCTCCTCTTAGCATGATAAAGAAGATTCAAAGAGAGTGAGATGCCAGCTACTTTCATTCAGTCAGTAGATTCAATCATTTCTGGACGTTTTTCATTGTTAAAAATCAATGAATATTGTAAATGCACAAACAGTAATTTCTCCACATTGCAAGGTGCAATTCTGAAATTTTTTGCTTTTTCCTGCTCCTCTTAGCATGATAATGAAGATTCAAAGAGAGTGAGATGCCAGCTCCTTTCATTCAGTCAGTAGCTTCAAACATTTCTGGTATATGAATAACATGATGTTTTTCAATGGCAAAAATCAATGAATATTGTAAATGCACAAACAGTAATTTCTCCGCATTGCAAGGTGCAATTCTGAAATTTTTTGCTTTTTCCTGCTCCTCTTAGCATGATAAAGAAGATTCAAAGAGAGTGAGATGCCAGCTCCTTTCATTCAGTCAGTAGCTTCAATCATTTCTGGATGTTTTTCAATGGCAAAAATCAATGAATATTGTAAATGCACAAACTGTAATTTCTCCGCATTGCAAGGTGCAATTCTGAAATTTTTTACTTTTTCCTGCTCCTCTTAGCATGATAAAGAAGATTCAAAGAGAGTGAGATGCCAGCTCCTTTCATTCAGTCAGTAGCTTCAATCATTTCTGGACGTTTTTCAATGGCAAAAATCAATGAATATTGTAAATGCACAAACAGTAATTTCTCCGCATTGCAAGGTGCAATTCTGAAATTTTTTGCTTTTTCCTGCTCCTCTTAGCATGATAAAGAAGATTCAAAGAGAGTGAGATGCCAGCTCCTTTCATTCAGTCAGTACTTTCAATCATTTCTGGACGTTTTTCAATGGCAAAAATCAATGAATATTGTAAATGCACAAACAGTAATTTCTCCGCATTGCAAGGTGCAATTCTGAATTTTTTTGCTTTTTCCCGCTCCTCTTAGCATGATAAAGAAGATTCAAAGAGAGTGAGGTGCCAGCTCCTTTCATTCAGTCAGTAGCTTCAAACATTTCTGGTATATGAATAACATGTTTTTCAATGGCAAAAATCAATGAATATTGTAAATGCACAAACAGTAATTTCTCCGCATTGCAAGGTGCAATTCTGAAATTTTTTGCTTTTTCCTGCTCCTCTTAGCATGATAATGAAGATTCAAAGAGAGTGAGATGCCAGCTCCTTTCATTCAGTCAGTAGCTTCAAACATTTCTGGTATATGAATAACATGATGTTTTTCAATGGCAAAAATCAATGAATATTGTAAATGCACAAACAGTAATTTCTCCGCATTGCAAGGTGCAATTCTGAAATTTTTTGCTTTTTCCTGCTCCTCTTAGCATGATAAAGAAGATTCAAAGAGAGTGAGATGCCAGCTCCTTTCATTCAGTCAGTAGCTTCAATCATTTCTGGATGTTTTTCAATGGCAAAAATCAATGAATATTGTAAATGCACAAACTGTAATTTCTCCGCATTGCAAGGTGCAATTCTGAAATTCTTTACTTTTTCCTGCTCCTCTTAGCATGATAAAGAATATTCAAAGAGAGTGAGATGCCAGCTCCTTTCATTCAGTCAGTAGCTTCAATCATTTCTGGACGTTTTTCAATGGCAAAAATCAATGAATATTGTAAATGCACAAACAGTAATTTCTCCGCATTGCAAGGTGCAATTCTGAAATTTTTTGCTTTTTCCTGCTCCTCTTAGCATGATAAAGAAGATTCAAAGAGAGTGAGATGCCAGCTCCTTTCATTCAGTCAGTACTTTCAATCATTTCTGGACGTTTTTCAATGGCAAAAATCAATGAATATTGTAAATGCACAAACAGCAATTTCTCCGCATTGCAAGGTGCAATTCTGAATTTTTTTGCTTTTTCCCGCTCCTCTTAGCATGATAAAGAAGATTCAAAGAGAGTGAGGTGCCAGCTCCTTTCATTCAGTCAGTAGCTTCAATCATTTCTGGACGTTTTTCAATGGTAAAAATCAATGAATATTGTAAATGCACAAACAGTAATTTCTCCACATTGCAAGGTGCAATTCTGAAATTTTTTGCTTTTCCCTGCTCCTCTTAGCATGATAAAGAAGATTCAAAGAGAGTGAGATGCCAGCTCCTTTCATTCAGTCAGTAGCTTCAAACATTTCTGGTATATGAATAACATGATGTTTTTCAATGGCAAAAATCAATGAATATTGTAAATGCACAAACAGTAATTTCTCCGCATTGCAAGGTGCAATTCTGAAATTTTTTGCTTTTTCCTGCTCCTCTTAGCATGATAAAGAAGATTCAAAGAGAGTGAGATGCCAGCTCCTTTCATTCAGTCAGTAGCTTCAAACATTTCTGGTATATGAATAACATGATGTTTTTCAATGGCAAAAATCAATGAATATTGTAAATGCACAAACAGTAATTTCTCCGCATTGCAAGGTGCAATTCTGAAATTTTTTGCTTTTTCCTGCTCCTCTTAGCATGATAAAGAAGATTCAAAGAGAGTGAGATGCCAGCTCCTTTCATTCAGTCAGTAGCTTCAATCATTTCTGGATGTTTTTCAATGGCAAAAATCAATGAATATTGTAAATGCACAAACTGTAATTTCTCCGCATTGCAAGGTGCAATTCTGAAATTCTTTACTTTTTCCTGCTCCTCTTAGCATGATAAAGAATATTCAAAGAGAGTGAGATGCCAGCTCCTTTCATTCAGTCAGTAGCTTCAATCATTTCTGGACGTTTTTCAATGGCAAAAATCAATGAATATTGTAAATGCACAAACAGTAATTTCTCCGCATTGCAAGGTGCAATTCTGAAATTTTTTGCTTTTTCCTGCTCCTCTTAGCATGATAAAGAAGATTCAAAGAGAGTGAGATGCCAGCTCCTTTCATTCAGTCAGTACTTTCAATCATTTCTGGACGTTTTTCAATGGCAAAAATCAATGAATATTGTAAATGCACAAACAGCAATTTCTCCGCATTGCAAGGTGCAATTCTGAATTTTTTTGCTTTTTCCCGCTCCTCTTAGCATGATAAAGAAGATTCAAAGAGAGTGAGGTGCCAGCTCCTTTCATTCAGTCAGTAGCTTCAATCATTTCTGGACGTTTTTCAATGGTAAAAATCAATGAATATTGTAAATGCACAAACAGTAATTTCTCCACATTGCAAGGTGCAATTCTGAAATTTTTTGCTTTTCCCTGCTCCTCTTAGCATGATAAAGAAGATTCAAAGAGAGTGAGATGCCAGCTCCTTTCATTCAGTCAGTAGCTTCAAACATTTCTGGTATATGAATAACATGATGTTTTTCAATGGCAAAAATCAATGAATATTGTAAATGCACAAACAGTAATTTCTCCGCATTGCAAGGTGCAATTCTGAAATTTTTTGCTTTTTCCTGCTCCTCTTAGCATGATAAAGAAGATTCAAAGAGAGTGAGATGCCAGCTCCTTTCATTCAGTCAGTAGCTTCAAACATTTCTGGTATATGAATAACATGATGTTTTTCAATGGCAAAAATCAATGAATATTGTAAATGCACAAACAGTAATTTCTCCGCATTGCAAGGTGCAATTCTGAAATTTTTTGCTTTTTCCTGCTCCTCTTAGCATGATAAAGAAGATTCAAAGAGAGTGAGATGCCAGCTCCTTTCATTCAGTCAGTAGCTTCAATCAATTCTGGACGTTTTTCAATGGCAAAAATCAATGAATATTGTAAATGCACAAACAGTAATTTCTCCGCATTGCAAGGTGCAATTCTGAAATTTTTTGCTTTTTCCTGCTCCTCTTAGCATGATAAAGAAGATTCAAAGAGCGTGAGATGTCAGCTCCTTTCATTCAGTCAGTAGCTTCAAACATTTCTGGTATATGAATAACATGATGTTTTTCAATGGCAAAAATCAATGAATATTGTAAATGCACAAACAGTAATTTCTCCGCATTGCAAGGTGCAATTCTGAAATTTTTTGCTTTTTCCTGCTCCTCTTAGCATGATAAAGAAGATTCAAAGAGAGTGAGATGCCAGCTCCTTTCATTCAGTCAGTAGCTTCAATCATTTCTGGACGTTTTTCAATGGCAAAAATCAATGAATATTGTAAATGCACAAACAGTAATTTCTCCGCATTGCAAGGTGCAATTCTGAAATTTTTTGCTTTTTCCTGCTCCTCTTAGCATGATAAAGAAGATTCAAAGAGAGTGAGATGCCAGCTCCTTTCGTTCAGTCAGTAGCTTCAATCATTTCTGGACGTTTTTCAATGGCAAAAATCATTGAATATTATAAATGCACAAACAGTAATTTCTCCGCATTGCAAGGTGCAATTCTGAAATTTTTTACTTTTTCCTGCTCCTCTTAGCATGATAAAGAAGATTCAAAGAGAGTGAGATGCCAGCTCCTTTCATTCAGTCAGTAGCTTCAATCATTTCTGGTATATGAATAACATGATGTTTTTCAATGGCAAAAATCAATGAATATTGTAAATGCACAAACAGTAATTTCTCCGCATTGCAAGGTGCAATTCTGAAATTTTTTGCTTTTTCCTGCTCCTCTTAGCATGATAAACAAGATTCAAAGAGAGTGAGATGCCAGCTCCTTTCATTCAGTCAGTAGCTTCAATCATTTCTGGACGTTTTTCAATGGCAAAAATCAATGAATATTGTAAATGCACAAACAGTAATTTCTCCGCATTGCAAGGTGCAATTCTGAAATTTTTTGCTTTTTCCTGCTCCTCTTAGCATGATAAAGAAGATTCAAAGAGAGTGAGATGCCAGCTCCTTTCATTCAGTCAGTAGCTTCAAACATTTCTGGTATATGAATAACATGATGTTTTTCAATGGCAAAAATCAATGAATATTGTAAATGCACAAACAGTAATTTCTCCGCATTGCAAGGTGCAATTCTGAAATTTTTTGCTTTTTCCTGCTCCTCTTAGCATGATAAAGAAGATTCAAAGAGAGTGAGATGCCAGCTCCTTTCATTCAGTCAGTAGCTTCAATCATTTCTGGACGTTTTTCAATGGCAAAAATCAATGAATATTGTAAATGCACAAACAGTAATTTCTCCGCATTTCAAGGTGCAATTCTGAAATTTTTTGCTTTTTCCTGCTCCTCTTAGCATGATAAAGAAGATTCAAAGAGAGTGAGATGCCAGCTCCTTTCATTCAGTCAGTAGCTTCAATCATTTCTGGACGTTTTTCAATGGCAAAAATCAATGAATATTGTAAATGCACAAACAGTAATTTCTCCGCATTGCAAGGTGCAATTCTGAAATGTTTTGCTTTTTCCTGCTCCTCTTAGCATGATAAAGAAGATTCAAAGAGAGTGAGATGCCAGCTCCTTTCATTCAGTCAGTAGCTTCAATCATTTCTGGACGTTTTTCAATGGCAAAAATCAATGAATATTGTAAATGCACAAACAGTAATTTCTCCGCATTGCAAGGTGCAATTCTGAAATTTTTTGCTTTTTCCTGCTCCTCTTAGCATGATAAAGAAGATTCAAAGAGAGTGAGATGCCAGCTCCTTTCATTCAGTCAGTAGCTTCAAACATTTCTGGTATATGAATAACATGATGTTTTTCAATGGCAAAAATCAATGAATATTGTAAATGCACAAACAGTAATTTCTCCGCATTGCAAGGTGCAATTCTGAAATTTTTTGCTTTTTCCTGCTCCTCTTAGCATGATAAAGAAGATTCAAAGAGAGTGAGATGCCAGCTCCTTTCATTCAGTCAGTAGCTTCAAACATTTCTGGTATATGAATAACATGATGTTTTTCAATGGCAAAAATCAATGAATATTGTAAATGCACAAACAGTAATTTCTCCGCATTGCAAGGTGCAATTCTGAAATTTTTTGCTTTTTCCTGCTCCTCTTAGCATGATAAAGAAGATTCAAAGAGAGTGAGATGCCAGCTCCTTTCATTCAGTCAGTAGCTTCAATCATTTCTGGACGTTTTTCAATGGCAAAAATCAATGAATATTGTAAATGCACAAACAGTAATTTCTCCGCATTGCAAGGTGCAATTCTGAAATTTTTTGCTTTTTCCTGCTCCTCTTAGCATGATAAAGAAGATTCAAAGAGCGTGAGATGTCAGCTCCTTTCATTCAGTCAGTAGCTTCAAACATTTCTGGTATATGAATAACATGATGTTTTTCAATGGCAAAAATCAATGAATATTGTAAATGCACAAACAGTAATTTCTCCGCATTGCAAGGTGCAATTCTGAAATTTTTTGCTTTTTCCTGCTCCTCTTAGCATGATAAAGAAGATTCAAAGAGAGTGAGATGCCAGCTCCTTTCGTTCAGTCAGTAGCTTCAATCATTTCTGGACGTTTTTCAATGGCAAAAATCATTGAATATTATAAATGCACAAACAGTAATTTCTCCGCATTGCAAGGTGCAATTCTGAAATTTTTTACTTTTTCCTGCTCCTCTTAGCATGATAAAGAAGATTCAAAGAGAGTGAGATGCCAGCTCCTTTCATTCAGTCAGTAGCTTCAATCATTTCTGGTATATGAATAACATGATGTTTTTCAATGGCAAAAATCAATGAATATTGTAAATGCACAAACAGTAATTTCTCCGCATTGCAAGGTGCAATTCTGAAATTTTTTGCTTTTTCCTGCTCCTCTTAGCATGATAAACAAGATTCAAAGAGTGAGATGCCAGCTCCTTTCATTCAGTCAGTAGCTTCAATCATTTCTGGACGTTTTTCAATGGCAAAAATCAATGAATATTGTAAATGCACAAACAGTAATTTCTCCGCATTGCAAGGTGCAATTCTGAAATTTTTTGCTTTTTCCTGCTCCTCTTAGCATGATAAAGAAGATTCAAAGAGAGTGAGATGCCAGCTCCTTTCATTCAGTCAGTAGCTTCAAACATTTCTGGTATATGAATAACATGATGTTTTTCAATGGCAAAAATCAATGAATATTGTAAATGCACAAACAGTAATTTCTCCGCATTGCAAGGTGCAATTCTGAAATTTTTTGCTTTTTCCTGCTCCTCTTAGCATGATAAAGAAGATTCAAAGAGAGTGAGATGCCAGCTCCTTTCATTCAGTCAGTAGCTTCAATCATTTCTGGACGTTTTTCAATGGCAAAAATCAATGAATATTGTAAATGCACAAACAGTAATTTCTCCGCATTGCAAGGTGCAATTCTGAAATTTTTTGCTTTTTCCTGCTCCTCTTAGCATGATAAAGAAGATTCAAAGAGAGTGAGATGCCAGCTCCTTTCATTCAGTCAGTAGCTTCAATCATTTCTGGACGTTTTTCAATGGCAAAAATCAATGAATATTGTAAATGCACAAACAGTAATTTCTCCGCATTGCAAGGTGCAATTCTGAAATTATTTGCTTTTTCCTGCTCCTCTTAGCATGATAAAGAAGATTGAAAGAGAGTGAGATGCCAGCTCCTTTCATTCAGTCAGTAGCTTCAATCATTTCTGGACGTTTTTCAATGGCAAAAATCAATGAATATTGTAAATGCACAAACAGTAATTTCTCCGCATTGCAAGGTGCAATTCTGAAATTTTTTGCTTTTTCCTGCTCCTCTTAGCATGATAAAGAAGATTCAAAGAGAGTGAGATGCCAGCTCCTTTCATTCAGTCAGTAGCTTCAAACATTTCTGGTATATGAATAACATGATGTTTTTCAATGCCAAAAATCAATGAATATTGTAAATGCACAAACAGTAATTTCTCCGCATTGCAAGGTGCAATTCTGAAATTTTTTGCTTTTTCCTGCTCCTCTTAGCATGATAAAGAAGATTCAAAGAGAGTGAGATGCCAGCTCCTTTCATTCAGTCAGTAGCTTCAATCATTTCTGGACGTTTTTCAATGGCAAAAATCAATGAATATTGTAAATGCACAAACAGTAATTTCTCCGCATTGCAAGGTGCAATTCTGAAATTTTTTGCTTTTTCCTGCTCCTCTTAGCATGATAAAGAAGATTCAAAGAGCGTGAGATGTCAGCTCCTTTCATTCAGTCAGTAGCTTCAAACATTTCTGGTATATGAATAACATGATGTTTTTCAATGGCAAAAATCAATGAATATTGTAAATGCACAAACAGTAATTTCTCCGCATTGCAAGGTGCAATTCTGAAATTTTTTGCTTTTTCCTGCTCCTCTTAGCATGATAAAGAAGATTCAAAGAGAGTGAGATGCCAGCTCCTTTCATTCAGTCAGTAGCTTCAATCATTTCTGGACGTTTTTCAATGGCAAAAATCAATGAATATTGTAAATGCACAAACAGTAATTTCTCCGCATTGCAAGGTGCAATTCTGAAATTTTTTGCTTTTTCCTGCTCCTCTTAGCATGATAAAGAAGATTCAAAGAGAGTGAGATGCCAGCTCCTTTCATTCAGTCAGTAGCTTCAAACATTTCTGGTATATGAATAACATGATGTTTTTCAATGGCAAAAATCAATGAATATTGTAAATGCACAAACAGTAATTTCTCCGCATTGCAAGGTGCAATTCTGAAATTTTTTGCTTTTTCCTGCTCCTCTTAGCATGATAAAGAAGATTCAAAGAGAGTGAGATGCCAGCTCCTTTCATTCAGTCAGTAGCTTCAATCATTTCTGGACGTTTTTCAATGGCAAAAATCAATGAATATTGTAAATGCACAAACAGTAATTTCTCCGCATTGCAAGGTGCAATTCTGAAATGTTTTGCTTTTTCCTGCTCCTCTTAGCATGATAAAGAAGATTCAAAGAGAGTGAGATGCCAGCTACTTTCATTCAGTCAGTAGATTCAATCATTTCTGGACGTTTTTCATTGTTAAAAATCAATGAATATTGTAAATGCACAAACAGTAATTTCTCCACATTGCAAGGTGCAATTCTGAAATTTTTTGCTTTTTCCTGCTCCTCTTAGCATGATAATGAAGATTCAAAGAGAGTGAGATGCCAGCTCCTTTCATTCAGTCAGTAGCTTCAAACATTTCTGGTATATGAATAACATGATGTTTTTCAATAGCAAAAATCAATGAATATTGTAAATGCACAAACAGTAATTTCTCCGCATTGCAAGGTGCAATTCTGAAATTTTTTGCTTTTTCCTGCTCCTCTTAGCATGATAAAGAAGATTCAAAGAGAGTGAGATGCCAGCTCCTTTCATTCAGTCATTAGCTTTAATCATTTCTGGATGTTTTTCAATGGCAAAAATCAATGAATATTGTAAATGCACAAACTGTAATTTCTCCGCATTGCAAGGTGCAATTCTGAAATTTTTTACTTTTTCCTGCTCCTCTTAGCATGATAAAGAAGATTCAAAGAGAGTGAGATGCCAGCTCCTTTCATTCAGTCAGTAGCTTCAATCATTTCTGGACGTTTTTCAATGGCAAAAATCAATGAATATTGTAAATGCACAAACAGTAATTTCTCCGCATTGCAAGGTGCAATTCTGAATTTTTTTGCTTTTTCCCGCTCCTCTTAGCATGATAAAGAAGATTCAAAGAGAGTGAGGTGCCAGCTCCTTTCATTCAGTCAGTAGCTTCAAACATTTCTGGTATATGAATAACATGTTTTTCAATGGCAAAAATCAATGAATATTGTAAATGCACAAACAGTAATTTCTCCGCATTGCAAGGTGCAATTCTGAAATTTTTTGCTTTTTCCTGCTCCTCTTAGCATGATAATGAAGATTCAAAGAGAGTGAGATGCCAGCTCCTTTCATTCAGTCAGTAGCTTCAAACATTTCTGGTATATGAATAACATGATGTTTTTCAATGGCAAAAATGAATGAATATTGTAAATGCACAAACAGTAATTTCTCCGCATTGCAAGGTGCAATTCTGAAATTTTTTGCTTTTTCCTGCTCCTCTTAGCATGATAAAGAAGATTCAAAGAGAGTGAGATGCCAGCTCCTTTCATTCAGTCAGTAGCTTCAATCATTTCTGGATGTTTTTCAATGGCAAAAATCAATGAATATTGTAAATGTACAAACTGTAATTTCTCCGCATTGCAAGGTGCAATTCTGAAATTCTTTACTTTTTCCTGCTCCTCTTAGCATGATAAAGAATATTCAAAGAGAGTGAGATGCCAGCTCCTTTCATTCAGTCAGTAGCTTCAATCATTTCTGGACGTTTTTCAATGGCAAAAATCAATGAATATTGTAAATGCACAAACAGTAATTTCTCCGCATTGCAAGGTGCAATTCTGAAATTTTTTGCTTTTTCCTGCTCCTCTTAGCATGATAAAGAAGATTCAAAGAGAGTGAGATGCCAGCTCCTTTCATTCAGTCAGTACTTTCAATCATTTCTGGACGTTTTTCAATGGCAAAAATCAATGAATATTGTAAATGCACAAACAGCAATTTCTCCGCATTGCAAGGTGCAATTCTGAATTTTTTTGCTTTTTCCCGCTCCTCTTAGCATGATAAAGAAGATTCAAAGAGAGTGAGGTGCCAGCTCCTTTCATTCAGTCAGTAGCTTCAATCATTTCTGGACGTTTTTCAATGGTAAAAATCAATGAATATTGTAAATGCACAAACAGTAATTTCTCCACATTGCAAGGTGCAATTCTGAAATTTTTTGCTTTTCCCTGCTCCTCTTAGCATGATAAAGAAGATTCAAAGAGAGTGAGATGCCAGCTCCTTTCATTCAGTCAGTAGCTTCAAACATTTCTGGTATATGAATAACATGATGTTTTTCAATGGCAAAAATCAATGAATATTGTAAATGCACAAACAGTAATTTCTCCGCATTGCAAGGTGCAATTCTGAAATTTTTTGCTTTTTCCTGCTCCTCTTAGCATGATAAAGAAGATTCAAAGAGAGTGAGATGCCAGCTCCTTTCATTCAGTCAGTAGCTTCAAACATTTCTGGTATATGAATAACATGATGTTTTTCAATGGCAAAAATCAATGAATATTGTAAATGCACAAACAGTAATTTCTCCGCATTGCAAGGTGCAATTCTGAAATTTTTTGCTTTTTCCTGCTCCTCTTAGCATGATAAAGAAGATTCAAAGAGAGTGAGATGCCAGCTCCTTTCATTCAGTCAGTAGCTTCAATCAATTCTGGACGTTTTTCAATGGCAAAAATCAATGAATATTGTAAATGCACAAACAGTAATTTCTCCGCATTGCAAGGTGCAATTCTGAAATTTTTTGCTTTTTCCTGCTCCTCTTAGCATGATAAAGAAGATTCAAAGAGCGTGAGATGTCAGCTCCTTTCATTCAGTCAGTAGCTTCAAACATTTCTGGTATATGAATAACATGATGTTTTTCAATGGCAAAAATCAATGAATATTGTAAATGCACAAACAGTAATTTCTCCGCATTGCAAGGTGCAATTCTGAAATTTTTTGCTTTTTCCTGCTCCTCTTAGCATGATAAAGAAGATTCAAAGAGAGTGAGATGCCAGCTCCTTTCATTCAGTCAGTAGCTTCAATCATTTCTGGACGTTTTTCAATGGCAAAAATCAATGAATATTGTAAATGCACAAACAGTAATTTCTCCGCATTGCAAGGTGCAATTCTGAAATTTTTTGCTTTTTCCTGCTCCTCTTAGCATGATAAAGAAGATTCAAAGAGAGTGAGATGCCAGCTCCTTTCGTTCAGTCAGTAGCTTCAATCATTTCTGGACGTTTTTCAATGGCAAAAATCATTGAATATTATAAATGCACAAACAGTAATTTCTCCGCATTGCAAGGTGCAATTCTGAAATTTTTTACTTTTTCCTGCTCCTCTTAGCATGATAAAGAAGATTCAAAGAGAGTGAGATGCCAGCTCCTTTCATTCAGTCAGTAGCTTCAATCATTTCTGGTATATGAATAACATGATGTTTTTCAATGGCAAAAATCAATGAATATTGTAAATGCACAAACAGTAATTTCTCCGCATTGCAAGGTGCAATTCTGAAATTTTTTGCTTTTTCCTGCTCCTCTTAGCATGATAAACAAGATTCAAAGAGAGTGAGATGCCAGCTCCTTTCATTCAGTCAGTAGCTTCAATCATTTCTGGACGTTTTTCAATGGCAAAAATCAATGAATATTGTAAATGCACAAACAGTAATTTCTCCGCATTGCAAGGTGCAATTCTGAAATTTTTTGCTTTTTCCTGCTCCTCTTAGCATGATAAAGAAGATTCAAAGAGAGTGAGATGCCAGCTCCTTTCATTCAGTCAGTAGCTTCAAACATTTCTGGTATATGAATAACATGATGTTTTTCAATGGCAAAAATCAATGAATATTGTAAATGCACAAACAGTAATTTCTCCGCATTGCAAGGTGCAATTCTGAAATTTTTTGCTTTTTCCTGCTCCTCTTAGCATGATAAAGAAGATTCAAAGAGAGTGAGATGCCAGCTCCTTTCATTCAGTCAGTAGCTTCAATCATTTCTGGACGTTTTTCAATGGCAAAAATCAATGAATATTGTAAATGCACAAACAGTAATTTCTCCGCATTGCAAGGTGCAATTCTGAAATTTTTTGCTTTTTCCTGCTCCTCTTAGCATGATAAAGAAGATTCAAAGAGAGTGAGATGCCAGCTCCTTTCATTCAGTCAGTAGCTTCAATCATTTCTGGACGTTTTTCAATGGCAAAAATCAATGAATATTGTAAATGCACAAACAGTAATTTCTCCGCATTGCAAGGTGCAATTCTGAAATGTTTTGCTTTTTCCTGCTCCTCTTAGCATGGTAAAGAAGATTCAAAGAGAGTGAGATGCCAGCTCCTTTCATTCAGTCAGTAGCTTCAATCATTTCTGGACGTTTTTCAATGGCAAAAATCAATGAATATTGTAAATGCACAAACAGTAATTTCTCCGCATTGCAAGGTGCAATTCTGAAATTTTTTGCTTTTTCCTGCTCCTCTTAGCATGATAAAGAAGATTCAAAGAGAGTGAGATGCCAGCTCCTTTCATTCAGTCAGTAGCTTCAAACATTTCTGGTATATGAATAACATGATGTTTTTCAATGGCAAAAATCAATGAATATTGTAAATGCACAAACAGTAATTTCTCCGCATTGCAAGGTGCAATTCTGAAATTTTTTGCTTTTTCCTGCTCCTCTTAGCATGATAAAGAAGATTCAAAGAGAGTGAGATGCCAGCTCCTTTCATTCAGTCAGTAGCTTCAAACATTTCTGGTATATGAATAACATGATGTTTTTCAATGGCAAAAATCAATGAATATTGTAAATGCACAAACAGTAATTTCTCCGCATTGCAAGGTGCAATTCTGAAATTTTTTGCTTTTTCCTGCTCCTCTTAGCATGATAAAGAAGATTCAAAGAGAGTGAGATGCCAGCTCCTTTCATTCAGTCAGTAGCTTCAATCATTTCTGGACGTTTTTCAATGGCAAAAATCAATGAATATTGTAAATGCACAAACAGTAATTTCTCCGCATTGCAAGGTGCAATTCTGAAATTTTTTGCTTTTTCCTGCTCCTCTTAGCATGATAAAGAAGATTCATAGAGCGTGAGATGTCAGCTCCTTTCATTCAGTCAGTAGCTTCAAACATTTCTGGTATATGAATAACATGATGTTTTTCAATGGCAAAAATCAATGAATATTGTAAATGCACAAACAGTAATTTCTCCGCATTGCAAGGTGCAATTCTGAAATTTTTTGCTTTTTCCTGCTCCTCTTAGCATGATAAAGAAGATTCAAAGAGAGTGAGATGCCAGCTCCTTTCGTTCAGTCAGTAGCTTCAATCATTTCTGGACGTTTTTCAATGGCAAAAATCATTGAATATTATAAATGCACAAACAGTAATTTCTCCGCATTGCAAGGTGCAATTCTGAAATTTTTTACTTTTTCCTGCTCCTCTTAGCATGATAAAGAAGATTCAAAGAGAGTGAGATGCCAGCTCCTTTCATTCAGTCAGTAGCTTCAAACATTTCTGGTATATGAATAACATGATGTTTTTCAATGGCAAAAATCAATGAATATTGTAAATGCACAAACAGTAATTTCTCCGCATTGCAAGGTGCAATTCTGAAATTTTTTGCTTTTTCCTGCTCCTCTTAGCATGATAAAGAAGATTCAAAGAGAGTGAGATGCCAGCTCCTTTCATTCAGTCAGTAGCTTCAATCATTTCTGGACGTTTTTCAATGGCAAAAATCAATGAATATTGTAAATGCACAAACAGTAATTTCTCCGCATTGCAAGGTGCAATTCTGAAATTTTTTGCTTTTTCCTGCTCCTCTTAGCATGATAAAGAAGATTCAAAGAGAGTGAGATGCCAGCTCCTTTCATTCAGTCAGTAGCTTCAATCATTTCTGGACGTTTTTCAATGGCAAAAATCAATGAATATTGTAAATGCACAAACAGTAATTTCTCCGCATTGCAAGGTGCAATTCTGAAATTATTTGCTTTTTCCTGCTCCTCTTAGCATGATAAAGAAGATTGAAAGAGAGTGAGATGCCAGCTCCTTTCATTCAGTCAGTAGCTTCAATCATTTCTGGACGTTTTTCAATGGCAAAAATCAATGAATATTGTAAATGCACAAACAGTAATTTCTCCGCATTGCAAGGTGCAATTCTGAAATTTTTTGCTTTTTCCTGCTCCTCTTAGCATGATAAAGAAGATTCAAAGAGAGTGAGATGCCAGCTCCTTTCATTCAGTCAGTAGCTTCAAACATTTCTGGTATATGAATAACATGATGTTTTTCAATGCCAAAAATCAATGAATATTGTAAATGCACAAACAGTAATTTCTCCGCATTGCAAGGTGCAATTCTGAAATTTTTTGCTTTTTCCTGCTCCTCTTAGCATGATAAAGAAGATTCAAAGAGAGTGAGATGCCAGCTCCTTTCATTCAGTCAGTAGCTTCAATCATTTCTGGACGTTTTTCAATGGCAAAAATCAATGAATATTGTAAATGCACAAACAGTAATTTCTCCGCATTGCAAGGTGCAATTCTGAAATTTTTTGCTTTTTCCTGCTCCTCTTAGCATGATAAAGAAGATTCAAAGAGCGTGAGATGTCAGCTCCTTTCATTCAGTCAGTAGCTTCAAACATTTCTGGTATATGAATAACATGATGTTTTTCAATGGCAAAAATCAATGAATATTGTAAATGCACAAACAGTAATTTCTCCGCATTGCAAGGTGCAATTCTGAAATTTTTTGCTTTTTCCTGCTCCTCTTAGCATGATAAAGAAGATTCAAAGAGAGTGAGATGCCAGCTCCTTTCATTCAGTCAGTAGCTTCAATCATTTCTGGACGTTTTTCAATGGCAAAAATCAATGAATATTGTAAATGCACAAACAGTAATTTCTCCGCATTGCAAGGTGCAATTCTGAAATTTTTTGCTTTTTCCTGCTCCTCTTAGCATGATAAAGAAGATTCAAAGAGAGTGAGATGCCAGCTCCTTTCATTCAGTCAGTAGCTTCAAACATTTCTGGTATATGAATAACATGATGTTTTTCAATGGCAAAAATCAATGAATATTGTAAATGCACAAACAGTAATTTCTCCGCATTGCAAGGTGCAATTCTGAAATTTTTTGCTTTTTCCTGCTCCTCTTAGCATGATAAAGAAGATTCAAAGAGAGTGAGATGCCAGCTCCTTTCATTCAGTCAGTAGCTTCAATCATTTCTGGACGTTTTTCAATGGCAAAAATCAATGAATATTGTAAATGCACAAACAGTAATTTCTCCGCATTGCAAGGTGCAATTCTGAAATGTTTTGCTTTTTCCTGCTCCTCTTAGCATGATAAAGAAGATTCAAAGAGCGTGAGATGTCAGCTCCTTTCATTCAGTCAGTAGCTTCAAACATTTCTGGTATATGAATAACATGATGTTTTTCAAAGGCAAAAATCAATGAATATTGTAAATGCACAAACAGTAATTTCTCCGCATTGCAAGGTGCAATTCTGAAATTATTTGCTTTTTCCTGCTCCTCTTAGCATGATAAAGAAGATTCAAAGAGAGTGAGATGCCAGCTCCTTTCATTCAGTCAGTAGCTTCAATCATTTCTGGACGTTTTTCAATGGCAAAAATCAATGAATATTGTAAATGCACAAACAGTAATTTCTCCGCATTGCAAGGTGCAATTCTGAAATTTTTTGCTTTTTCCTGCTCCTCTTAGCATGATAAAGAAGATTCAAAGAGAGTGAGATGCCAGCTCCTTTCGTTCAGTCAGTAGCTTCAATCATTTCTGGACGTTTTTCAATGGCAAAAATCATTGAATATTATAAATGCACAAACAGTAATTTCTCCGCATTGCAAGGTGCAATTCTGAAATTTTTTACTTTTTCCTGCTCCTCTTAGCATGATAAAGAAGATTCAAAGAGAGTGAGATGCCAGCTCCTTTCATTCAGTCAGTAGCTTCAATCATTTCTGGTATATGAATAACATGATGTTTTTCAATGGCAAAAATCAATGAATATTGTAAATGCACAAACAGTAATTTCTCCGCATTGCAAGGTGCAATTCTGAAATTTTTTGCTTTTTCCTGCTCCTCTTAGCATGATAAACAAGATTCAAAGAGAGTGAGATGCCAGTTCCTTTCATTCAGTCAGTAGCTTCAATCATTTCTGGACGTTTTTCAATGGCAAAAATCAATGAATATTGTAAATGCACAAACAGTAATTTCTCCGCATTGCAAGGTGCAATTCTGAAATTTTTTGCTTTTTCCTGCTCCTCTTAGCATGATAAAGAAGATTCAAAGAGAGTGAGATGCCAGCTACTTTCATTCAGTCAGTAGCTTCAAACATTTCTGGTATATGAATAACATGATGTTTTTCAATGGCAAAAATCAATGAATATTGTAAATGCACAAACAGTAATTTCTCCGCATTGCAAGGTGCAATTCTGAAATTTTTTGCTTTTTCCTGCTCCTCTTAGCATGATAAAGAAGATTCAAAGAGAGTGAGATGCCAGCTCCTTTCATTCAGTCAGTAGCTTCAATCATTTCTGGACGTTTTTCAATGGCAAAAATCAATGAATATTGTAAATGCACAAACAGTAATTTCTCCGCATTGCAAGGTGCAATTCTGAAATTTTTTGCTTTTTCCTGCTCCTCTTAGCATGATAAAGAAGATTCAAAGAGAGTGAGATGCCAGCTCCTTTCATTCAGTCAGTAGCTTCAATCATTTCTGGACGTTTTTCAATGGCAAAAATCAATGAATATTGTAAATGCACAAACAGTAATTTCTCCGCATTGCAAGGTGCAATTCTGAAATTTTTTGCTTTTTCCTGCTCCTCTTAGCATGATAAAGAAGATTCAAAGAGAGTGAGATGCCAGCTCCTTTCATTCAGTCAGTAGCTTCAAACATTTCTGGTATATGAATAACATGATGTTTTTCAATGGCAAAAATCAATGAATATTGTAAATGCACAAACAGTAATTTCTCCGCATTGCAAGGTGCAAGTCTGAAATTTTTTGCTTTTTCCTGCTCCTCTTAGTATGATAAAGAAGATTCAAAGAGAGTGAGATGCCAGCTACTTTCATTCAGTCAGTAGCTTCAATCATTTCTGGACGTTTTTCAATGGTAAAAATCAATGAATATTGTAAATGCACAAACAGTAATTTCTCCACATTGCAAGGTGCAATTCTGAAATTTTTTGCTTTTTCCTGCTCCTCTTAGCATGATAAAGAAGATTCAAAGAGAGTGAGATGCCAGCTCCTTTCATTCAGTCAGTAGCTTCAAACATTTCTGGTATATGAATAACAAGATGTTTTTCAATGGCAAAAATCAATGAATATTGTAAATGCACAAACAGTAATTTCTCCGCATTGCAAGGTGCAATTCTGAAATTTTTTGCTTTTTCCTGCTCCTCTTAGCATGATAAAGAAGATTCAAAGAGAGTGAGATGCCAGCTCCTTTCATTCAGTCAGTAGCTTCAAACATTTCTGGTATATGAATAACATGATGTTTTTCAATGGCAAAAATCAATGAATATTGTAAATGCACAAACAGTAATTTCTCCGCATTGCAAGGTGCAAGTCTGAAATTTTTTGCTTTTTCCTGCTCCTCTTAGTATGATAAAGAAGATTCAAAGAGAGTGAGATGCCAGCTCCTTTCATTCAGTCAGTAGCTTCAATCATTTCTGGATGTTTTTCAATGGCAAAAATCAATGAATATTGTAAATGCACAAACTGTAATTTCTCCGCATTGCAAGGTGCAATTCTGAAATTTTTTACTTTTTCCTGCTCCTCTTAGCATGATAAAGAAGATTCAAAGAGAGTGAGATGCCAGCTCCTTTCATTCAGTCAGTAGCTTCAATCATTTCTGGACGTTTTTCAATGGCAAAAATCAATGAATATTGTAAATGCACAAACAGTAATTTCTCCGCATTGCAAGGTGCAATTCTGAAATTATTTGCTTTTTCCTGCTCCTCTTAGCATGATAAAGAAGATTCAAAGAGAGTGAGATGCCAGCTCCTTTCATTCAGTCAGTAGCTTCAATCATTTCTGGACGTTTTTCAATGGCAAAAATCAATGAATATTGTAAATGCACAAACAGTAATTTCTCCGCATTGCAAGGTGCAATTCTGAAATTTTTTGCTTTTACCTGCTCCTCTTAGCATGATAAAGAAGATTCAAAGAGAGTGAGATGCCAGCTCCTTTCGTTCAGTCAGTAGCTTCAATCATTTCTGGACGTTTTTCAATGGCAAAAATCATTGAATATTATAAATGCACAAACAGTAATTTCTCCGCATTGCAAGGTGCAATTCTGAAATTTTTTACTTTTTCCTGCTCCTCTTAGCATGATAAAGAAGATTCAAAGAGAGTGAGATGCCAGCTCCTTTTATTCAGTCAGTAGCTTCAATCATTTCTGGTATATGAATAACATGATGTTTTTCAATGGCAAAAATCAATGAATATTGTAAATGCACAAACAGTAATTTCTCCGCATTGCAAGGTGCAATTCTGAAATTTTTTGCTTTTTCCTGCTCCTCTTAGCATGATAAACAAGATTCAAAGAGAGTGAGATGCCAGCTCCTTTCATTCAGTCAGTAGCTTCAATCATTTCTGGACGTTTTTCAATGGCAAAAATCAATGAATATTGTAAATGCACAAACAGTAATTTCTCCGCATTGCAAGGTGCAATTCTGAAATTTTTTGCTTTTTCCTGCTCCTCTTAGCATGATAAAGAAGATTCAAAGAGAGTGAGATGCCAGCTCCTTTCATTCAGTCAGTAGCTTCAAACATTTCTGGTATATGAATAACATGATGTTTTTCAATGGCAAAAATCAATGAATATTGTAAATGCACAAACAGTAATTTCTCCGCATTGCAAGGTGCAATTCTGAAATTTTTTGCTTTTTCCTGCTCCTCTTAGCATGATAAAGAAGATTCAAAGAGAGTGAGATGCCAGCTCCTTTCATTCAGTCAGTAGCTTCAATCATTTCTGGACGTTTTTCAATGGCAAAAATCAATGAATATTGTAAATGCACAAACAGTAATTTCTCCGCATTGCAAGGTGCAATTCTGAAATTTTTTGCTTTTTCCTGCTCCTCTTAGCATGATAAAGAAGATTCAAAGAGAGTGAGATGCCAGCTCCTTTCATTCAGTCAGTAGCTTCAATCATTTCTGGACGTTTTTCAATGGCAAAAATCAATGAATATTGTAAATGCACAAACAGTAATTTCTCCGCATTGCAAGGTGCAATTCTGAAATTTTTTGCTTTTTCCTGCTCCTCTTAGCATGATAAAGAAGATTCAAAGAGAGTGAGATGCCAGCTCCTTTCATTCAGTCAGTAGCTTCAAACATTTCTGGTATATGAATAACATGATGTTTTTCAATGGCAAAAATCAATGAATATTGTAAATGCACAAACAGTAATTTCTCCGCATTGCAAGGTGCAAGTCTGAAATTTTTTGCTTTTTCCTGCTCCTCTTAGTATGATAAAGAAGATTCAAAGAGAGTGAGATGCCAGCTACTTTCATTCAGTCAGTAGCTTCAATCATTTCTGGACGTTTTTCAATGGTAAAAATCAATGAATATTGTAAATGCACAAACAGTAATTTCTCCACATTGCAAGGTGCAATTCTGAAATTTTTTGCTTTTTCCTGCTCCTCTTAGCATGATAAAGAAGATTCAAAGAGAGTGAGATGCCAGCTCCTTTCATTCAGTCAGTAGCTTCAAACATTTCTGGTATATGAATAACATGATGTTTTTCAATGGCAAAAATCAATGAATATTGTAAATGCACAAACAGTAATTTCTCCGCATTGCAAGGTGCAATTCTGAAATTTTTTGCTTTTTCCTGCTCCTCTTAGCATGATAAAGAAGATTCAAAGAGAGTGAGATGCCAGCTCCTTTCATTCAGTCAGTAGCTTCAAACATTTCTGGTATATGAATAACATGATGTTTTTCAATGGCAAAAATCAATGAATATTGTAAATGCACAAACAGTAATTTCTCCGCATTGCAAGGTGCAAGTCTGAAATTTTTTGCTTTTTCCTGCTCCTCTTAGTATGATAAAGAAGATTCAAAGAGAGTGAGATGCCAGCTCCTTTCATTCAGTCAGTAGCTTCAATCATTTCTGGATGTTTTTCAATGGCAAAAATCAATGAATATTGTAAATGCACAAACAGTAATTTCTCCGCATTGCAAGGTGCAATTCTGAAATTTTTTACTTTTTCCTGCTCCTCTTAGCATGATAAAGAAGATTCAAAGAGAGTGAGATGCCAGCTCCTTTCATTCAGTCAGTAGCTTCAATCATTTCTGGAGTTTTTCAATGGCAAAAATCAATGAATATTGTAAATGCACAAACAGTAATTTCTCCGCATTGCAAGGTGCAATTCTGAAATTTTTTGCTTTTTCCTGCTCCTCTTAGCATGATAAAGAAGATTCAAAGAGAGTGAGATGCCAGCTCCTTTCATTCAGTCAGTACTTTCAATCATTTCTGGACGTTTTTCAATGGCAAAAATCAATGAATATTGTAAATGCACAAACAGTAATTTCTCCGCATTGCAAGGTGCAATTCTGAATTTTTTTGCTTTTTCCCGCTCCTCTTAGCATGATAAAGAAGATTCAAAGAGAGTGAGGTGCCAGCTCCTTTCATTCAGTCAGTAGCTTCAAACATTTCTGGTATATGAATAACATGTTTTTCAATGGCAAAAATCAATGAATATTGTAAATGCACAAACAGTAATTTCTCCGCATTGCAAGGTGCAATTCTGAAATTTTTTGCTTTTTCCTGCTCCTCTTAGCATGATAATGAAGATTCAAAGAGAGTGAGATGCCAGCTCCTTTCATTCAGTCAGTAGCTTCAAACATTTCTGGTATATGAATAACATGATGTTTTTCAATGGCAAAAATCAATGAATATTGTAAATGCACAAACAGTAATTTCTCCGCATTGCAAGGTGCAATTCTGAAATTTTTTGCTTTTTCCTGCTCCTCTTAGCATGATAAAGAAGATTCAAAGAGAGTGAGATGCCAGCTCCTTTCATTCAGTCAGTAGCTTCAATCATTTCTGGATGTTTTTCAATGGCAAAAATCAATGAATATTGTAAATGCACAAACTGTAATTTCTCCGCATTGCAAGGTGCAATTCTGAAATTTTTTACTTTTTCCTGCTCCTCTTAGCATGATAAAGAAGATTCAAAGAGAGTGAGATGCCAGCTCCTTTCATTCAGTCAGTAGCTTCAATCATTTCTGGACGTTTTTCAATGGCAAAAATCAATGAATATTGTAAATGCACAAACAGTAATTTCTCCGCATTGCAAGGTGCAATTCTGAAATTTTTTGCTTTTTCCTGCTCCTCTTAGCATGATAAAGAAGATTCAAAGAGAGTGAGATGCCAGCTCCTTTCATTCAGTCAGTACTTTCAATCATTTCTGGACGTTTTTCAATGGCAAAAATCAATGAATATTGTAAATGCACAAACAGTAATTTCTCTGCATTGCAAGGTGCAATTCTGAATTTTTTTGCTTTTTCCCGCTCCTCTTAGCATGATAAAGAAGATTCAAAGAGAGTGAGGTGCCAGCTCCTTTCATTCAGTCAGTAGCTTCAAACATTTCTGGTATATGAATAACATGTTTTTCAAAGGCAAAAATCAATGAATATTGTAAATGCACAAACAGTAATTTCTCCGCATTGCAAGGTGCAATTCTGAAATTTTTTGCTTTTTCCTGCTCCGCTTAGCATGATAAAGAAGATTCAAAGAGAGTGAGATGCCAGCTCCTTTCATTCAGTCAGTAGCTTCAAACATTTCTGGTATATGAATAACATGATGTTTTTCAATGTCAAAAATCAATGAATATTGTAAATGCACAAACAGTAATTTCTCCGCATTGCAAGGTGCAAGTCTGAAATTTTTTGCTTTTTCCTGCTCCTCTTAGCATGATAAAGAAGATTCAAAGAGAGTGAGATGCCAGCTACTTTTATTCAGTCAGTAGCTTCAATCATTTCTGGACGTTTTTCAATGGTAAAAATCAATGAATATTGTAAATGCACAGTAATTTCTCCACATTGCAAGGTGCAATTCTGAAATTTTTTGCTTTTTCCTGCTCCTCTTAGCATGATAAAGAAGATTCAAAGAGAGTGAGATGCCAGCTCCTTTCATTCAGTCAGTAGCTTCAAACATTTCTGGTATATGAATAACATGATGTTTTTCAATGGCAAAAATCAATGAATATTGTAAATGCACAAACAGTAATTTCTCCGCATTGCAAGGTGCAATTCTGAAATTTTTTGCTTTTTCCTGCTCCTCTTAGCATGATAAAGAAGATTCAAAGAGAGTGAGATGCCAGCTCCTTTCATTCAGTCAGTAGCTTCAAACATTTCTGGTATATGAATAACATGATGTTTTTAAATGGCAAAAATCAATGAATATTGTAAATGCACAAACAGTAATTTCTCCGCATTGCAAGGTGCAATTCTGAAATTTTTTGCTTTTTCCTGCTCCTCTTAGCATGATAAAGAAGATTCAAAGAGAGTGAGATGCCAGCTCCTTTCATTCAGTCAGTAGCTTCAATCATTTCTGGACGTTTTTCAATGGCAAAAATCAATGAATATTGTAAATGCACAAACAGTAATTTCTCTGCATTGCAAGGTGCAATTCTGAAATTTTTTGCTTTTTCCTGCTCCTCTTAGCATGATAAAGAAGATTCAAAGAGAGTGAGATGTCAGCTCCTTTCATTCAGTCAGTAGCTTCAAACATTTCTGGTATATGAATAACATGATGTTTTTCAATGGCAAAAATCAATGAATATTGTAAATGCACAAACAGTAATTTCTCCGCATTGCAAGGTGCAATTCTGAAATTTTTTGCTTTTTCCTGCTCCTCTTAGCATGATAAAGAAGATTCAAAGAGAGTGAGATGCCAGCTCCTTTCATTCAGTCAGTAGCTTCAATCATTTCTGGACGTTTTTCAATGGCAAAAATCAATGAATATTGTAAATGCACAAACAGTAATTTCTCTGCATTGCAAGGTGCAATACTGAAATTTTTTGCTTTTTCCTGCTCCTCTTAGCATGATAAAGAAGATTCAAAGAGAGTGAGATGCCAGCTCCTTTCGTTCAGTCAGTAGCTTCAATCATTTCTGGACGTTTTTCAATGGCAAAAATCATTGAATATTATAAATGCACAAACAGTAATTTCTCCGCATTGCAAGGTGCAATTCTGAAATTTTTTACTTTTTCCTGCTCCTCTTAGCATGATAAAGAAGATTCAAAGAGAGTGAGATGCCAGCTCCTTTCATTCAGTCAGTAGCTTCAATCATTTCTGGACGTTTTTCAATGGCAAAAATCAATGAATATTGTAAATGCACAAACAGTAATTTCTCCGCATTGCAAGGTGCAATTCTGAAATTTTTTGCTTTTTCCTGCTCCTCTTAGCATGATAAAGAAGATTCAAAGAGAGTGAGATGCCAGCTCCTTTCATTCAGTCAGTAGCTTCAAACATTTCTGGTATATGAATAACATGATGTTTTTCAATGGCAAAAATCAATGAATATTGTAAATGCACAAACAGTAATTTCTCCGCATTGCAAGGTGCAATTCTGAAATTTTTTGCTTTTTCCTGCTCCTCTTAGCATGATAAAGAAGATTCAAAGAGAGTGAGATGCCAGCTCCTTTCATTCAGTCAGTAGCTTCAATCATTTCTGGATGTTTTTCAATGGCAAAAATCAATGAATATTGTAAATGCACAAACTGTAATTTCTCCGCATTGCAAGGTGCAATTCTGAAATTTTTTGCTTTTTCCTGCTCCTCTTAGCATGATAAAGAAGATTCAAAGAGAGTGAGATGCCAGCTCCTTTCATTCAGTCAGTAGCTTCAATCATTTCTGGACGTTTTTCAATGGCAAAAATCAATGAATATTGTAAATGCACAAACAGTAATTTCTCCACATTGCAAGGTGCAATTCTGAAATTTTTTGCTTTTTCCTGCTCCTCTTAGCATGATAAAGAAGATTCAAAGAGAGTGAGATGCCAGCTCCTTTCATTCAGTCAGTAGCTTCAAACATTTCTGGTATATGAATAACAAGATGTTTTTCAATGGCAAAAATCAATGAATATTGTAAATGCACAAACAGTAATTTCTCCGCATTGCAAGGTGCAATTCTGAAATTTTTTGCTTTTTCCTGCTCCTCTTAGCATGATAAAGAAGATTCAAAGAGAGTGAGATGCCAGCTCCTTTCATTCAGTCAGTAGCTTCAAACATTTCTGGTATATGAATAACATGATGTTTTTCAATGGCAAAAATCAATGAATATTGTAAATGCACAAACAGTAATTTCTCCGCATTGCAAGGTGCAAGTCTGAAATTTTTTGCTTTTTCCTGCTCCTCTTAGTATGATAAAGAAGATTCAAAGAGAGTGAGATGCCAGCTCCTTTCATTCAGTCAGTAGCTTCAATCATTTCTGGATGTTTTTCAATGGCAAAAATCAATGAATATTGTAAATGCACAAACTGTAATTTCTCCGCATTGCAAGGTGCAATTCTGAAATTTTTTACTTTTTCCTGCTCCTCTTAGCATGATAAAGAAGATTCAAAGAGAGTGAGATGCCAGCTCCTTTCATTCAGTCAGTAGCTTCAATCATTTCTGGACGTTTTTCAATGGCAAAAATCAATGAATATTGTAAATGCACAAACAGTAATTTCTCCGCATTGCAAGGTGCAATTCTGAAATTATTTGCTTTTTCCTGCTCCTCTTAGCATGATAAAGAAGATTCAAAGAGAGTGAGATGCCAGCTCCTTTCATTCAGTCAGTAGCTTCAATCATTTCTGGATGTTTTTCAATGGCAAAAATCAATGAATATTGTAAATGCACAAACTGTAATTTCTCCGCATTGCAAGGTGCAATTCTGAAATTTTTTACTTTTTCCTGCTCCTCTTAGCATGATAAAGAAGATTCAAAGAGAGTGAGATGCCAGCTCCTTTCATTCAGTCAGTAGCTTCAATCATTTCTGGACGTTTTTCAATGGCAAAAATCAATGAATATTGTAAATGCACAAACAGTAATTTCTCCGCATTGCAAGGTGCAATTCTGAAATTTTTTGCTTTTTCCTGCTCCTCTTAGCATGATAAAGAAGATTCAAAGAGAGTGAGATGCCAGCTCCTTTCATTCAGTCAGTACTTTCAATCATTTCTGGACGTTTTTCAATGGCAAAAATCAATGAATATTGTAAATGCACAAACAGTAATTTCTCCGCATTGCAAGGTGCAATTCTGAATTTTTTTGCTTTTTCCCGCTCCTCTTAGCATGATAAAGAAGATTCAAAGAGAGTGAGGTGCCAGCTCCTTTCATTCAGTCAGTAGCTTCAAACATTTCTGGTATATGAATAACATGTTTTTCAAAGGCAAAAATCAATGAATATTGTAAATGCACAAACAGTAATTTCTCCGCATTGCAAGGTGCAATTCTGAAATTTTTTGCTTTTTCCTGCTCCGCTTAGCATGATAAAGAAGATTCAAAGAGAGTGAGATGCCAGCTCCTTTCATTCAGTCAGTAGCTTCAAACATTTCTGGTATATGAATAACATGATGTTTTTCAATGTCAAAAATCAATGAATATTGTAAATGCACAAACAGTAATTTCTCCGCATTGCAAGGTGCAAGTCTGAAATTTTTTGCTTTTTCCTGCTCCTCTTAGCATGATAAAGAAGATTCAAAGAGAGTGAGATGCCAGCTACTTTCATTCAGTCAGTAGCTTCAATCATTTCTGGACGTTTTTCAATGGTAAAAATCAATGAATATTGTAAATGCACAGTAATTTCTCCACATTGCAAGGTGCAATTCTGAAATTTTTTGCTTTTTCCTGCTCCTCTTAGCATGATAAAGAAGATTCAAAGAGAGTGAGATGCCAGCTCCTTTCATTCAGTCAGTAGCTTCAAACATTTCTGGTATATGAATAACATGATGTTTTTCAATGGCAAAAATCAATGAATATTGTAAATGCACAAACAGTAATTTCTCCGCATTGCAAGGTGCAATTCTGAAATTTTTTGCTTTTTCCTGCTCCTCTTAGCATGATAAAGAAGATTCAAAGAGAGTGAGATGCCAGCTCCTTTCATTCAGTCAGTAGCTTCAAACATTTCTGGTATATGAATAACATGATGTTTTTCAATGGCAAAAATCAATGAATATTGTAAATGCACAAACAGTAATTTCTCCGCATTGCAAGGTGCAATTCTGAAATTTTTTGCTTTTTCCTGCTCCTCTTAGCATGATAAAGAAGATTCAAAGAGAGTGAGATGCCAGCTCCTTTCATTCAGTCAGTAGCTTCAATCATTTCTGGACGTTTTTCAATGGCAAAAATCAATGAATATTGTAAATGCACAAACAGTAATTTCTCTGCATTGCAAGGTGCAATTCTGAAATTTTTTGCTTTTTCCTGCTCCTCTTAGCATGATAAAGAAGATTCAAAGAGAGTGAGATGTCAGCTCCTTTCATTCAGTCAGTAGCTTCAAACATTTCTGGTATATGAATAACATGATGTTTTTCAATGGCAAAAATCAATGAATATTGTAAATGCACAAACAGTAATTTCTCCGCATTGCAAGGTGCAATTCTGAAATTTTTTGCTTTTTCCTGCTCCTCTTAGCATGATAAAGAAGATTCAAAGAGAGTGAGATGCCAGCTCCTTTCATTCAGTCAGTAGCTTCAATCATTTCTGGACGTTTTTCAATGGCAAAAATCAATGAATATTGTAAATGCACAAACAGTAATTTCTCTGCATTGCAAGGTGCAATACTGAAATTTTTTGCTTTTTCCTGCTCCTCTTAGCATGATAAAGAAGATTCAAAGAGAGTGAGATGCCAGCTCCTTTCGTTCAGTCAGTAGCTTCAATCATTTCTGGACGTTTTTCAATGGCAAAAATCATTGAATATTATAAATGCACAAACAGTAATTTCTCCGCATTGCAAGGTGCAATTCTGAAATTTTTTACTTTTTCCTGCTCCTCTTAGCATGATAAAGAAGATTCAAAGAGAGTGAGATGCCAGCTCCTTTCATTCAGTCAGTAGCTTCAATCATTTCTGGACGTTTTTCAATGGCAAAAATCAATGAATATTGTAAATGCACAAACAGTAATTTCTCCGCATTGCAAGGTGCAATTCTGAAATTTTTTGCTTTTTCCTGCTCCTCTTAGCATGATAAAGAAGATTCAAAGAGAGTGAGATGCCAGCTCCTTTCATTCAGTCAGTAGCTTCAAACATTTCTGGTATATGAATAACATGATGTTTTTCAATGGCAAAAATCAATGAATATTGTAAATGCACAAACAGTAATTTCTCCGCATTGCAAGGTGCAATTCTGAAATTTTTTGCTTTTTCCTGCTCCTCTTAGCATGATAAAGAAGATTCAAAGAGAGTGAGATGCCAGCTCCTTTCATTCAGTCAGTAGCTTCAATCATTTCTGGATGTTTTTCAATGGCAAAAATCAATGAATATTGTAAATGCACAAACTGTAATTTCTCCGCATTGCAAGGTGCAATTCTGAAATTTTTTGCTTTTTCCTGCTCCTCTTAGCATGATAAAGAAGATTCAAAGAGAGTGAGATGCCAGCTCCTTTCATTCAGTCAGTAGCTTCAATCATTTCTGGACGTTTTTCAATGGCAAAAATCAATGAATATTGTAAATGCACAAACAGTAATTTCTCCACATTGCAAGGTGCAATTCTGAAATTTTTTGCTTTTTCCTGCTCCTCTTAGCATGATAAAGAAGATTCAAAGAGAGTGAGATGCCAGCTCCTTTCATTCAGTCAGTAGCTTCAAACATTTCTGGTATATGAATAACAAGATGTTTTTCAATGGCAAAAATCAATGAATATTGTAAATTCACAAACAGTAATTTCTCCGCATTGCAAGGTGCAATTCTGAAATTTTTTGCTTTTTCCTGCTCCTCTTAGCATGATAAAGAAGATTCAAAGAGAGTGAGATGCCAGCTCCTTTCATTCAGTCAGTAGCTTCAAACATTTCTGGTATATGAATAACATGATGTTTTTCAATGGCAAAAATCAATGAATATTGTAAATGCACAAACAGTAATTTCTCCGCATTGCAAGGTGCAAGTCTGAAATTTTTTGCTTTTTCCTGCTCCTCTTAGTATGATAAAGAAGATTCAAAGAGAGTGAGATGCCAGCTCCTTTCATTCAGTCAGTAGCTTCAATCATTTCTGGATGTTTTTCAATGGCAAAAATCAATGAATATTGTAAATGCACAAACTGTAATTTCTCCGCATTGCAAGGTGCAATTCTGAAATTTTTTACTTTTTCCTGCTCCTCTTAGCATGATAAAGAAGATTCAAAGAGAGTGAGATGCCAGCTCCTTTCATTCAGTCAGTAGCTTCAATCATTTCTGGACGTTTTTCAATGGCAAAAATCAATGAATATTGTAAATGCACAAACAGTAATTTCTCCGCATTGCAAGGTGCAATTCTGAAATTATTTGCTTTTTCCTGCTCCTCTTAGCATGATAAAGAAGATTCAAAGAGAGTGAGATGCCAGCTCCTTTCATTCAGTCAGTAGCTTCAATCATTTCTGGACGTTTTTCAATGGCAAAAATCAATGAATATTGTAAATGCACAAACAGTAATTTCTCCGCATTGCAAGGTGCAATTCTGAAATTTTTTGCTTTTTCCTGCTCCTCTTAGCATGATAAAGAAGATTCAAAGAGAGTGAGATGCCAGCTCCTTTCGTTCAGTCAGTAGCTTCAATCATTTCTGGACGTTTTTCAATGGCAAAAATCATTGAATATTATAAATGCACAAACAGTAATTTCTCCGCATTGCAAGGTGCAATTCTGAAATTTTTTACTTTTTCCTGCTCCTCTTAGCATGATAAAGAAGATTCAAAGAGAGTGAGATGCCAGCTCCTTTTATTCAGTCAGTAGCTTCAATCATTTCTGGTATATGAATAACATGATGTTTTTCAATGGCAAAAATCAATGAATATTGTAAATGCACAAACAGTAATTTCTCCGCATTGCAAGGTGCAATTCTGAAATTTTTTGCTTTTTCCTGCTCCTCTTAGCATGATAAACAAGATTCAAAGAGAGTGAGATGCCAGCTCCTTTCATTCAGTCAGTAGCTTCAATCATTTCTGGACGTTTTTCAATGGCAAAAATCAATGAATATTGTAAATGCACAAACAGTAATTTCTCCGCATTGCAAGGTGCAATTCTGAAATTTTTTGCTTTTTCCTGCTCCTCTTAGCATGATAAAGAAGATTCAAAGAGAGTGAGATGCCAGCTCCTTTCATTCAGTCAGTAGCTTCAAACATTTCTGGTATATGAATAACATGATGTTTTTCAATGGCAAAAATCAATGAATATTGTAAATGCACAAACAGTAATTTCTCCGCATTGCAAGGTGCAATTCTGAAATTTTTTGCTTTTTCCTGCTCCTCTTAGCATGATAAAGAAGATTCAAAGAGAGTGAGATGCCAGCTCCTTTCATTCAGTCAGTAGCTTCAATCATTTCTGGACGTTTTTCAATGGCAAAAATCAATGAATATTGTAAATGCACAAACAGTAATTTCTCCGCATTGCAAGGTGCAATTCTGAAATTTTTTGCTTTTTCCTGCTCCTCTTAGCATGATAAAGAAGATTCAAAGAGAGTGAGATGCCAGCTCCTTTCATTCAGTCAGTAGCTTCAATCATTTCTGGACGTTTTTCAATGGCAAAAATCAATGAATATTGTAAATGCACAAACAGTAATTTCTCCGCATTGCAAGGTGCAATTCTGAAATTTTTTGCTTTTTCCTGCTCCTCTTAGCATGATAAAGAAGATTCAAAGAGAGTGAGATGCCAGCTCCTTTCATTCAGTCAGTAGCTTCAAACATTTCTGGTATATGAATAACATGATGTTTTTCAATGGCAAAAATCAATGAATATTGTAAATGCACAAACAGTAATTTCTCCGCATTGCAAGGTGCAAGTCTGAAATTTTTTGCTTTTTCCTGCTCCTCTTAGTATGATAAAGAAGATTCAAAGAGAGTGAGATGCCAGCTCCTTTCATTCAGTCAGTAGCTTCAATCATTTCTGGACGTTTTTCAATGGCAAAAATCAATGAATATTGTAAATGCACAAACAGTAATTTCTCCGCATTGCAAGGTGCAATTCTGAAATTTTTTGCTTTTTCCTGCTCCTCTTAGCATGATAAAGAAGATTCAAAGAGAGTGAGATGCCAGCTCCTTTCATTCAGTCAGTAGCTTCAAACATTTCTGGTATATGAATAACATGATGTTTTTCAATGGCAAAAATCAATGAATATTGTAAATGCACAAACAGTAATTTCTCCGCATTGCAAGGTGCAATTCTGAAATTTTTTGCTTTTTCCTGCTCCTCTTAGCATGATAAAGAAGATTCAAAGAGAGTGAGATGCCAGCTCCTTTCATTCAGTCAGTAGCTTCAATCATTTCTGGATGTTTTTCAATGGCAAAAATCAATGAATATTGTAAATGCACAAACTGTAATTTCTCCGCATTGCAAGGTGCAATTCTGAAATTTTTTGCTTTTTCCTGCTCCTCTTAGCATGATAAAGAAGATTCAAAGAGAGTGAGATGCCAGCTCCTTTCATTCAGTCAGTAGCTTCAATCATTTCTGGACGTTTTTCAATGGCAAAAATCAATGAATATTGTAAATGCACAAACAGTAATTTCTCCACATTGCAAGGTGCAATTCTGAAATTTTTTGCTTTTTCCTGCTCCTCTTAGCATGATAAAGAAGATTCAAAGAGAGTGAGATGCCAGCTCCTTTCATTCAGTCAGTAGCTTCAAACATTTCTGGTATATGAATAACAAGATGTTTTTCAATGGCAAAAATCAATGAATATTGTAAATGCACAAACAGTAATTTCTCCGCATTGCAAGGTGCAATTCTGAAATTTTTTGCTTTTTCCTGCTCCTCTTAGCATGATAAAGAAGATTCAAAGAGAGTGAGATGCCAGCTCCTTTCATTCAGTCAGTAGCTTCAAACATTTCTGGTATATGAATAACATGATGTTTTTCAATGGCAAAAATCAATGAATATTGTAAATGCGCAAACAGTAATTTCTCCGCATTGCAAGGTGCAAGTCTGAAATTTTTTGCTTTTTCCTGCTCCTCTTAGTATGATAAAGAAGATTCAAAGAGAGTGAGATGCCAGCTCCTTTCATTCAGTCAGTAGCTTCAATCATTTCTGGATGTTTTTCAATGGCAAAAATCAAAGAATATTGTAAATGCACAAACTGTAATTTCTCCGCATTGCAAGGTGCAATTCTGAAATTTTTTACTTTTTCCTGCTCCTCTTAGCATGATAAAGAAGATTCAAAGAGAGTGAGATGCCAGCTCCTTTCATTCAGTCAGTAGCTTCAATCATTTCTGGACGTTTTTCAATGGCAAAAATCAATGAATATTGTAAATGCACAAACAGTAATTTCTCCGCATTGCAAGGTGCAATTCTGAAATTATTTGCTTTTTCCTGCTCCTCTTAGCATGATAAAGAAGATTCAAAGAGAGTGAGATGCCAGCTCCTTTCATTCAGTCAGTAGCTTCAATCATTTCTGGACGTTTTTCAATGGCAAAAATCAATGAATATTGTAAATGCACAAACAGTAATTTCTCCGCATTGCAAGGTGCAATTCTGAAATTTTTTGCTTTTTCCTGCTCCTCTTAGCATGATAAAGAAGATTCAAAGAGAGTGAGATGCCAGCTCCTTTCGTTCAGTCAGTAGCTTCAATCATTTCTGGACGTTTTTCAATGGCAAAAATCATTGAATATTATAAATGCACAAACAGTAATTTCTCCGCATTGCAAGGTGCAATTCTGAAATTTTTTACTTTTTCCTGCTCCTCTTAGCATGATAAAGAAGATTCAAAGAGAGTGAGATGCCAGCTCCTTTTATTCAGTCAGTAGCTTCAATCATTTCTGGTATATGAATAACATGATGTTTTTCAATGGCAAAAATCAATGAATATTGTAAATGCACAAACAGTAATTTCTCCGCATTGCAAGGTGCAATTCTGAAATTTTTTGCTTTTTCCTGCTCCTATTAGCATGATAAACAAGATTCAAAGAGAGTGAGATGCCAGCTCCTTTCATTCAGTCAGTAGCTTCAATCATTTCTGGACGTTTTTCAATGGCAAAAATCAATGAATATTGTAAATGCACAAACAGTAATTTCTCCGCATTGCAAGGTGCAATTCTGAAATTTTTTGCTTTTTCCTGCTCCTCTTAGCATGATAAAGAAGATTCAAAGAGAGTGAGATGCCAGCTCCTTTCATTCAGTCAGTAGCTTCAAACATTTCTGGTATATGAATAACATGATGTTTTTCAATGGCAAAAATCAATGAATATTGTAAATACACAAACAGTAATTTCTCCGCATTGCAAGGTGGAATTCTGAAATTTTTTGCTTTTTCCTGCTCCTCTTAGCATGATAAAGAAGATTCAAAGAGAGTGAGATGCCAGCTCCTTTCATTCAGTCAGTAGCTTCAATCATTTCTGGACGTTTTTCAATGGCAAAAATCAATGAATATTGTAAATGCACAAACAGTAATTTCTCCGCATTGCAAGGTGCAATTCTGAAATTTTTTGCTTTTTCCTGCTCCTCTTAGCATGATAAAGAAGATTCAAAGAGAGTGAGATGCCAGCTCCTTTCATTCAGTCAGTAGCTTCAATCATTTCTGGACGTTTTTCAATGGCAAAAATCAATGAATATTGTAAATGCACAAACAGTAATTTCTCCGCATTGCAAGGTGCAATTCTGAAATTTTTTGCTTTTTCCTGCTCCTCTTAGCATGATAAAGAAGATTCAAAGAGAGTGAGATGCCAGCTCCTTTCATTCAGTCAGTAGCTTCAAACATTTCTGGTATATGAATAACATGATGTTTTTCAATGGCAAAAATCAATGAATATTGTAAATGCACAAACAGTAATTTCTCCGCATTGCAAGGTGCAAGTCTGAAATTTTTTGCTTTTTCCTGCTCCTCTTAGTATGATAAAGAAGATTCAAAGAGAGTGAGATGCCAGCTACTTTCATTCAGTCAGTAGCTTCAATCATTTCTGGACGTTTTTCAATGGTAAAAATCAATGAATATTGTAAATGCACAAACAGTAATTTCTCCACATTGCAAGGTGCAATTCTGAAATTTTTTGCTTTTTCCTGCTCCTCTTAGCATGATAAAGAAGATTCAAAGAGAGTGAGATGCCAGCTCCTTTCATTCAGTCAGTAGCTTCAAACATTTCTGGTATATGAATAACATGATGTTTTTCAATGGCAAAAATCAATGAATATTGTAAATGCACAAACAGTAATTTCTCCGCATTGCAAGGTGCAAGTCTGAAATTTTTTGCTTTTTCCTGCTCCTCTTAGTATGATAAAGAAGATTCAAAGAGAGTGAGATGCCAGCTCCTTTCATTCAGTCAGTAGCTTCAATCATTTCTGGATGTTTTTCAATGGCAAAAATCAATGAATATTGTAAATGCACAAACTGTAATTTCTCCGCATTGCAAGGTGCAATTCTGAAATTTTTTACTTTTTCCTGCTCCTCTTAGCATGATAAAGAAGATTCAAAGAGAGTGAGATGCCAGCTCCTTTCATTCAGTCAGTAGCTTCAATCATTTCTGGACGTTTTTCAATGGCAAAAATCAATGAATATTGTAAATGCACAAACAGTAATTTCTCCGCATTGCAAGGTGCAATTCTGAAATTTTTTGCTTTTTCCTGCTCCTCTTAGCATGATAAAGAAGATTCAAAGAGAGTGAGATGCCAGCTCCTTCCATTCAGTCAGTACTTTCAATCATTTCTGGACGTTTTTCAATGGCAAAAATCAATGAATATTGTAAATGCACAAACAGTAATTTCTCCGCATTGCAAGGTGCAATTCTGAATTTTTTTGCTTTTTCCCGCTCCTCTTAGCATGATAAAGAAGATTCAAAGAGAGTGAGGTGCCAGCTCCTTTCATTCAGTCAGTAGCTTCAAACATTTCTGGTATATGAATAACATGTTTTTCAATGGCAAAAATCAATGAATATTGTAAATGCACAAACAGTAATTTCTCCGCATTGCAAGGTGCAATTCTGAAATTTTTTGCTTTTTCCTGCTCCGCTTAGCATGATAAAGAAGATTCAAAGAGAGTGAGATGCCAGCTCCTTTCATTCAGTCAGTAGCTTCAAACATTTCTGGTATATGAATAACATGATGTTTTTCAATGTCAAAAATCAATGAATATTGTAAATGCACAAACAGTAATTTCTCCGCATTGCAAGGTGCAAGTCTGAAATTTTTTGCTTTTTCCTGCTCCTCTTAGCATGATAAAGAAGATTCAAAGAGAGTGAGATGCCAGCTACTTTCATTCAGTCAGTAGCTTCAATCATTTCTGGACGTTTTTCAATGGTAAAAATCAATGAATATTGTAAATGCACAGTAATTTCTCCACATTGCAAGGTGCAATTCTGAAATTTTTTGCTTTTTCCTGCTCCTCTTAGCATGATAAAGAAGATTCAAAGAGAGTGAGATGCCAGCTCCTTTCATTCAGTCAGTAGCTTCAAACATTTCTGGTATATGAATAACATGATGTTTTTCAATGGCAAAAATCAATGAATATTGTAAATGCACAAACAGTAATTTCTCCGCATTGCAAGGTGCAATTCTGAAATTTTTTGCTTTTTCCTGCTCCTCTTAGCATGATAAAGAAGATTCAAAGAGAGTGAGATGCCAGCTCCTTTCATTCAGTCAGTAGCTTCAAACATTTCTGGTATATGAATAACATGATGTTTTTCAATGGCAAAAATCAATGAATATTGTAAATGCACAAACAGTAATTTCTCCGCATTGCAAGGTGCAATTCTGAAATTTTTTGCTTTTTCCTGCTCCTCTTAGCATGATAAAGAAGATTCAAAGAGAGTGAGATGCCAGCTCCTTTCATTCAGTCAGTAGCTTCAATCATTTCTGGACGTTTTTCAATGGCAAAAATCAATGAATATTGTAAATGCACAAACAGTAATTTCTCTGCATTGCAAGGTGCAATTCTGAAATTTTTTGCTTTTTCCTGCTCCTCTTAGCATGATAAAGAAGATTCAAAGAGAGTGAGATGTCAGCTCCTTTCATTCAGTCAGTAGCTTCAAACATTTCTGGTATATGAATAACATGATGTTTTTCAATGGCAAAAATCAATGAATATTGTAAATGCACAAACAGTAATTTCTCCGCATTGCAAGGTGCAATTCTGAAATTTTTTGCTTTTTCCTGCTCCTCTTAGCATGATAAAGAAGATTCAAAGAGAGTGAGATGCCAGTTCCTTTCATTCAGTCAGTAGCTTCAATCATTTCTGGACGTTTTTCAATGGCAAAAATCAATGAATATTGTAAATGCACAAACAGTAATTTCTCTGCATTGCAAGGTGCAATTCTGAAATTTTTTGCTTTTTCCTGCTCCTCTTAGCATGATAAAGAAGATTCAAAGAGAGTGAGATGCCAGCTCCTTTCGTTCAGTCAGTAGCTTCAATCATTTCTGGACGTTTTTCAATGGCAAAAATCATTGAATATTATAAATGCACAAACAGTAATTTCTCCGCATTGCAAGGTGCAATTCTGAAATTTTTTACTTTTTCCTGCTCCTCTTAGCATGATAAAGAAGATTCAAAGAGAGTGAGATGCCAGCTCCTTTCATTCAGTCAGTAGCTTCAATCATTTCTGGACGTTTTTCAATGGCAAAAATCAATGAATATTGTAAATGCACAAACAGTAATTTCTCCGCATTGCAAGGTGCAATTCTGAAATTTTTTGCTTTTTCCTGCTCCTCTTAGCATGATAAAGAAGATTCAAAGAGAGTGAGATGCCAGCTCCTTTCATTCAGTCAGTAGCTTCAAACATTTCTGGTATATGAATAACATGATGTTTTTCAATGGCAAAAATCAATGAATATTGTAAATGCACAAACAGTAATTTCTCCGCATTGCAAGGTGCAATTCTGAAATTTTTTGCTTTTTCCTGCTCCTCTTAGCATGATAAAGAAGATTCAAAGAGAGTGAGATGCCAGCTCCTTTCATTCAGTCAGTAGCTTCAATCATTTCTGGATGTTTTTCAATGGCAAAAATCAATGAATATTGTAAATGCACAAACTGTAATTTCTCCGCATTGCAAGGTGCAATTCTGAAATTTTTTGCTTTTTCCTGCTCCTCTTAGCATGATAAAGAAGATTCAAAGAGAGTGAGATGCCAGCTCCTTTCATTCAGTCAGTAGCTTCAATCATTTCTGGACGTTTTTCAATGGCAAAAATCAATGAATATTGTAAATGCACAAACAGTAATTTCTCCGCATTGCAAGGTGCAATTCTGAAATTTTTTGCTTTTTCCTGCTCCTCTTAGCATGATAAAGAAGATTCAAAGAGAGTGAGATGCCAGCTCCTTTCATTCAGTCAGTACCTTCAATCATTTCTGGACGTTTTTCAATGGCAAAAATCAATGAATATTGTAAATGCACAAACAGTAATTTCTCCGCATTGCAAGGTGCAATTCTGAAATTTTTTGCTTTTTCCCGCTCCTCTTAGCATGATAAAGAAGATTCAAAGAGAGTGAGGTGCCAGCTCCTTTCATTCAGTCAGTAGCTTCAAACATTTCTGGTATATGAATAACATGTTTTTCAATGGCAAAAATCAATGAATATTGTAAATGCACAAACAGTAATTTCTCCGCATTGCAAGGTGCAATTCTGAAATTTTTTGATTTTTCCTGCTCCTCTTAGCATGATAAAGAAGATTCAAAGAGAGTGAGATGCCAGCTCCTTTCATTCAGTCAGTAGCTTCAATCATTTCTGGACGTTTTTCAATGGCAAAAATCAATGAATATTGTAAATGCACAAACAGTAATTTCTCCGCATTGCAAGGTGCAATTCTGAAATTTTTTGCTTTTTCCTGCTCCTCTTAGCATGATAAAGAAGATTCAAAGAGAGTGAGATGCCAGCTCCTTTCATTCAGTCAGTAGCTTCAAACATTTCTGGTATATGAATAACATGATGTTTTTCAATGGCAAAAATCAATGAATATTGTAAATGCACAAACAGTAATTTCTCCGCATTGCAAGGTGCAATTCTGAAATTTTTTGCTTTTTCCTGCTCCTCTTAGCATGATAAAGAAGATTCAAAGAGAGTGAGATGCCAGCTCCTTTCATTCAGTCAGTAGCTTCAAACATTTCTGGTATATGAATAACATGATGTTTTTCAATGGCAAAAATCAATGAATATTGTAAATGCACAAACAGTAATTTCTCCGCATTGCAAGGTGCAAGTCTGAAATTTTTTGCTTTTTCCTGCTCCTCTTAGCATGATAAAGAAGATTCAAAGAGAGTGAGATGCCAGCTACTTTCATTCAGTCAGTAGCTTCAATCATTTCTGGACGTTTTTCAATGGTAAAAATCAATGAATATTGTAAATGCACAAACAGTAATTTCTCCACATTGCAAGGTGCAATTCTGAAATTTTTTGCTTTTTCCTGCTCCTCTTAGCATGATAAAGAAGATTCAAAGAGAGTGAGATGCCAGCTCCTTTCATTCAGTCAGTAGCTTCAAACATTTCTGGTATATGAATAACATGATGTTTTTCAATGGCAAAAATCAATGAATATTGTAAATGCACAAACAGTAATTTCTCCGCATTGCAAGGTGCAATTCTGAAATTTTTTGCTTTTTCCTGCTCCTCTTAGCATGATAAAGAAGATTCAAAGAGAGTGAAATGCCAGCTCCTTTCATTCAGTCAGTAGCTTCAATCATTTCTGGATGTTTTTCAATGGCAAAAATCAATGAATATTGTAAATGCACAAACTGTAATTTCTCCGCATTGCAAGGTGCAATTCTGAAATTTTTTGCTTTTTCCTGCTCCTCTTAGCATGTTAAAGAAGATTCAAAGAGAGTGAGATGCCAGCTCCTTTCATTCAGTCAGTAGCTTCAATCATTTCTGGACGTTTTTCAGTGGCAAAAATCAATGAATATTGTAAATGCACAAACAGTAATTTCTCCGCATTGCAAGGTGCAATTCTGAAATTTTTTGCTTTTTCCTGCTCCTCTTAGCATGATAAAGAAGATTCAAAGAGAGTGAGATGCCAGCTCCTTTCATTCAGTCAGTACCTTCAATCATTTCTGGACGTTTTTCAATGGCAAAAATCAATGAATATTGTAAATGCACAAACAGTAATTTCTCCGCATTGCAAGGTGCAAGTCTGAAATTTTTTGCTTTTTCCTGCTCCTCTTAGCATGATAAAGAAGATTCAAAGAGAGTGAGATGCCAGCTACTTTCATTCAGTCAGTAGCTTCAATCATTTCTGGACGTTTTTCAATGGTAAAAATCAATGAATATTGTAAATGCACAAACAGTAATTTCTCCACATTGCAAGGTGCAATTCTGAAATGTTTTGCTTTTTCCTGCTCCTCTTAGCATGATAAAGAAGATTCAAAGAGAGTGAGATGCCAGCTCCTTTCATTCAGTCAGTAGCTTCAAACATTTCTGGTATATGAATAACATGATGTTTTTCAATGGCAAAAATCAATGAATATTGTAAATGCACAAACAGTAATTTCTCCGCATTGCAAGGTGCAATTCTGAAATTTTTTGCTTTTTCCTGCTCCTCTTAGCATGATAAAGAAGATTCAAAGAGAGTGAGATGCCAGCTCCTTTCATTCAGTCAGTAGCTTCAATCATTTCTGGATGTTTTTCAATGGCAAAAATCAATGAATATTGTAAATGCACAAACTGTAATTTCTCCGCATTGCAAGGTGCAATTCTGAAATTTTTTGCTTTTTCCTGCTCCTCTTAGCATGATAAAGAAGATTCAAAGAGAGTGAGATGCCAGCTCCTTTCATTCAGTCAGTAGCTTCAATCATTTCTGGATGTTTTTCAATGGCAAAAATCAATGAATATTGTAAATGCACAAACAGTAATTTCTCCGCATTGCAAGGTGCAATTCTGAAATTTTTTGCTTTTTCCTGCTCCTCTTAGCATGATAAAGAAGATTCAAAGAGAGTGAGATGCCAGCTCCTTTCATTCAGTCAGTACCTTCAATCATTTCTGGACGTTTTTCAATGGCAAAAATCAATGAATATTGTAAATGCACAAACAGTAATTTCTCCGCATTGCAAGGTGCAATTCTGAAATTTTTTGCTTTTTCCCGCTCCTCTTAGCATGATAAAGAAGATTCAAAGAGAGTGAGGTGCCAGCTCCTTTCATTCAGTCAGTAGCTTCAAACATTTCTGGTATATGAATAACATGTTTTTCAATGGCAAAAATCAATGAATATTGTAAATGCACAAACAGTAATTTCTCCGCATTGCAAGGTGCAATTCTGAAATTTTTTGATTTTTCCTGCTCCTCTTAGCATGATAAAGAAGATTCAAAGAGAGTGAGATGCCAGCTCCTTTCATTCAGTCAGTAGCTTCAATCATTTCTGGACGTTTTTCAATGGCAAAAATCAATGAATATTGTAAATGCACAAACAGTAATTTCTCCGCATTGCAAGGTGCAATTCTGAAATTTTTTGCTTTTTCCTGCTCCTCTTAGCATGATAAAGAAGATTCAAAGAGAGTGAGATGCCAGCTCCTTTCATTCAGTCAGTAGCTTCAAACATTTCTGGTATATGAATAACATGATGTTTTTCAATGGCAAAAAATCAATGAATATTGTAAATGCACAAACAGTAATTTCTCCGCATTGCAAGGTGCAATTCTGAAATTTTTTGCTTTTTCCTGCTCCTCTTAGCATGATAAAGAAGATTCAAAGAGAGTGAGATGCCAGCTCCTTTCATTCAGTCAGTAGCTTCAAACATTTCTGGTATATGAATAACATGATGTTTTTCAATGGCAAAAAATCAATGAATATTGTAAATGCACAAACAGTAATTTCTCCGCATTGCAAGGTGCAATTCTGAAATTTTTTGCTTTTTCCTGCTCCTCTTAGCATGATAAAGAAGATTCAAAGAGAGTGAGATGCCAGCTCCTTTCATTCAGTCAGTACCTTCAATCATTTCTGGACGTTTTTCAATGGCAAAAATCAATGAATATTGTAAATGCACAAACAGTAATTTCTCCGCATTGCAAGGTGCAATTCTGAAATTTTTTGCTTTTTCCCGCTCCTCTTAGCATGATAAAGAAGATTCAAAGAGAGTGAGGTGCCAGCTCCTTTCATTCAGTCAGTAGCTTCAAACATTTCTGGTATATGAATAACATGTTTTTCAATGGCAAAAATCAATGAATATTGTAAATGCACAAACAGTAATTTCTCCGCATTGCAAGGTGCAATTCTGAAATTTTTTGATTTTTCCTGCTCCTCTTAGCATGATAAAGAAGATTCAAAGAGAGTGAGATGCCAGCTCCTTTCATTCAGTCAGTAGCTTCAATCATTTCTGGACGTTTTTCAATGGCAAAAATCAATGAATATTGTAAATGCACAAACAGTAATTTCTCCGCATTGCAAGGTGCAATTCTGAAATTTTTTGCTTTTTCCTGCTCCTCTTAGCATGATAAAGAAGATTCAAAGAGAGTGAGATGCCAGCTCCTTTCATTCAGTCAGTAGCTTCAAACATTTCTGGTATATGAATAACATGATGTTTTTCAATGGCAAAAATCAATGAATATTGTAAATGCACAAACAGTAATTTCTCCGCATTGCAAGGTGCAATTCTGAAATTTTTTGCTTTTTACTGCTCCTCTTAGCATGATAAAGAAGATTCAAAGAGAGTGAGATGCCAGCTCCTTTCATTCAGTCAGTAGCTTCAATCATTTCTGGATGTTTTTCAATGGCAAAAATCAATGAATATTGTAAATGCACAAACTGTAATTTCTCCGCATTGCAAGGTGCAATTCTGAAATTTTTTGCTTTTTCCTGCTCCTCTTAGCATGTTAAAGAAGATTCAAAGAGAGTGAGATGCCAGCTCCTTTCATTCAGTCAGTAGCTTCAATCATTTCTGGACGTTTTTCAGTGGCAAAAATCAATGAATATTGTAAATGCACAAACAGTAATTTCTCCGCATTGCAAGGTGCAATTCTGAAATTTTTTGCTTTTTCCTGCTCCTCTTAGCATGATAAAGAAGATTCAAAGAGAGTGAGATGCCAGCTCCTTTCATTCAGTCAGTACCTTCAATCATTTCTGGACGTTTTTCAATGGCAAAAATCAATGAATATTGTAAATGCACAAACAGTAATTTCTCCGCATTGCAAGGTGCAAGTCTGAAATTTTTTGCTTTTTCCTGCTCCTCTTAGCATGATAAAGAAGATTCAAAGAGAGTGAGATGCCAGCTACTTTCATTCAGTCAGTAGCTTCAATCATTTCTGGACGTTTTTCAATGGTAAAAATCAATGAATATTGTAAATGCACAAACAGTAATTTCTCCACATTGCAAGGTGCAATTCTGAAATGTTTTGCTTTTTCCTGCTCCTCTTAGCATGATAAAGAAGATTCAAAGAGAGTGAGATGCCAGCTCCTTTCATTCAGTCAGTAGCTTCAAACATTTCTGGTATATGAATAACATGATGTTTTTCAATGGCAAAAATCAATGAATATTGTAAATGCACAAACAGTAATTTCTCCGCATTGCAAGGTGCAATTCTGAAATTTTTTGCTTTTTCCTGCTCCTCTTAGCATGATAAAGAAGATTCAAAGAGAGTGAGATGCCAGCTCCTTTCATTCAGTCAGTAGCTTCAATCATTTCTGGATGTTTTTCAATGGCAAAAATCAATGAATATTGTAAATGCACAAACTGTAATTTCTCCGCATTGCAAGGTGCAATTCTGAAATTTTTTGCTTTTTCCTGCTCCTCTTAGCATGATAAAGAAGATTCAAAGAGAGTGAGATGCCAGCTCCTTTCATTCAGTCAGTAGCTTCAATCATTTCTGGATGTTTTTCAATGGCAAAAATCAATGAATATTGTAAATGCACAAACAGTAATTTCTCCGCATTGCAAGGTGCAATTCTGAAATTTTTTGCTTTTTCCTGCTCCTCTTAGCATGATAAAGAAGATTCAAAGAGAGTGAGATGCCAGCTCCTTTCATTCAGTCAGTACCTTCAATCATTTCTGGACGTTTTTCAATGGCAAAAATCAATGAATATTGTAAATGCACAAACAGTAATTTCTCCGCATTGCAAGGTGCAATTCTGAAATTTTTTGCTTTTTCCCGCTCCTCTTAGCATGATAAAGAAGATTCAAAGAGAGTGAGGTGCCAGCTCCTTTCATTCAGTCAGTAGCTTCAAACATTTCTGGTATATGAATAACATGTTTTTCAATGGCAAAAATCAATGAATATTGTAAATGCACAAACAGTAATTTCTCCGCATTGCAAGGTGCAATTCTGAAATTTTTTGATTTTTCCTGCTCCTCTTAGCATGATAAAGAAGATTCAAAGAGAGTGAGATGCCAGCTCCTTTCATTCAGTCAGTAGCTTCAATCATTTCTGGACGTTTTTCAATGGCAAAAATCAATGAATATTGTAAATGCACAAACAGTAATTTCTCCGCATTGCAAGGTGCAATTCTGAAATTTTTTGCTTTTTCCTGCTCCTCTTAGCATGATAAAGAAGATTCAAAGAGAGTGAGATGCCAGCTCCTTTCATTCAGTCAGTAGCTTCAAACATTTCTGGTATATGAATAACATGATGTTTTTCAATGGCAAAAAATCAATGAATATTGTAAATGCACAAACAGTAATTTCTCCGCATTGCAAGGTGCAATTCTGAAATTTTTTGCTTTTTCCTGCTCCTCTTAGCATGATAAAGAAGATTCAAAGAGAGTGAGATGCCAGCTCCTTTCATTCAGTCAGTAGCTTCAAACATTTCTGGTATATGAATAACATGATGTTTTTCAATGGCAAAAATCAATGAATATTGTAAATGCACAAACAGTAATTTCTCCGCATTGCAAGGTGCAAGTCTGAAATTTTTTGCTTTTTCCTGCTCCTCTTAGCATGATAAAGAAGATTCAAAGAGAGTGAGATGCCAGCTACTTTCATTCAGTCAGTAGCTTCAATCATTTCTGGACGTTTTTCAATGGTAAAAATCAATGAATATTGTAAATGCACAAACAGTAATTTCTCCACATTGCAAGGTGCAATTCTGAAATTTTTTGCTTTTTCCTGCTCCTCTTAGCATGATAAAGAAGATTCAAAGAGAGTGAGATGCCAGCTCCTTTCATTCAGTCAGTAGCTTCAAACATTTCTGGTATATGAATAACATGATGTTTTTCAATGGCAAAAATCAATGAATATTGTAAATGCACAAACAGTAATTTCTCCGCATTGCAAGGTGCAATTCTGAAATTTTTTGCTTTTTCCTGCTCCTCTTAGCATGATAAAGAAGATTCAAAGAGAGTGAGATGCCAGCTCCTTTCATTCAGTCAGTAGCTTCAATCATTTCTGGATGTTTTTCAATGGCAAAAATCAATGAATATTGTAAATGCACAAACTGTAATTTCTCCGCATTGCAAGGTGCAATTCTGAAATTTTTTGCTTTTTCCTGCTCCTCTTAGCATGATAAAGAAGATTCAAAGAGAGTGAGATGCCAGCTCCTTTCATTCAGTCAGTAGCTTCAAACATTTCTGGTATATGAATAACATGTTTTTCAATGGCAAAAATCAATGAATATTGTAAATGCACAAACAGTAATTTCTCCGCATTGCAAGGTGCAATTCTGAAATTTTTTGCTTTTTCCCGCTCCTCTTAGCATGATAAAGAAGATTCAAAGAGAGTGAGGTGCCAGCTCCTTTCATTCAGTCAGTAGCTTCAAACATTTCTGGTATATGAATAACATGTTTTTCAATGGCAAAAATCAATGAATATTGTAAATGCACAAACAGTAATTTCTCCGCATTGCAAGGTGCAATTCTGAAATTTTTTGATTTTTCCTGCTCCTCTTAGCATGATAAAGAAGATTCAAAGAGAGTGAGATGCCGGCTCCTTTCATTCAGTCAGTAGCTTCAATCATTTCTGGACGTTTTTCAATGGCAAAAATCAATGAATATTGTAAATGCACAAACAGTAATTTCTCCGCATTGCAAGGTGCAATTCTGAAATTTTTTGATTTTTCCTGCTCCTCTTAGCATGATAAAGAAGATTCAAAGAGAGTGAGATGCCAGCTACTTTCATTCAGTCAGTAGCTTCAAACATTTCTGGTATATGAATAACATAATGTTTTTCAATGGCAAAAATCAATGAATATTGTAAATGCACAAACAGTAATTTCTCCGCATTGCAAGGTGCAAGTCTGAAATTTTTTGCTTTTTCCTGCTCCTCTTAGCATGATAAAGAAGATTCAAAGAGAGTGAGATGCCAGCTACTTTCATTCAGTCAGTAGCTTCAATCATTTCTGGACGTTTTTCAATGGTAAAAATCAATGAATATTGTAAATGCACAAACAGTAATTTCTCCACATTGCAAGGTGCAATTCTGAAATTTTTTGCTTTTTCCTGCTCCTCTTAGCATGATAAAGAAGATTCAAAGAGAGTGAGATGCCAGCTCCTTTCATTCAGTCAGTAGCTTCAAACATTTCTGGTATATGAATAACATGATGTTTTTCAATGGCAAAAATCAATGAATATTGTAAATGCACAAACAGTAATTTCTCCGCATTGCAAGGTGCAATTCTGAAATTTTTTGCTTTTTCCTGCTCCTCTTAGCATGATAAAGAAGATTCAAAGAGAGTGAGATGCCAGCTCCTTTCATTCAGTCAGTAGCTTCAATCATTTCTGGATGTTTTTCAATGGCAAAAATCAATGAATATTGTAAATGCACAAACTGTAATTTCTCCGCATTGCAAGGTGCAATTCTGAAATTTTTTGCTTTTTCCTGCTCCTCTTAGCATGATAAAGAAGATTCAAAGAGAGTGAGATGCCAGCTCCTTTCATTCAGTCAGTAGCTTCAATCATTTCTGGACGTTTTTCAATGGCAAAAATCAATGAATATTGTAAATGCACAAACAGTAATTTCTCCGCATTGCAAGGTGCAATTCTGAAATTTTTTGCTTTTTCCTGCTCCTCTTAGCATGATAAAGAAGATTCAAAGAGAGTGAGATGCCAGCTCCTTTCATTCAGTCAGTACCTTCAATCATTTCTGGACGTTTTTCAATGGCAAAAATCAATGAATATTGTAAATGCACAAACAGTAATTTCTCCGCATTGCAAGGTGCAATTCTGAAATTTTTTGCTTTTTCCCGCTCCTCTTAGCATGATAAAGAAGATTCAAAGAGAGTGAGGTGCCAGCTCCTTTCATTCAGTCAGTAGCTTCAAACATTTCTGGTATATGAATAACATGTTTTTCAATGGCAAAAATCAATGAATATTGTAAATGCACAAACAGTAATTTCTCCGCATTGCAAGGTGCAATTCTGAAATTTTTTGATTTTTCCTACTCCTCTTAGCATGATAAAGAAGATTCAAAGAGAGTGAGATGCCAGCTCCTTTCATTCAGTCAGTAGCTTCAATCATTTCTGGACGTTTTTCAATGGCAAAAATCAATGAATATTGTAAATGCACAAACAGTAATTTCTCCGCATTGCAAGGTGCAATTCTGAAATTTTTTGCTTTTTCCTGCTCCTCTTAGCATGATAAAGAAGATTCAAAGAGAGTGAGATGCCAGCTCCTTTCATTCAGTCAGTAGCTTCAAACATTTCTGGTATATGAATAACATGATGTTTTTCAATGGCAAAAATCAATGAATATTGTAAATGCACAAACAGTAATTTCTCCGCATTGCAAGGTGCAATTCTGAAATTTTTTGCTTTTTCCTGCTCCTCTTAGCATGATAAAGAAGATTCAAAGAGAGTGAGATGCCAGCTCCTTTCATTCAGTCAGTAGCTTCAATCATTTCTGGATGTTTTTCAATGGCAAAAATCAATGAATATTGTAAATGCACAAACTGTAATTTCTCCGCATTGCAAGGTGCAATTCTGAAATTTTTTGCTTTTTCCTGCTCCTCTTAGCATGTTAAAGAAGATTCAAAGAGAGTGAGATGCCAGCTCCTTTCATTCAGTCAGTAGCTTCAATCATTTCTGGACGTTTTTCAGTGGCAAAAATCAATGAATATTGTAACTGCACAAACAGTAATTTCTCCGCATTGCAAGGTGCAATTCTGAAATTTTTTGCTTTTTCCTGCTCCTCTTAGCATGATAAAGAAGATTCAAAGAGAGTGAGATGCCAGCTCCTTTCATTCAGTCAGTACCTTCAATCATTTCTGGACGTTTTTCAATGGCAAAAATCAATGAATATTGTAAATGCACAAACAGTAATTTCTCCGCATTGCAAGGTGCAAGTCTGAAATTTTTTGCTTTTTCCTGCTCCTCTTAGCATGATAAAGAAGATTCAAAGAGAGTGAGATGCCAGCTACTTTCATTCAGTCAGTAGCTTCAATCATTTCTGGACGTTTTTCAATGGTAAAAATCAATGAATATTGTAAATGCACAAACAGTAATTTCTCCACATTGCAAGGTGCAATTCTGAAATTTTTTGCTTTTTCCTGCTCCTCTTAGCATGATAAAGAAGATTCAAAGAGAGTGAGATGCCAGCTCCTTTCATTCAGTCAGTAGCTTCAAACATTTCTGGTATATGAATAACATGATGTTTTTCAATGGCAAAAATCAATGAATATTGTAAATGCACAAACAGTAATTTCTCCGCATTGCAAGGTGCAATTCTGAAATTTTTTGCTTTTTCCTGCTCCTCTTAGCATGATAAAGAAGATTCAAAGAGAGTGAGATGCCAGCTCCTTTCATTCAGTCAGTAGCTTCAATCATTTCTGGATGTTTTTCAATGGCAAAAATCAATGAATATTGTAAATGCACAAACTGTAATTTCTCCGCATTGCAAGGTGCAATTCTGAAATTTTTTGCTTTTTCCTGCTCCTCTTAGCATGATAAAGAAGATTCAAAGAGAGTGAGATGCCAGCTCCTTTCATTCAGTCAGTAGCTTCAATCATTTCTGGACGTTTTTCAATGGCAAAAATCAATGAATATTGTAAATGCACAAACAGTAATTTCTCCGCATTGCAAGGTGCAATTCTGAAATTTTTTGCTTTTTCCTGCTCCTCTTAGCATGATAAAGAAGATTCAAAGAGAGTGAGATGCCAGCTCCTTTCATTCAGTCAGTAGCTTCAAACATTTCTGGTATATGAATAACATGATGTTTTTCAATGGCAAAAATCAATGAATATTGTAAATGCACAAACAGTAATTTCTCCGCATTGCAAGGTGCAATTCTGAAATTTTTTGCTTTTTCCTGCTCCTCTTAGCATGATAAAGAAGATTCAAAGAGAGTGAGATGCCAGCTCCTTTCATTCAGTCAGTAGCTTCAAACATTTCTGGTATATGAATAACATGATGTTTTTCAATGGCAAAAATCAATGAATATTGTAAATGCACAAACAGTAATTTCTCCGCATTGCAAGGTGCAAGTCTGAAATTTTTTGCTTTTTCCTGCTCCTCTTAGCATGATAAAGAAGATTCAAAGAGAGTGAGATGCCAGCTACTTTCATTCAGTCAGTAGCTTCAATCATTTCTGGACGTTTTTCAATGGTAAAAATCAATGAATATTGTAAATGCACAAACAGTAATTTCTCCACATTGCAAGGTGCAATTCTGAAATTTTTTGCTTTTTCCTGCTCCTCTTAGCATGATAAAGAAGATTCAAAGAGAGTGAGATGCCAGCTCCTTTCATTCAGTCAGTAGCTTCAAACATTTCTGGTATATGAATAACATGATGTTTTTCAATGGCAAAAATCAATGAATATTGTAAATGCACAAACAGTAATTTCTCCGCATTGCAAGGTGCAATTCTGAAATTTTTTGCTTTTTCCTGCTCCTCTTAGCATGATAAAGAAGATTCAAAGAGAGTGAGATGCCAGCACCTTTCATTCAGTCAGTAGCTTCAATCATTTCTGGATGTTTTTCAATGGCAAAAATCAATGAATATTGTAAATGCACAAACTGTAATTTCTCCGCATTGCAAGGTGCAATTCTGAAATTTTTTGCTTTTTCCTGCTCCTCTTAGCATGATAAAGAAGATTCAAAGAGAGTGAGATGCCAGCTCCTTTCATTCAGTCAGTAGCTTCAAACATTTCTGGTATATGAATAACATGTTTTTCAATGGCAAAAATCAATGAATATTGTAAATGCTCAAACAGTAATTTCTCCGCATTGCAAGGTGCAATTCTGAAATTTTTTGCTTTTTCCCGCTCCTCTTAGCATGATAAAGAAGATTCAAAGAGAGTGAGGTGCCAGCTCCTTTCATTCAGTCAGTAGCTTCAAACATTTCTGGTATATGAATAACATGTTTTTCAATGGCAAAAATCAATGAATATTGTAAATGCACAAACAGTAATTTCTCCGCATTGCAAGGTGCAATTCTGAAATTTTTTGATTTTTCCTGCTCCTCTTAGCATGATAAAGAAGATTCAAAGAGAGTGAGATGCCGGCTCCTTTCATTCAGTCAGTAGCTTCAATCATTTCTGGACGTTTTTCAATGGCAAAAATCAATGAATATTGTAAATGCACAAACAGTAATTTCTCCGCATTGCAAGGTGCAATTCTGAAATTTTTTGCTTTTTCCTGCTCCTCTTAGCATGATAAAGAAGATTCAAAGAGAGTGAGATGCCAGCTCCTTTCATTCAGTCAGTAGCTTTAAACATTTCTGGTATATGAATAACATGATGTTTTTCAATGGCAAAAATCAATGAATATTGTAAATGCACAAACAGTAATTTCTCCGCATTGCAAGGTGCAATTCTGAAATTTTTTGCTTTTTCCTGCTCCTCTTAGCATGATAAAGAAGATTCAAAGAGAGTGAGATGCCAGCTCCTTTCATTCAGTCAGTAGCTTCAAACATTTCTGGTATATGAATAACATGATGTTTTTCAATGGCAAAAATCAATGAATATTGTAAATGCACAAACAGTAATTTCTCCGCATTGCAAGGTGCAAGTCTGAAATTTTTTGCTTTTTCCTGCTCCTCTTAGCATGATAAAGAAGATTCAAAGAGAGTGAGATGCCAGCTACTTTCATTCAGTCAGTAGCTTCAATCATTTCTGGACGTTTTTCAATGGTAAAAATCAATGAATATTGTAAATGCACAAACAGTAATTTCTCCACATTGCAAGGTGCAATTCTGAAATTTTTTGCTTTTTCCTGCTCCTCTTAGCATGATAAAGAAGATTCAAAGAGAGTGAGATGCCAGCTCCTTTCATTCAGTCAGTAGCTTCAAACATTTCTGGTATATGAATAACATGATGTTTTTCAATGGCAAAAATCAATGAATATTGTAAATGCACAAACAGTAATTTCTCCGCATTGCAAGGTGCAATTCTGGAATTTTTTGCTTTTTCCTGCTCCTCTTAGCATGATAAAGAAGATTCAAAGAGAGTGAGATGCCAGCTCCTTTCATTCAGTCAGTAGCTTCAATCATTTCTGGATGTTTTTCAATGGCAAAAATCAATGAATATTGTAAATGCACAAACTGTAATTTCTCCGCATTGCAAGGTGCAATTCTGAAATTTTTTGCTTTTTCCTGCTCCTCTTAGCATGATAAAGAAGATTCAAAGAGAGTGAGATGCCAGCTCCTTTCATTCAGTTAGTAGCTTCAATCATTTCTTCACGTTTTTCAGTGGCAAAAATCAATGAATATTGTAAATGCACAAACAGTAATTTCTCCGCATTGCAAGGTGCAATTCTGAAATTTTTTGCTTTTTCCTGCTCCTCTTAGCATGATAAAGAAGATTCAAAGAGAGTGAGATGCCAGCTCCTTTCATTCAGTCAGTACCTTCAATCATTTCTGGACGTTTTTCAATGGCAAAAATCAATGAATATTGTAAATGCACAAACAGTAATTTCTCCGCATTGCAAGGTGCAATTCTGAAATTTTTTGCTTTTTCCCGCTCCTCTTAGCATGATAAAGAAGATTCAAAGAGAGTGAGGTGCCAGCTCCTTTCATTCAGTCAGTAGCTTCAAACATTTCTGGTATATGAATAACATGTTTTTCAATGGCAAAAATCAATGAATATTGTAAATGCACAAACAGTAATTTCTCCGCATTGCAAGGTGCAATTCTGAAATTTTTTGATTTTTCCTGCTCCTCTTAGCATGATAAAGAAGATTCAAAGAGAGTGAGATGCCAGCTCCTTTCATTCAGTCAGTAGCTTCAATCATTTCTGGACGTTTTTCAATGGCAAAAATCAATGAATATTGTAAATGCACAAACAGTAATTTCTCCGCATTGCAAGGTGCAATTCTGAAATTTTTTGCTTTTTCCTGCTCCTCTTAGCATGATAAAGAAGATTCAAAGAGAGTGAGATGCCAGCTCCTTTCATTCAGTCAGTAGCTTCAAACATTTCTGGTATATGAATAACATGATGTTTTTCAATGGCAAAAATCAATGAATATTGTAAATGCACAAACAGTAATTTCTCCGCATTGCAAGGTGCAAGTCTGAAATTTTTTGCTTTTTCCTGCTCCTCTTAGCATGATAAAGAAGATTCAAAGAGAGTGAGATGCCAGTTACTTTCATTCAGTCAGTAGCTTCAATCATTTCTGGACGTTTTTCAATGGTAAAAATCAATGAATATTGTAAATGCACAAACAGTAATTTCTCCGCATTGCAAGGTGCAATTCTGAAATTTTTTGCTTTTTCCTGCTCCTCTTAGCATGATAAAGAAGATTCAAAGAGAGTGAGATGCCAGCTCCTTTCATTCAGTCAGTAGCTTCAAACATTTCTGGTATATGAATAACATGATGTTTTTCAATGGCAAAAATCAATGAATATTGTAAATGCACAAACAGTAATTTCTCCGCATTGCAAGGTGCAATTCTGAAATTTTTTGCTTTTTCCTGCTCCTCTTAGCATGATAAAGAAGATTCAAAGAGAGTGAGATGCCAGCTCCTTTCATTCAGTCAGTAGCTTCAAACATTTCTGGTATATGAATAACATGATGTTTTTCAATGGCAAAAATCAATGAATATTGTAAATGCACAAAAAGTAATTTCTCCGCATTGCAAGGTGCAATTCTGAAATTTTTTGCTTTTTCCTGCTCCTCTTAGCATGATAAAGAAGATTCAAAGAGTGTGAGATGCCAGCTCCTTTCATTCAGTCAGTAGCTTCAATCATTTCTGGATGTTTTTCAATGGCAAAAATCAATGAATATTGTAAATGCACAAACAGTAATTTCTCCGCATTGCAAGGTGCAATTCTGAAATTTTTTGCTTTTTCCTGCTCCTCTTAGCATGATAAAGAAGATTCAAAGAGAGTGAGATGTCAGCTCCTTTCATTCAGTCAGTAGCTTCAAACATTTCTGGTATATGAATAACATGATGTTTTTCAATGGCAAAAATCAATGAATATTGTAAATGCACAAACAGTAATTTCTCCGCATTGCAAGGTGCAATTCTGAAATTTTTTGCTTTTTCCTGCTCCTCTTAGCATGATAAAGAAGATTCAAAGAGAGTGAGATGCCAGCTCCTTTCATTCAGTCAGTAGCTTCAATCATTTCTGGATGTTTTTCAATGGCAAAAATCAATGAATATTGTAAATGCACAAACAGTAATTTCTCCGCATTGCAAGGTGCAATTCTGAAATTTTTTGCTTTTTCCTGCTCCTCTTAGCATGATAAAGAAGATTCAAAGAGAGTGAGATGCCAGCTCCTTTCGTTCAGTCAGTAGCTTCAATCATTTCTGGACGTTTTTCAATGGCAAAAATCATTGAATATTATAAATGCACAAACAGTAATTTCTCCGCATTGCAAGGTGCAATTCTGAAATTTTTTACTTTTTCCTGCTCCTCTTAGCATGATAAAGAAGATTTAAAGAGAGTGAGATGCCAGCTCCTTTCATTCAGTCAGTAGCTTCAATCATTTCTGGTATATGAATAACATGATGTTTTTCAATGGCAAAAATCAATGAATATTGTAAATGCACAAACAGTAATTTCTCCGCATTGCAAGGTGCAATTCTGAAATTTTTTGCTTTTTCCTGCTCCTCTTAGCATGATAAAGAAGATTCAAAGAGAGTGAGATGCCAGCTCCTTTCATTCAGTCAGTAGCTTCAATCATTTCTGGACGTTTTTCAATGGCAAAAATCAATGAATATTGTAAATGCACAAACTGTAATTTCTCCGCATTGCAAGGTGCAATTCTGAAATTTTTTGCTTTTTCCTGCTCCTCTTAGCATGATAAACAAGATTCAAAGAGAGTGAGATGCCAGTTCCTTTCATTCAGTCAGTAGCTTCAATCATTTCTGGATGTTTTTCAATGGCAAAAATCAATGAATATTGTAAATGCACAAACAGTAATTTCTCCGCATTGCAAGGTGCAATTCTGAAATTTTTTGCTTTTTCCTGCTCCTCTTAGCATGATAAAGAAGATTCAAAGAGAGTGAGATGCCAGCTCCTTTCATTCAGTCAGTAGCTTCAATCATTTCTGGACGTTTTTCAATGGCAAAAATCAATGAATATTGTAAATTCACAAACAGTAATTTCTCCGCATTGCAAGGTGCAATTCTGAAATTTTTTGCTTTTTCCTGCTCCTCTTAGCATGATAAAGAAGATTCAAAGAGAGTGAGATGCCAGCTCCTTTCATTCAGTCAGTAGCTTCAAACATTTCTGGTATATGAATAACATGATGTTTTTCAAAGGCAAAAATCAATGAATATTGTAAATGCACAAACAGTAATTTCTCCGCATTGCAAGGTGCAATTCTGAAATTTTTTGCTTTTTCCTGCTCCTCTTAGCATGATAAAGAAGATTCAAAGAGAGTGAGATGCCAGCTCCTTTCGTTCAGTCAGTAGCTTCAATCATTTCTGGACGTTTTTCAATGGCAAAAATCATTGAATATTATAAATGCACAAACAGAAATTTCTCCGCATTGCAAGGTGCAATTCTGAAATTTTTTACTTTTTCCTGCTCCTCTTAGCATGATAAAGAAGATTCAAAGAGAGTGAGATGCCAGCTCCTTTCATTCAGTCAGTAGCTTCAATCATTTCTGGTATATGAATAACATGATGTTTTTCAATGGCAAAAATCAATGAATATTGTAAATGCACAAACAGTAATTTCTCCGCATTGCAAGGTGCAATTCTGAAATTTTTTGCTTTTTCCTGCTCCTCTTAGCATGATAAAGAAGATTCAAAGAGAGTGAGATGCCAGCTCCTTTCATTCAGTCAGTAGCTTCAATCATTTCTGGACGTTTTTCAATGGCAAAAATCAATGAATATTGTAAATGCACAAACAGTAATTTCTCCGCATTGCAAGGTGCAATTCTGAAATTTTTTGCTTTTTCCTGCTCCTCTTAGCATGATAAACAAGATTCAAAGAGAGTGAGATGCCAGCTCCTTTCATTCAGTCAGTAGCTTCAATCATTTCTGGACGTTTTTCAATGGCAAAAATCAATGAATATTGTAAATGCACAAACAGTAATTTCTCCGCATTGCAAGGTGCAATTCTGAAATTTTTTGCTTTTTCCTGCTCCTCTTAGCATGATAAAGAAGATTCAAAGAGAGTGAGATGCCAGCTCCTTTCATTCAGTCAGTAGCTTCAATCATTTCTGGACGTTTTTCAATGGCAAAAATCAATGAATATTGTAAATGCACAAACAGTAATTTCTCCGCATTGCAAGGTGCAATTCTGAAATTTTTTGCTTTTTCCTGCTCCTCTTAGCATGATAAAGAAGATTCAAAGAGAGTGAGATGCCAGCTCCTTTCATTCAGTCAGTAGCTTCAAACATTTCTGGTATATGAATAACATGATGTTTTTCAATGGCAAAAATCAATGAATATTGTAAATGCACAAACAGTAATTTGTCCGCATTGCAAGGTGCAATTCTGAAATTTTTTGCTTTTTCCTGCTCCTCTTAGCATGATAAAGAAGATTCAAAGAGAGTGAGATGCCAGCTCCTTTCGTTCAGTCAGTAGCTTCAATCATTTCTGGACGTTTTTCAATGGCAAAAATCATTTAATATTATAAATGCACAAACAGTAATTTCTCCGCATTGCAAGGTGCAATTCTGAAATTTTTTACTTTTTCCTGCTCCTCTTAGCATGATAAAGAAGATTCAAAGAGAGTGAGATGCCAGCTCCTTTCATTCAGTCAGTAGCTTCAAACATTTCTGGTATATGAAAAACATGTTTTTCAATGGCAAAAATCAATGAATATTGTAAATGCACAAACAGTAATATCTCCACATTGCAAGGTGCAATTCTGAAATTTTTTGCTTTTTCCTGATAATCCTAGCATGATAAAGAAGATTCAAAGAGAGTGAGATGCCAGCTCCTTTCATTCAGTCAGTAGCTTCAAACATTTCTGGACGTTTTTCAATGGCAAAAATCAATGAATATTGTAAATGCACAAACAGTAATATCTCCACATTGCAAGGTGCAATTCTGAAATTTTTTGCTTTTTCCTGTTAATCCTAGCATGATAAAGAAGATTCAAAGAGAGTGAGATGCCAGCTTCTTTCATTCAGTCAGTAGCTTCAAACATTTCTGGTATATGAAAAACATGTTTTTCAATGGCAAAAATCAATGAATATTGTAAATGCACAAACAGTAATATCTCCACATTGCAAGGTGCAATTCTGAAATTTTTTGCTTTTTCCTGCTAATCCTAGCATGATAAAGAAGATTCAAAGAGAGTGAGATGCCAGCTCCTTTCATTCAGTCAGTAGCTTCAAACATTTCTGGTATATGAAAAACATGTTTTTCAATGGTAAAAATCAATGAATATTGTAAATGCACAAACAGTAATATCTCCACATTGCAAGGTGCAATTCTGAAATTTTTTGCTTTTTCCTGCTAATCCTAGCATGATAAAGAAGATTCAAAGAGAGTGAGATGCCAGCTCCTTTCATTCAGTCAGTAGCTTCAAACATTTCTGGTATATGAAAAACATGTTTTTCAATGGCAAAAATCAATGAATATTGTAAATGCACAAACAGTAATATCTCCACATTGCAAGGTGCAATTCTGAAATTTTTAGCTTTTTCCTGTTAATCCTAGCATGATAAAGAAGATTCAAAGAGAGTGAGATGCCAGCTCCTTTCAGTCAGTAGCTTCAAACATTTCTGGACGTTTTTCAATGGCAAAAATCAATGAATATTGTAAATGCACAAACAGTAATATCTCCACATTGCAAGGTGCAATTCTGAAATTTTTTGCTTTTTCCTGTTAATCCTAGCATGATAAAGAAGATTCAAAGAGAGTGAGATGCCAGCTCCTTTCATTCAGTCAGTAGCTTCAAACATTTCTGGTATATGAAAAACATGTTTTTCAATGGCAAAAATCAATGAATATTGTAAATGCACAAACAGTAATATCTCCACATTGCAAGGTGCAATTCTGAAATTTTTTGCTTTTTCCTGCTAATCCTAGCATGATAAAGAAGATTCAAAGAGAGTGAGATGCCAGCTCCTTTCATTCAGTCAGTAGCTTCAAACATTTCTGGTATATGAAAAACATGTTTTTCAATGGCAAAAATCAATGAATATTGTAAATGCACAAACAGTAATATCTCCACATTGCAAGGTGCAATTCTGAAATTTTTTGCTTTTTCCTGCTAATCCTAGCATGATAAAGAAGATTCAAAGAGAGTGAGATGCCAGCTCCTTTCATTCAGTCAGTAGCTTCAAACATTTCTGGCATATGAAAAACATGTTTTTCAATGGCAAAAATCAATGAATATTGTAAATGCACAAACAGTAATATCTCCACATTGCAAGGTGCAATTCTGAAATTTTTAGCTTTTTCCTGTTAATCCTAGCATGATAAAGAAGATTCAAAGAGAGTGAGATGCCTGCTCCTTTCATTCAGTCAGTAGCTTCAAACATTTCTGGACGTTTTTCAATGGCAAAAATCAATGAATATTGTAAATGCACAAACAGTAATATCTCCACATTGCAAGGTGCAATTCTGAAATTTTTTGCTTTTTCCTGTTAATCCTAGCATGATAAAGAAGATTCAAAGAGAGTGAGATGCCAGCTCCTTTCAGTCAGTAGCTTCAAACATTTCTGGTATATGAAAAACGTTTTTCAATGGCAAAAATCAATGAATATTGTAAATGCACAAACAGTAATATCTCCACATTGCAAGGTGCAATTCTGAAATTTTTTGCTTTTTCCTGCTAATCCTAGCATGATAAAGAAGATTCAAAGAGAGTGAGATGCCAGCTCCTTTCATTCAGTCAGTAGCTTCAAACATTTCTGGACGTTTTTCAATGGCAAAAATCAATGAATATTGTAAATGCACAAACAGTAATATCTCCACATTGCAAGGTGCAATTCTGAAATTTTTTGCTTTTTCCTGCTAATCCTAGCATGATAAAGAAGATTCAAAGAGAGTGAGATGCCAGCTCCTTTCATTCAGTCAGTAGCTTCAAACATTTCTGGTATATGAAAAACATGTTTTTCAATGGCAAAAATCAATGAATATTGTAAATGCACAAACAGTAATATCTCCACATTGCAAGGTGCAATTCTGAAATTTTTTGCTTTTTCCTGCTAATCCTAGCATGATAAAGAAGATTCAAAAAGAGTGAGATGCCAGCTCCTTTCATTCAGTCAGTAGCTTCAAACATTTCTGGACGTTTTTCAATGGCAAAAATCAATGAATATTGTAAATGCACAAACAGTAATATCTCCACATTGTAAGGTGCAATTCTGAAATTTTTTGCTTTTTCCTGCTAATCCTAGCATGATAAAGAAGATTCAAAGAGAGTGAGATGCCAGCTCCTTTCATTCAGTCAGTAGCTTCAAACATTTCTGGTATATGAAAAACATGTTTTTCAATGGCAAAAATCAATGAATATTGTAAATGCACAAACAGTAATATCTCCACATTGCAAGGTGCAATTCTGAAATTTTTTGCTTTTTCCTGCTAATCCTAGCATGATAAAGAAGATTCAAAGAGAGTGAGATGCCAGCTCCTTTCATTCAGTCAGTAGCTTCAAACATTTCTGGACGTTTTTCAATGGGAAAAATCAATGAATATTGTAAATGCACAAACAGTAATATCTCCACATTGCAAGGTGCAATTCTGAAATTTTTTGCTTTTTCCTGTTAATCCTAGCATGATAAAGAAGATTCAAAGAGAGTGAGATGCCAGCTCCTTTCATTCAGTCAGTAGCTTCAAACATTTCTGGTATATGAAAAACATGTTTTTCAATGGCAAAAATCAATGAATATTGTAAATGCACAAACAGTAATATCTCCACATTGCAAGGTGCAATTCTGAAATTTTTTGCTTTTTCCTGCTAATCCTAGCATGATAAAGAAGATTCAAAGAGAGTGAGATGCCAGCTCCTTTCATTCAGTCAGTAGCTTCAAACATTTCTGGTATATGAAAAACATGTTTTTCAATGGCAAAAATCAATGAATATTGTAAATGCACAAACAGTAATATCTCCACATTGCAAGGTGCAATTCAGAAATTTTTTGCTTTTTCCTGCTAATCCTAGCATGATAAAGAAGATTCAAAGAGAGTGAGATGCCAGCTCCTTTCATTCAGTCAGTAGCTTCAAACATTTCTGGACGTTTTTCAATGGCAAAAATCAATGAATATTGTAAATGCACAAACAGTAATATCTCCACATTGCAAGGTGCAATTCTGAAATTTTTTGCTTTTTCCTGTTAATCCTAGCATGATAAAGAAGATTCAAAGAGAGTGAGATGCCAGCTCCTTTCATTCAGTCAGTAGCTTCAAACATTTCTGGTATATGAAAAACATGTTTTTCAATCGCAAAAATCAATGAATATTGTAAATGCACAAACAGTAATATCTCCACATTGCAAGGTGCAATTCTGAAATTTTTGCCATTGAAAAACATCATGTTATTCATATACCAGAAATGTTTGAAGCTACTGACTGAATGAAAGCAGCTGGCATCTCACTCTCTTTGAATCTTCTTTATCATGCTAAGAGGAGCAGGAAAAAGCAAAAAATTTCAGAATTGCACCTTGCAATGCGGAGAAATTACTGTTTGTGCATTTACAATATTCATTGATTTTTGCCATTGAAAAACGTCCAGAAATGATTGAAGCTACTGACTGAATGAAAGGAGCTGGCATCTCACTCTCTTTGAATCTTCTTTATCATGCTAAGAGGAGCAGGAAAAAGCAAAAAATTTCAGAATTGCACCTTGCAATGCGGAGAAATTACTGTTTGTGCATTTACAATATTCATTGATTTTTGCCATTGAAAAACATCATGTTATTCATATACCAGAAATGTTTGAAGCTACTGACTGAATGAAAGGAGCTGGCATCTCACTCTCTTTGAATCTTCTTTATCATGCTAAGAGGAGCAGGAAAAAGCAAAAAATTTCAGAATTGCACCTTGCAATGCGGAGAAATTACTGTTTGTGCATTTACAATATTCATTGATTTTTGCCATTGAAAAACATCATGTTATTCATATACCAGAAATTTTGAAGCTACTGACTGAATGAAAGGAGCTGGCATCTCACTCTCTTTGAATCTTCTTTATCATGCTAAGAGGAGCAGGAAAAAGCAAAAAATTTCAGAATTGCACCTTGCAATGCGGAGAAATTACTGTTTGTGCATTTACAATATTCATTGATTTTTGCCATTGAAAAACATCATGTTATTCATATACCAGAAATGTTTGAAGCTACTGACTGAATGAAAGGAGCTGGCATCTCACTCTCTTTGAATCTTCTTTTTCATGCTAAGAGGAGCAGGAAAAAGCAAAAAATTTCAGAATTGCACCTTGCAATGCGGAGAAATTACTGTTTGTGCATTTACAATATTCATTGATTTTTGCCATTGAAAAACGTCCAGAAATGATTGAAGCTACTGACTGAATGAAAGGAGCTGGCATCTCACTCTCTTTGAATCTTCTTTATCATGCTAAGAGGAGCAGGAAAAAGCAAAAAATTTCAGAATTGCACCTTGCAATGCGGAGAAATTACTGTTTGTGCATTTACAATAGTCATTGATTTTTGCCATTGAAAAACATCATGTTATTCATATACCAGAAATGTTTGAAGCTACTGACTGAATGAAAGGAGCTGGCATCTCACTCTCTTTGAATCTTCTTTATCATGCTAAGAGGAGCAGGAAAAAGCAAAAAATTTCAGAATTGCACCTTGCAATGCGGAGAAATTACTGTTTGTGCATTTACAATATTCATTGATTTTTGCAATTGAAAAACGTCCAGAAATGATTGAAGCTACTGACTGAATGAAAGGAGCTGGCATCTCACTCTCTTTGAATCTTCTTTATCATGCTAAGAGGAGCAGGAAAAAGCAAAAAATTTCAGAATTGCACCTTGCAATGCGGAGAAATTACTGTTTGTGCATTTACAATATTCATTGATTTTTGCCATTGAAAAACGTCCAGAAATGATTGAAGCTACTGACTGAATGAAAGGAGCTGTTATCTCACTCTCTTTGAATCTTGTTTATCATGCTAAGAGGAGCAGGAAAAAGCAAAAAATTTCAGAATTTCACCTTGCAATGCGGAGAAATTACTGTTTGTGCATTTACAATATTCATTGATTTTTGCCATTGAAAAACATCATGTTATTCATATACCAGAAATGATTGAAGCTACTGACTGAATGAAAGGAGCTGACATCTCACTCTCTTTGAATCTTCTTTATCATGCTAAGAGGAGCAGGAAAAAGTAAAAAATTTCAGAATTGCACCTTGCAATGCGGAGAAATTCTTGTTTGTGCATTTACAATATTCAATGATTTTTGCCATTGAAAAACGTCCAGAAATGATTGAAGCTACTGACTGAACGAAAGGAGCTGGCATCTCACTCTCTTTGAATCTTCTTTATCATGCTAAGAGGAGCAGGAAAAAGCAAAAAATTTCAGAATTGCACCTTGCAATGCGGAGAAATTACTGTTTGTGCATTTACAATATTCATTGATTTTTGCCATTGAAAAACATCATGTTATTCATATACCAGAAATGTTTGAAGCTACTGACTGAATGAAAGCAGCTGGCATCTCACTCTCTTTGAATCTTCTTTATCATGCTAAGAGGAGCAGGAAAAAGCAAAAAATTTCAGAATTGCACCTTGCAATGCGGAGAAATTACTGTTTGTGCATTTACAATATTCATTGATTTTTGCCATTGAAAAACGTCCAGAAATGATTGAAGCTACTGACTGAATGAAAGGAGCTGGCATCTCACTCTCTTTGAATCTTCTTTATCATGCTAAGAGGAGCAGGAAAAAGCAAAAAATTTCAGAATTGCACCTTGCAATGCGGAGAAATTACTGTTTGTGCATTTACAATATTCATTGATTTTTGCCATTGAAAAACATCATGTTATTCATATACCAGAAATGTTTGAAGCTACTGACTGAATGAAAGGAGCTGGCATCTCACTCTCTTTGAATCTTCTTTATCATGCTAAGAGGAGCAGGAAAAAGCAAAAAATTTCAGAATTGCACCTTGCAATGCGGAGAAATTACTGTTTGTGCATTTACAATATTCATTGATTTTTGCCATTGAAAAACGTCCAGAAATGATTGAAGCTACTGACTGAATGAAAGGAGCTGGCATCTCACTCTCTTTGAATCTTCTTTATCATGCTAAGAGGAGCAGGAAAAAGCAAAAAATTTCAGAATTGCACCTTGCAATGCGGAGAAATTACTGTTTGTGCATTTACAATATTCATTGATTTTTGCCATTGAAAAACGTCCAGAAATGATTGAAGCTACTGACTGAATGAAAGGAGCTGGCATCTCACTCTCTTTGAATCTTCTTTATCATGCTAAGAGGAGCAGGAAAAAGCAAAAAATTTCAGAATTGCACCTTGCAATGCGGAGAAATTATTGTTTGTGCATTTACAATATTCATTGATTTTTGCCATTGAAAAACATCATGTTATTCATATACCAGAAATGTTTGAAGCTACTGACTGAATGAAAGGAGCTGGCATCTCACTCTCTTTGAATCTTCTTTATCATGCTAAGAGGAGCAGGAAAAAGCAAAAAATTTCAGAATTGCACCTTGCAATGCGGAGAAATTAGTGTTTGTGCATTTACAATATTCATTGATTTTTGCCATTGAAAAACGTCCAGAAATGATTGAATCTACTGACTGAATGAAAGGAGCTGGCATCTCACTCTCTTTGAATCTTCTTTATCATGCTAAGAGGAGCAGGAAAAAGCAAAAAATTTCAGAATTGCACCTTGCAATGCGGAGAAATTACTGTTTGTGCATTTACAAAATTCATTGATTTTTGCCATTGAAAAACATCATGTTATTCATATACCAGAAATGATTGAAGCTACTGACTGAATGAAAGGAGCTGGCATCTCACTCTCTTTGAATCTTCTTTATCATGCTAAGAGGAGCAGGAAAAAGCAAAAAATTTCAGAATTGCACCTTGCAATGCGGAGAAATTACTGTTTGTGCATTTACAATATTCATTGATTTTTGCCATTGAAAAACTTCCAGAAATGATTGAAGCTACTGACTGAATGAAAGGAGCTGGCATCTCACTCTCTTTGAATCTTCTTTATCATGCTAAGAGGAGCAGGATAAAGCAAAAAATTTCAGAATTGCACCTTGCAATGCGGAGAAATTACTGTTTGTGCATTTACAATATTCATTGATTTTTGCCATTGAAAAACATCATGTTATTCATATACCAGAAATGATTGAAGCTACTGACTGAATGAAAGTAGCTGGCATCTCACTCTCTTTGAATCTTCTTTATCATGCTAAGAGGAGCAGGAAAAAGCAAAAAATTTCAGAATTGCACCTTGCAATGCGGAGAAATTACTGTTTGTGCATTTACAATATTCATTGATTTTTGCAATTGAAAAACGTCCAGAAATGATTGAAGCTACTGACTGAATGAAAGGAGCTGGCATCTCACTCTCTTTGAATCTTCTTTATCATGCTAAGAGGAGCAGGAAAAAGCAAAAAATTTCAGAATTGCACCTTGCAATGCGGAGAAATTACTGTTTGTGCATTTACAATATTCATTGATTTTTGCCATTGAAAAACGTCCAGAAATGATTGAAGCTACTGACTGAATGAAAGGAGCTGTTATCTCACTCTCTTTGAATCTTGTTTATCATGCTAAGAGGAGCAGGAAAAAGCAAAAAATTTCAGAATTTCACCTTGCAATGCGGAGAAATTACTGTTTGTGCATTTACAATATTCATTGATTTTTGCCATTGAAAAACATCATGTTATTCATATACCAGAAATGATTGAAGCTACTGACTGAATGAAAGGAGCTGACATCTCACTCTCTTTGAATCTTCTTTATCATGCTAAGAGGAGCAGGAAAAAGTAAAAAATTTCAGAATTGCACCTTGCAATGCGGAGAAATTACTGTTTGTGCATTTACAATATTCAATGATTTTTGCCATTGAAAAACGTCCAGAAATGATTGAAGCTACTGACTGAACGAAAGGAGCTGGCATCTCACTCTCTTTGAATCTTCTTTATCATGCTAAGAGGAGCAGGAAAAAGCAAAAAATTTCAGAATTGCACCTTGCAATGCGGAGAAATTACTGTTTGTGCATTTACAATATTCATTGATTTTTGCCATTGAAAAACATCATGTTATTCATATACCAGAAATGTTTGAAGCTACTGACTGAATGAAAGCAGCTGGCATCTCACTCTCTTTGAATCTTCTTTATCATGCTAAGAGGAGCAGGAAAAAGCAAAAAATTTCAGAATTGCACCTTGCAATGCGGAGAAATTACTGTTTGTGCATTTACAATATTCATTGATTTTTGCCATTGAAAAACGTCCAGAAATGATTGAAGCTACTGACTGAATGAAAGGAGCTGGCATCTCACTCTCTTTGAATCTTCTTTATCATGCTAAGAGGAGCAGGAAAAAGCAAAAAATTTCAGAATTGCACCTTGCAATGCGGAGAAATTACTGTTTGTGCATTTACAATATTCATTGATTTTTGCCATTGAAAAACATCATGTTATTCATATACCAGAAATGTTTGAAGCTACTGACTGAATGAAAGGAGCTGGCATCTCACTCTCTTTGAATCTTCTTTATCATGCTAAGAGGAGCAGGAAAAAGCAAAAAATTTCAGAATTGCACCTTGCAATGCGGAGAAATTACTGTTTGTGCATTTACAATATTCATTGATTTTTGCCATTGAAAAACGTCCAGAAATGATTGAAGCTACTGACTGAATGAAAGGAGCTGGCATCTCACTCTCTTTGAATCTTCTTTATCATGCTAAGAGGAGCAGGAAAAAGCAAAAAATTTCAGAATTGCACCTTGCAATGCGGAGAAATTACTGTTTGTGCATTTACAATATTCATTGATTTTTGCCATTGAAAAACGTCCAGAAATGATTGAAGCTACTGACTGAATGAAAGGAGCTGGCATCTCACTCTCTTTGAATCTTCTTTATCATGCTAAGAGGAGCAGGAAAAAGCAAAAAATTTCAGAATTGCACCTTGCAATGCGGAGAAATTATTGTTTGTGCATTTACAATATTCATTGATTTTTGCCATTGAAAAACATCATGTTATTCATATACCAGAAATGTTTGAAGCTACTGACTGAATGAAAGGAGCTGGCATCTCACTCTCTTTGAATCTTCTTTATCATGCTAAGAGGAGCAGGAAAAAGCAAAAAATTTCAGAATTGCACCTTGCAATGCGGAGAAATTACTGTTTGTGCATTTACAATATTCATTGATTTTTGCCATTGAAAAACGTCCAGAAATGATTGAAGCTACTGACTGAATGAAAGGAGCTGGCATCTCACTCTCTTTGAATCTTCTTTATCATGCTAAGAGGAGCAGGAAAAAGCAAAAAATTTCAGAATTGCACCTTGCAATGCGGAGAAATTACTGTTTGTGCATTTACAATATTCATTGATTTTTGCCATTGAAAAACTTCCAGAAATGATTGAAGCTACTGACTGAATGAAAGGAGCTGGCATCTCACTCTCTTTGAATCTTCTTTATCATGCTAAGAGGAGCAGGAAAAAGCAAAAAATTTCAGAATTGCACCTTGCAATGCGGAGAAATTACTGTTTGTGCATTTACAATATTCATTGATTTTTGCCATTGAAAAACGTCCAGAAATGATTGAAGCTACTGACTGAATGAAAGGAGCTGGCATCTCACTCTCTTTGAATCTTCTTTATCATGCTAAGAGGAGCAGGAAAAAGCAAAAAATTTCAGAATTGCACCTTGCAATGCGGAGAAATTACTGTTTGTGCATTTACAATATTCATTGATTTTTGCCATTGAAAAACATCATGTTATTCATATACCAGAAATGTTTGAAGCTACTGACTGAATGAAAGGAGCTGGCATCTCACTCTCTTTGAATCTTCTTTATCATGCTAAGAGGAGCAGGAAAAAGCAAAAAATTTCAGAATTGCACCTTGCAATGCGGAGAAATTACTGTTTGTGCATTTACAATATTCACTGATTTTTGCCATTGAAAAACGTCCAGAAATGATTGAAGCTACTGACTGAATGAAAGGAGCTGGCATCTCACTCTCTTTGAATCTTCTTTATCATGCTAAGAGGAGCAGGAAAAAGCAAAAAATTTCAGAATTGCACCTTGCAATGCGGAGAAATTACTGTTTGTGCATTTACAATATTCATTAATTTTTGCCATTGAAAAACTTCCAGAAATGATTGAAGCTACTGACTGAATGAAAGGAGCTGGCATCTCACTCTCTTTGAATCTTCTTTATCATGCTAAGAGGAGCAGGAAAAAGCAAAAAATTTCAGAATTGCACCTTGCAATGCGGAGAAATTACTGTTTGTGCATTTACAATATTCATTGATTTTTGCCATTGAAAAACGTCCAGAAATGATTGAAGCTACTGACTGAATGAAAGGAGCTGGCATCTCACTCTCTTTGAATCTTCTTTATCATGCTAAGAGGAGCAGGAAAAAGCAAAAAATTTCAGAATTGCACCTTGCAATGCGGAGAAATTACTGTTTGTGCATTTACAATATTCATTGATTTTTGCCATTGAAAAACTTCCAGAAATGATTGAAGCTACTGACTGAATGAAAGGAGCTGGCATCTCACTCTCTTTGAATCTTCTTTATCATGCTAAGAGAAGCAGGAAAAAGCAAAAAATTTCAGAATTGCACCTTGCAATGCGGAGAAATTACTGTTTGTGCATTTACAATATTCATTGATTTTTGCCATTGAAAAACGTCCAGAAATGATTGAAGCTACTGACTGAATGAAAGGAGCTGGCATCTCACTCTCTTTGAATCTTCTTTATCATGCTAAGAGGAGCAGGAAAAAGCAAAAAATTTCAGAATTGCACCTTGCAATGCGGAGAAATTACTGTTTGTGCATTTACAATATTCATTGATTTTTGCCATTGAAAAACTTCCAGAAATGATTGAAGCTACTGACTGAATGAAAGGAGCTGGCATCTCACTCTCTTTGAATCTTCTTTATCATGCTAAGAGGAGCAGGAAAAAGCAAAAAATTTCAGAATTGCACCTTGCAATGCGGAGAAATTACTGTTTGTGCATTTACAATATTCATTGATTTTTGCCATTGAAAAACGTCCAGAAATGATTGAAGCTACTGACTGAATGAAAGGAGCTGGCATCTCACTCTCTTTGAATCTTCTTTATCATGCTAAGAGGAGCAGGAAAAAGCAAAAAATTTCAGAATTGCACCTTGCAATGCGGAGAAATTACTGTTTGTGCATTTACAATATTCATTGATTTTTGCCATTGAAAAACATCATGTTATTCATATACCAGAAATGTTTGAAGCTACTGACTGAATGAAAGGAGCTGGCGTCTCACTCTCTTTGAATCTTCTTTATCATGCTAAGAGGAGCAGGAAAAAGCAAAAAATTTCAGAATTGCACCTTGCAATGCGGAGAAATTACTGTTTGTGCATTTACAATATTCATTGATTTTTGCCATTGAAAAACGTCCAGAAATGATTGAAGCTACTGACTGAATGAAAGGAGCTGGCATCTCACTCTCTTTGAATCTTCTTTATCATGCTAAGAGGAGCAGGAAAAAGCAAAAAATTTCAGAATTGCACCTTGCAATGCGGAGAAATTACTGTTTGTGCATTTACAATATTCATTGATTTTTGCCATTGAAAAACTTCCAGAAATGATTGAAGCTACTGACTGAATGAAAGGAGCTGGCATCTCACTCTCTTTGAATCTTCTTTATCATGCTAAGAGGAGCAGGAAAAAGCAAAAAATTTCAGAATTGCACCTTGCAATGCGGAGAAATTACTGTTTGTGCATTTACAATATTCATTGATTTTTGCCATTGAAAAACGTCCAGAAATGATTGAAGCTACTGACTGAATGAAAGGAGCTGGCATCTCACTCTCTTTGAATCTTCTTTATCATGCTAAGAGGAGCAGGAAAAAGCAAAAAATTTCAGAATTGCACCTTGCAATGCGGAGAAATTACTGTTTGTGCATTTACAATATTCATTGATTTTTGCCATTGAAAAACATCATGTTATTCATATACCAGAAATGTTTGAAGCTACTGACTGAATGAAAGGAGCTGGCATCTCACTCTCTTTGAATCTTCTTTATCATGCTAAGAGGAGCAGGAAAAAGCAAAAAATTTCAGAATTGCACCTTGCAATGCGGAGAAATTACTGTTTGTGCATTTACAATATTCATTGATTTTTGCCATTGAAAAACGTCCAGAAATGATTGAAGCTACTGACTGAATGAAAGGAGCTGGCATCTCACTCTCTGAATCTTCTTTATCATGCTAAGAGGAGCAGGAAAAAGCAAAAAATTTCAGAATTGCACCTTGCAATGCGGAGAAATTACTGTTTGTGCATTTACAATATTCATTGATTTTTGCCATTGAAAAACATCATGTTATTCATATACCAGAAATGTTTGAAGCTACTGACTGAATGAAAGGAGCTGGCATCTCACTCTCTTTGAATCTTCTTTATCATGCTAAGAGGAGCAGGAAAAAGCAAAAAATTTCAGAATTGCACCTTGCAATGCGGAGAAATTACTGTTTGTGCATTTACAATATTCACTGATTTTTGCCATTGAAAAACGTCCAGAAATGATTGAAGCTACTGACTGAATGAAAGGAGCTGGCATCTCACTCTCTTTGAATCTTCTTTATCATGCTAAGAGGAGCAGGAGAAAGCAAAAAATTTCAGAATTGCACCTTGCAATGCGGAGAAATTACTGTTTGTGCATTTACAATATTCATTGATTTTTGCCATTGAAAAACGTCCAGAAATGATTGAAGCTACTGACTGAATGAAAGGAGCTGGCATCTCACTCTCTTTGAATCTTCTTTATCATGCTAAGAGGAGCAGGAAAAAGCAAAAAATTTCAGAATTGCACCTTGCAATGCGGAGAAATTACTGTTTGTGCATTTACAATATTCATTAATTTTTGCCATTGAAAAACTTCCAGAAATGATTGAAGCTACTGACTGAATGAAAGGAGCTGGCATCTCACTCTCTTTGAATCTTCTTTATCATGCTAAGAGGAGCAGGAAAAAGCAAAAAATTTCAGAATTGCACCTTGCAATGCGGAGAAATTACTGTTTGTGCATTTACAATATTCATTGATTTTTGCCATTGAAAAACGTCCAGAAATGATTGAAGCTACTGACTGAATGAAAGGAGCTGGCATCTCACTCTCTTTGAATCTTCTTTATCATGCTAAGAGGAGCAGGAAAAAGCAAAAAATTTCAGAATTGCACCTTGCAATGCGGAGAAATTACTGTTTGTGCATTTACAATATTCATTGATTTTTGCCATTGAAAAACTTCCAGAAATGATTGAAGCTACTGACTGAATGAAAGGAGCTGGCATCTCACTCTCTTTGAATCTTTTTTATCATGCTAAGAGGAGCAGGAAAAAGCAAAAAATTTCAGAATTGCACCTTGCAATGCGGATAAATTACTGTTTGTGCATTTACAATATTCATTGATTTTTGCCATTGAAAAACATCATGTTATTCATATACCAGAAATGTTTGAAGCTACTGACTGAATGAAAGGAGCTGGCATCTCACTCTCTTTGAATCTTCTTTATCATGCTAAGAGGAGCAGGAAAAAGCAAAAAATTTCAGAATTGCACCTTGCAATGCGGATAAATTACTGTTTGTGCATTTACAATATTCATTGATTTTTGCCATTGAAAAACATCATGTTATTCATATACCAGAAATGATTGAAGCTACTGACTGAATGAAAGGAGCTGGCATCTCACTCTCTTTGAATCTTCTTTATCATGCTAAGAGGAGCAGGAAAAAGCAAAAAATTTCAGAATTGCACATTGCAATGCGGAGAAATTACTGTTTGTGCATTTACAATATTCATTGATTTTTACCATTGAAAAACATCATGTTATTCATATACCAGAAATGTTTGAAGCTACTGACTGAATGAAAGGAGCTGGCATCTCACTCTCTTTGAATCTCTTTATCATGCTAAGAGGAGCAGGAAAAAGCAAAAAATTTCAGAATTGCACCTTGCAATGCGGAGAAATTACTGTTTGTGCATTTACAATATTCATTGATTTTTGCCATTGAAAAACGTCCAGAAATGATTGAAGCTACTGACTGAATGAAAGGAGCTGGCATCTCACTCTCTTTGAATCTTCTTTATCATGCTAAGAGGAGCAGGAAAAAGCAAAAAATTTCAGAATTGCACCTTGCAATGCGGAGAAATTACTGTTTGTGCATTTACAATATTCATTGATTTTTGCCATTGAAAAACATCATGTTATTCATATACCAGAAATGTTTGAAGCTACTGACTGAATGAAAGGAGCTGGCATCTCACTCTCTTTGAATCTTCTTTATCATGCTAAGAGGAGCAGGAAAAAGCAAAAAATTTCAGAATTGCACCTTGCAATGCGGAGAAATTACTGTTTGTGCATTTACAATATTCATTGATTTTTTCCATTGAAAAACATCATGTTATTCATATACCAGAAATGTTTGAAGCTACTGACTGAATGAAAGGAGCTGGCATCTCACTCTCTTTGAATCTTCTTTATCATGCTAAGAGGAGCAGGAAAAAGCAAAAAATTTCAGAATTGCACCTTGCAATGCGGAGAAATTACTGTTTGTGCATTTACAATATTCATTGATTTTTACCATTGAAAAACGTCCAGAAATGATTGAAGCTACTGACTGAACGAAAGGAGCTGGCATCTCACTCTCTTTGAATCTTCTTTATCATGCTAAGAGGAGCAGGAAAAAGCAAAAAATTTCAGAATTGCACCTTGCAATGCGGAGAAATTACTGTTTGTGCATTTACAATATTCATTGATTTTTGCCATTGAAAAACATCATGTTATTCATATACCAGAAATGTTTGAAGCTACTGACTGAATGAAAGGAGCTGGCATCTCACTCTCTTTGAATCTTCTTTATCATGCTAAGAGGAGCAGGAAAAAGCAAAAAATTTCAGAATTGCACCTTGCAATGCGGAGAAATTACTGTTTTTGCATTTACAATATTCATTGATTTTTGCCATTGAAAAACGTCCAGAAATGATTGAAGCTACTGACTGAATGAAAGGAGCTGGCATCTCACTCTCTTTGAATCTTCTTTATCATGCTAAGAGGAGCAGGAAAAAGCAAAAAATTTCAGAATTGCACCTTGCAATGCGGAGAAATTGCTGTTTGTGCATTTACAAAATTCATTGATTTTTGCCATTGAAAAACATCATGTTATTCATATACCAGAAATGATTGAAGCTACTGACTGAATGAAAGGAGCTGGCATCTCACTCTCTTTGAATCTTCTTTATCATGCTAAGAGGAGCAGGAAAAAGCAAAAAATTTCAGAATTGCACCTTGCAATGCGGAGAAATTACTGTTTGTGCATTTACAATATTCATTGATTTTTGCCATTGAAAAACATCATGTTATTCATATACCAGAAATGTTTGAAGCTACTGACTGAATGAAAGGAGCTGGCATCTCACTCTCTTTGAATCTTCTTTATCATGCTAAGAGGAGCAGGAAAAAGCAAAAAATTTCAGAATTGCACCTTGCAATGCGGATAAATTACTCTTTGCGCATTTACAATATTCATTGATTTTTGCCATTGAAAAACATCATGTTATTCATATACCAGAAATGATTGAAGCTACTGACTGAATGAAAGGAGCTGGCATCTCACTCTCTTTGAATCTTCTTTATCATGCTAAGAGGAGCAGGAAAAAGCAAAAAATTTCAGAATTGCACCTTGCAATGCGGAGAAATTACTGTTTGTGCATTTACAATATTCATTGATTTTTGCCATTGAAAAACATCATGTTATTCATATACCAGAAATGATTGAAGCTACTGACTGAATGAAAGTAGCTGGCATCTCACTCTCTTTGAATCTTCTTTATCATGCTAAGAGGAGCAGGAAAAAGCAAAAAATTTCAGAATTGCACCTTGCAATGCGGAGAAATTACTGTTTGTGCATTTACAATATCCATTGATTTTTGCAATTGAAAAACGTCCAGAAATGTTTGAAGCTACTGACTGAATGAAAGGAGCTGGCATCTCACTCTCTTTGAATCTTCTTTATCATGCTAAGAGGAGCAGGAAAAAGCAAAAAATTTCAGAATTGCACCTTGCAATGCGGAGAAATTACTGTTTGTGCATTTACAATATTCATTGATTTTTGCCATTGAAAAACATCATGTTATTCACATACCAGAAATGTTTGAAGCTACTGACTGAATGAAAGGAGCTGGCATCTCACTCTCTTTGATTCTTCTTTATCATGCTAAGAGGAGCAGGAAAAAGCAAAAAATTTCAGAATTGCACCTTGCAATGCGGAGAAATTACTGTTTGTGCATTTACAATATTCATTGATTTTTGCCATTGAAAAACATCATGTTATTCATATACCAGAAATGATTGAAGCTACTGACTGAATGAAAGTAGCTGGCATCTCACTCTCTTTGAATCTTCTTTATCATGCTAAGAGGAGCAGGAAAAAGCAAAAAATTTCAGAATTGCACCTTGCAATGCGGAGAAATTACTGTTTGTGCATTTACAATATCCATTGATTTTTGCAATTGAAAAACGTCCAGAAATGTTTGAAGCTACTGACTGAATGAAAGGAGCTGGCATCTCACTCTCTTTGAATCTTCTTTATCATGCTAAGAGGAGCAGGAAAAAGCAAAAAATTTCAGAATTGCACCTTGCAATGCGGAGAAATTACTGTTTGTGCATTTACAATATTCATTGATTTTTGCCATTGAAAAACATCATGTTATTCATATACCAGAAATGTTTGAAGCTACTGACTGAATGAAAGGAGCTGGCATCTCACTCTCTTTGAATCTTCTTTATCATGCTAAGAGGAGCAGGAAAAAGCAAAAAATTTCAGAATTGCACCTTGCAATGCGGAGAAATTACTGTTTGTGCATTTACAATATTCATTGATTTTTGCCATTGAAAAACGTCCAGAAATGATTGAAGCTACTGACTGAATGAAAGGAGCTGGCATCTCACTCTCTTTGAATCTTCTTTATCATGCTAAGAGGAGCAGGAAAAAGCAAAAAATTTCAGAATTGCACCTTGCAATGCGGAGAAATTACTGTTTGTGCATTTACAATATTCATTGATTTTTGCCATTGAAAAACATCATGTTATTCATATACCAGAAATGTTTGAAGCTACTGACTGAATGAAAGGAGCTGGCATCTCACTCTCTTTGAATCTTCTTTTTCATGCTAAGAGGAGCAGGAAAAAGCAAAAAATTTCAGAATTGCACCTTGCAATGCGGAGAAATTACTGTTTGTGCATTTACAATATTCATTGATTTTTGCCATTGAAAAACGTCCAGAAATGATTGAAGCTACTGACTGAATGAAAGGAGCTGGCATCTCACTCTCTTTGAATCTTCTTTATCATGCTAAGAGGAGCAGGAAAAAGCAAAAAATTTCAGAATTGCACCTTGCAATGCGGAGAAATTACAGTTTGTGCATTTACAATATTCATTGATTTTTGCCATTGAAAAACTTCCAGAAATGATTGAAGCTACTGACTGAATGAAAGGAGCTGGCATCTCACTCTCTTTGAATCTTCTTTATCATGCTAAGAGGAGCAGGAAAAAGCAAAAAATTTCAGAATTGCACCTTGCAATGCGGAGAAATTACTGTTTGTGCATTTACAATATTCATTGATTTTTGACATTGAAAAACGTCCAGAAATGATTGAAGCTACTGACTGAATGAAAGGAGCTGGCATCTCACTCTCTTTGAATCTTCTTTATCATGCTAAGAGGAGCAGGAAAAAGCAAAAAATTTCAGAATTCCACCTTGCAATGCGGAGAAATTACTGTTTGTGCATTTACAATATTCATTGATTTTTGCCATTGAAAAACATGTTATTCATATACCAGAAATGTTTGAAGCTACTGACTGAATGAAAGGAGCTGGCACCTCACTCTCTTTGAATCTTCTTTATCATGATAAGAGGAGCAGGAAAAAGCAAAAAATTTCAGAATTGCACCTTGCAATGCGGAGAAATTACTGTTTGTGCATTTACAATATTCATTGATTTTTGCCATTGAAAAACGTCCAGAAATGATTGAACCTAGTGACTGAATGAAAGGAGCTGGCATCTCACTCTCTTTGAATCTTCTTTATCATGCTAAGAGGAGCAGGAAAAAGCAAAAAATTTCAGAATTGCACCTTGCAATGCGGAGAAATTACTGTTTGTGCATTTACAATATTCATTGATTTTTGCCATTGAAAAACGTCCAGAAATGATTGAAGCTACTGACTGAATGAAAGGAGCTGGCATCTCACTCTCTTTGAATCTTCTTTATCATGCTAAGAGGAGCAGGAAAAAGCAAAAAATTTCAGAATTGCGCCTTGCAATGCGGAGAAATTACTGTTTGTGCATTTACAAAATTCATTGATTTTTGCCATTGAAAAACATCATGTTATTCATTTGCCAGAAATGATTGAAGCTACTGACTGAATGAAAGGAGCTGGCATCTCACTCTCTTTGAATCTTCTTTATCATGCTAAGAGGAGCAGGAAAAAGCAAAAAATTTCAGAATTGCACCTTGCAATGCGGAGAAATTAGTTTATGCATTTACAATATTCATTGATTTTTGCCATTGAAAAACGTCCAGAAATGATTGAAGCTACTGACTGAATGAAAGGAGCTGGCATCTCACTCTCTTTGAATCTTCTTTATCATGCTAAGAGGAGCAGGAAAAAGCAAAAAATTTCAGAATTGCACCTTGCAATGCGGAGAAATTACTGTTTGTGCATTTACAATATTCATTGATTTTTGCCATTGAAAAACATCATGTTATTCATATACCAGAAATGATTGAAGCTACTGACTGAATGAAAGGAGCTGGCATCTCACTCTCTTTGAATCTTCTTTACCATGCTAAGAGGAGCAGGAAAAAGTAAAAAATTTCAGAATTGCACCTTGCAATGCGGAGAAATTACTGTTTGTGCATTTACAATATTCATTGATTTTTGCCATTGAAAAACGTCCAGAAATGATTGAAGCTACTGACTGAATGATAGGAGCTGGCATCTCACTCTCTTTGAATCTTCTTTATCATGCTAAGAGGAGCAGGAAAAAGCAAAAAATTTCAGAATTGCACCTTGCAATGCGGAGAAATTACTGTTTGTGCATTTACAATATTCATTGATTTTTGCCATTGAAAAACATCATGTTATTCATATACCAGAAATGTTTGAAGCTACTGACTGAATGAAAGGAGCTGGCATCTCACTCTCTTTGAATCTTCTTTATCATGCTAAGAGGAGCAGGAAAAAGCAAAAAATTTCAGAATTGCACCTTGCAATGCGGAGAAATTACTGTTTGTGCATTTACAATATTTATTGATTTTTGCCATTGAAAAACGTCCAGAAATGATTGAAGCTACTGACTGAATGAAAGGAGCTGGCATCTCACTCTCTTTGAATCTTCTTTATCATGCTAAGAGGAGCAGGAAAAAGCAAAAAATTTCAGAATTGCACCTTGCAATGCGGAGAAATTACTGTTTGTGCATTTACAATATTCATTGATTTTTGCCATTGAAAAACATCATGTTATTCATATACCAGAAATGTTTGAAGCTACTGACTGAATGAAAGGAGCTGGCATCTCACTCTCTTTGAATCTTCTTTATCATGCTAAGAGGAGCAGGAAAAAGCAAAAAATTTCAGAATTGCACCTTGCAATGCGGATAAATTACTGTTTGTGCATTTACAATATTCATTGATTTTTGCCATTGAAATATTGTAAATGCACAAATAGTAATATCTCCACATTGCAAGGTGCAATTCTGAAATTTTTTGCTTTTTCCTGCTAATCCTAGCATGATAAAGAAGATTCAAAGAGAGTGAGATGCCAGCTCCTTTCATTCAGTCAGTAGCTTCAAACATTTCTGGACGTTTTTCAATGGCAAAAATCAATGAATATTGTAAATGCACAAACAGTAATATCTCCACATTGCAAGGTGCAATTCTGAAATTTTTTGCTTTTTCCTGTTAATCCTAGCATGATAAAGAAGATTCAAAGAGAGTGAGATGCCAGCTCCATTCATTCAGTCAGTAGCTTCAAACATTTCTGGTATATGAAAAACATGTTTTTCAATGGCAAAAATCAATGAATATTGTAAATGCACAAACAGTAATATCTCCACATTGCAAGGTGCAATTCTGAAATTTTTTGCTTTTTCCTGCTAATCCTAGCATGATAAAGAAGATTCAAAGAGAGTGAGATGCCAGCTCCTTTCATTCAGTCAGTAGCTTCAAACATTTCTGGTATATGAAAAACATGTTTTTCAATGGCAAAAATCAATGAATATTGTAAATGCACAAACAGTAATATCTCCACATTGCAAGGTGCAATTCTGAAATTTTTTGCTTTTTCCTGCTAATCCTAGCATGATAAAGAAGATTCAAAGAGAGTGAGATGCCAGCTCCTTTCATTCAGTCAGTAGCTTCAAACATTTCTGGTATATGAAAAACATGTTTTTCAATGGCAAAAATCAATGAATATTGTAAATGCACAAACAGTAATATCTCCACATTGCAAGGTGCAATTCTGAAATTTTTTGCTTTTTCCTGCTAATCCTAGCATGATAAAGAAGATTCAAAGAGAGTGAGATGCCAGCTCCTTTCATTCAGTCAGTAGCTTCAAACATTTCTGGTATATGAAAAACATGTTTTTCAATGGCAAAAATCAATGAATATTGTAAATGCACAAACAGTAATATCTCCACATTGCAAGGTGCAATTCTGAAATTTTTAGCTTTTTCCTGTTAATCCTAGCATGATAAAGAAGATTCAAAGAGAGTGAGATGCCAGCTCCTTTCATTCAGTCAGTAGCTTCAAACATTTCTGGACGTTTTTCAATGGCAAAAATCAATGAATATTGTAAATGCACAAACAGTAATATCTCCACATTGCAAGGTGCAATTCTGAAATTTTTTGCTTTTTCCTGTTAATCCTAGCATGATAAAGAAGATTCAAAGAGAGTGAGATGCCAGCTCCTTTCATTCAGTCAGTAGCTTCAAACATTTCTGGTATATGAAAAACATGTTTTTCAATGGCAAAAATCAATGAATATTGTAAATGCACAAACAGTAATATCTCCACATTGCAAGGTGCAATTCTGAAATTTTTTGCTTTTTCCTGCTAATCCTAGCATGATAAAGAAGATTCAAAGAGAGTGAGATGCCAGCTCCTTTCATTCAGTCAGTAGCTTCAAACATTTCTGGACGTTTTTCAATGGCAAAAATCAATGAATATTGTAAATGCACAAACAGTAATATCTCCACATTGCAAGGTGCAATTCTGAAATTTTTTGCTTTTTCCTGTTAATCCTAGCATGATAAAGAAGATTCAAAGAGAGTGAGATGCCAGCTCCTTTCATTCAGTCAGTAGCTTCAAACATTTCTGGTATATGAAAAACATGTTTTTCAATGGCAAAAATCAATGAATATTGTAAATGCACAAACAGTAATATCTCCACATTGCAAGGTGCAATTCTGAAATTTTTTACTTTATCCTGTTAATCCTAGCATGATAAAGAAGATTCAGAGTGAGATGCCAGCTCCTTTCATTCAGTCAGTAGCTTCAAACATTTCTGGTATATGAAAAACATGTTTTTCAATGGCAAAAATCAATGAATATTGTAAATGCACAAACAGTAATATCTCCACATTGCAAGGTGCAATTCTGAAATTTTTTGCTTTTTCCTGCTAATCCTAGCATGATAAAGAAGATTCAAAGAGAGTGAGATGCCAGCTCCTTTCATTCAGTCAGTAGCTTCAAACATTTCTGGTATATGAAAAACGTTTTTCAATGGCAAAAATCAATGAATATTGTAAATGCACAAACAGTAATATCTCCACAATGCAAGGTGCAATTCTGAAATTTTTTGCTTTTTCCTGCTAATCCTAGCATGATAAAGAAGATTCAAAGAGAGTGAGATGCCAGCTCCTTTCATTCAGTCAGTAGCTTCAAACATTTCTGGTATATGAAAAACATATTTTTCAATGGCAAAAATCAATGAATATGGTAAATGCACAAACAGTAATATCTCCACATTGCAAGGTGCAATTCTGAAATTTTTAGCTTTTTCCTGTTAATCCTAGCATGATAAAGAAGATTCAAAGAGAGTGAGATGCCAGCTCCTTTCATTCAGTCAGTAGCTTCAAACATTTCTGGACGTTTTTCAATGGCTAAAATCAATGAATATTGTAAATGCACAAACAGTAATATCTCCACATTGCAAGGTGCAATTCTGAAATTTTTTGCTTTTTCCTGTTAATCCTAGCATGATAAAGAAGATTCAAAGAGAGTGAGATGCCAGCTCCTTTCATTCAGTCAGTAGCTTCAAACATTTCTGGTATATGAAAAACATGTTTTTCAATGGCAAAAATCAATGAATATTGTAAATGCACAAACAGTAATATCTCCACATTGCAAGGTGCAATTCTGAAATTTTTTGCTTTTTCCTGCTAATCCTAGCATGATAAAGAAGATTCAAAGAGAGTGAGATGCCAGCTCCTTTCATTCAGTCAGTAGCTTCAAACATTTCTGGTATATGAAAAACATGTTTTTCAATGGCAAAAATCAATGAATATTGTAAATGCACAAACAGTAATATCTCCACATTGCAAGGTGCAATTCTGAAATTTTTTGCTTTTTCCTGCTAATCCTAGCATGATAAAGAAGATTCAAAGAGAGTGAGATGCCAGCTCCTTTCATTCAGTCAGTAGCTTCAAACATTTCTGGACGTTTTTCAATGGCAAAAATCAATGAATATTGTAAATGCACAAACAGTAATATCTCCACATTGCAAGGTGCAATTCTGAAATTTTTTGCTTTTTCCTGTTAATCCTAGCATGATAAAGAAGATTCAAAGAGAGTGAGATGCCAGCTCCTTTCATTCAGTCAGTAGCTTCAAACATTTCTGGAATATGAAAAACATGTTTTTCAATGGCAAAAATCAATGAATATTGTAAATGCACAAACAGTAATATCTCCACATTGCAAGGTGCAATTCTGAAATTTTTTGATTTTTCCTGTTAATCCTAGCATGTTAAAGAAGATTCAAAGAGAGTGAGATGCCAGCTCCTTTCATTCAGTCAGTAGCTTCAAACATTTCTGGTATATGAAAAACATGTTTTTCAATGGCAAAAATCAATGAATATTGTAAATGCACAAACAGTAATATCTCCACATTGCAAGGTGCAATTCTGAAATTTTTTGCTTTTTCCTGCTAATCCTAGCATGATAAAGAAGATTCAAAGAGAGTGAGATGCCAGCTCCTTTCATTCAGTCAGTAGCTTCAAACATTTCTGGTATATGAAAAACATGTTTTTCAATGGCAAAAATCAATGAATATTGTAAATGCACAAACAGTAATATCTCCACATTGCAAGGTGCAATTCTGAAATTTTTTGCTTTTTCCTGCTAATCCTAGCATGATAAAGAAGATTCAAAGAGAGTGAGATGCCAGCTCCTTTCATTCAGTCAGTAGCTTCAAACATTTCTGGACGTTTTTCAATGGCAAAAATCAATGAATATTGTAAATGCACAAACAGTAATATCTCCACATTGCAAGGTGCAATTCTGAAATTTTTTGCTTTTTCCTGTTAATCCTAGCATGATAAAGAAGATTCAAAGAGAGTGAGATGCCAGCTCCTTTCATTCAGTCAGTAGCTTCAAACATTTCTGGTATATGAAAAACATGTTTTTCAATGGCAAAAATCAATGAATATTGTAAATGCACAAACAGTAATATCTCCACATTGCAAGGTGCAATTCTGAAATTTTTTGCTTTTTCCTGTTAATCCTAGCATGATAAAGAAGATTCAAAGAGAGTGAGATGCCAGCTCCTTTCATTCAGTCAGTAGCTTCAAACATTTCTGGTATATGAAAAACATGTTTTTCAATGGCAAAAATCAATGAATGTTGTAAATGCACAAACAGTAATATCTCCACATTGCAAGGTGCAATTCTGAAATTTTTTGCTTTTTCCTGCTAATCCTAGCATGATAAAGAAGATTCAAAGAGAGTGAGATGCCAGCTCCTTTCATTCAGTCAGTAGCTTCAAACATTTCTGGACGTTTTTCAATGGCAAAAATCAATGAATATTGTAAATGCACAAACAGTAATATCTCCACATTGCAAGGTGCAATTCTGAAATTTTTTGCTTTTTCCTGTTAATCCTAGCATGATAAAGAAGATTCAAAGAGAGTGAGATGCCAGCTCCTTTCATTCAGTCAGTAGCTTCAAACATTTCTGGTATATGAAAAACGTTTTTCAATGGCAAAAATCAATGAATATTGTAAATGCACAAACAGTAATATCTCCACATTGCAAGGTGCAATTCTGAATTTTGCTTTTTCCTGCTAATCCTAGCATGATAAAGAAGATTCAAAGAGAGTGAGATGCCAGCTCCTTTCATTCAGTCAGTAGCTTCAAACATTTCTGGACGTTTTTCAATGGCAAAAATCAATGAATATTGTAAATGCACAAACAGTAATATCTCCACATTGCAAGGTGCAATTCTGAAATTTTTTGCTTTTTCCTGTTAATCCTAGCATGATAAAGAAGATTCAAAGAGAGTGAGATGCCAGCTCCTTTCATTCAGTCAGTAGCTTCAAACATTTCTGGAATATGAAAAACATGTTTTTCAATGGCAAAAATCAATGAATATTGTAAATGCACAAACAGTAATATCTCCACATTGCAAGGTGCAATTCTGAAATTTTTTGATTTTTCCCGTTAATCCTAGCATGATAAAGAAGATTCAAAGAGAGTGAGATGCCAGCTCCTTTCATTCAGTCAGTAGCTTCAAACATTTCTGGTATATGAAAAACATGTTTTTCAATGGCAAAAATCAATGAATATTGTAAATGCACAAACAGTAATATCTCCACATTGCAAGGTGCAATTCTGAAATTTTTTGCTTTTTCCTGCTAATCCTAGCATGATAAAGAAGATTCAAAGAGAGTGAGATGCCAGCTCCTTTCATTCAGACAGTAGCTTCAAACATTTCTGGTATATGAAAAACATGTTTTTCAATGGCAAAAATCAATGAATATTGTAAATGCACAAACAGTAATATCTCCACATTGCAAGGTGCAATTCTGAAATTTTTTGCTTTTTCCTGCTAATCCTAGCATGATAAAGAAGATTCAAAGAGAGTGAGATGCCAGCTCCTTTCATTCAGTCAGTAGCTTCAAACATTTCTGGACGTTTTTCAATGGCAAAAATCAATGAATATTGTAAATGCACAAACAGTAATATCTCCACATTGCAAGGTGCAATTCTGAAATTTTTTGCTTTTTCCTGTTAATCCTGGCATGATAAAGAAGATTCAAAGAGAGTGAGATGCCAGCTCCTTTCATTCAGTCAGTAGCTTCAAACATTTCTGGTATATGAAAAACATGTTTTTCAATGGCAAAAATCAATGAATATTGTAAATGCACAAACAGTAATATCTCCACATTGCAAGGTGCAATTCTGAAATTTTTTGCTTTTTCCTGTTAATCCTAGCATGATAAAGAAGATTCAAAGAGAGTGAGATGCCAGCTCCTTTCATTCAGTCAGTAGCTTCAAACATTTCTGGTATATGAAAAACATGTTTTTCAATGGCAAAAATCAATGAATATTGTAAATGCACAAACAGTAATATCTCCACATTGCAAGGTGCAATTCTGAAATTTTTTGCTTTTTCCTGCTAATCCTAGCATGATAAAGAAGATTCAAAGAGAGTGAGATGCCAGCTCCTTTCATTCAGTCAGTAGCTTCAAACATTTCTGGTATATGAAAAACATGTTTTTCAATGGCAAAAATCAATGAATATTGTAAATGCACAAACAGTAATATCTCCACATTGCAAGGTGCAATTCGGAAATTTTTTGCTTTTTCCTGCTAATCCTAGCATGATAAAGAAGATTCAAAGAGAGTGAGATGCCAGCTCCTTTCATTCAGTCAGTAGTTTCAAACATTTCTGGTATATGAATAACATGATGTTTTTCAATGGCAAAAATCAATGAATATTGTAAATGCACAAACAGTAATATCTCCACATTGCAAGGTGCAATTCTGAAATTTTTTGCTTTTTCCTGCTAATCCTAGCATGATAAAGAAGATTCAAAGAGAGTGAGATGCCAGCTCCTTTCATTCAGTCAGTAGCTTCAAACATTTCTGGACGTTTTTCAATGGCAAAAATCAATGAATATTGTAAATGCACAAACAGTAATATCTCCACATTGCAAGGTGCAATTCTGAAATTTTTTGCTTTTTCCTGTTAATCCTAGCATGATAAAGAAGATTCAAAGAGAGTGAGATGCCAGCTCCTTTCATTCAGTCAGTAGCTTCAAACATTTCTGGTATATGAAAAACATGTTTTTCAATGGCAAAAATCAATGAATATTGTAAATGCACAAACAGTAATATCTCCACATTGCAAGGTGCAATTCTGAAATTTTTTGCTTTTTCCTGCTAATCCTAGCATGATAAAGAAGATTCAAAGAGAGTGAGATGCCAGCTCCTTTCATTCAGTCAGTAGCTTCAAACATTTCTGGTATATGAAAAACATGTTTTTCAATGGCAAAAATCAATGAATATTGTAAATGCACAAACAGTAATATCTCCACATTGCAAGGTGCAATTCTGAAATTTTTAGCTTTTTCCTGTTAATCCTAGCATGATAAAGAAGATTCAAAGAGAGTGAGATGCCAGCTCCTTTCATTCAGTCAGTAGCTTCAAACATTTCTGGTATATGAAAAACATGTTTTTCAATGGCAAAAATCAATGAATATTGTAAATGCACAAACAGTAATATCTCCACATTGCAAGGTGCAATTCTGAAATTTTTTGCTTTTTCCTGCTAATCCTAGCATGATAAAGAAGATTCAAAGAGAGTGAGATGCCAGCTCCTTTCATTCAGTCAGTAGCTTCAAACATTTCTGGTATATGAAAAACATGTTTTTCAATGGCAAAAATCAATGAATATTGTAAATGCACAAACAGTAATATCTCCACATTGCAAGGTGCAATTCGGAAATTTTTTGCTTTTTCCTGCTAATCCTAGCATGATAAAGAAGATTCAAAGAGAGTGAGATGCCAGCTCCTTTCATTCAGTCAGTAGCTTCAAACATTTCTGGTATATGAATAACATGATGTTTTTCAATGGCAAAAATCAATGAATATTGTAAATGCACAAACAGTAATATCTCCACATTGCAAGGTGCAATTCTGAAATTTTTTGCTTTTTCCTGCTAATCCTAGCATGATAAAGAAGATTCAAAGAGAGTGAGATGCCAGCTCCTTTCATTCAGTCAGTAGCTTCAAACATTTCTGGACGTTTTTCAATGGCAAAAATCAATGAATATTGTAAATGCACAAACAGTAATATCTCCACATTGCAAGGTGCAATTCTGAAATTTTTTGCTTTTTCCTGTTAATCCTAGCATGATAAAGAAGATTCAAAGAGAGTGAGATGCCAGCTCCTTTCATTCAGTCAGTAGCTTCAAACATTTCTGGTATATGAAAAACATGTTTTTCAATGGCAAAAATCAATGAATATTGTAAATGCACAAACAGTAATATCTCCACATTGCAAGGTGCAATTCTGAAATTTTTTGCTTTTCCTGCTAATCCTAGCATGATAAAGAAGATTCAAAGAGTGAGATGCCAGCTCCTTTCATTCAGTCAGTAGCTTCAAACATTTCTGGTATATGAAAAACATGTTTTTCAATGGCAAAAATCAATGAATATTGTAAATGCACAAACAGTAATATCTCCACATTGCAAGGTGCAATTCTGAAATTTTTTGCTTTTTCCTGCTAATCCTAGCATGATAAAGAAGATTCAAAGAGAGTGAGATGCCAGCTCCTTTCATTCAGTCAGTAGCTTCAAACATTTCTGGTATATGAAAAACATGTTTTTCAATGGCAAAAATCAATGAATATTGTAAATGCACAAACAGTAATATCTCCACATTGCAAGGTGCAATTCGGAAATTTTTTGCTTTTTCCTGCTAATCCTAGCATGATAAAGAAGATTCAAAGAGAGTGAGATGCCAGCTCCTTTCATTCAGTCAGTAGCTTCAAACATTTCTGGACGTTTTTCAATGGCAAAAATCAATGAATATTGTAAATGCACAAACAGTAATATCTCCACATTGCAAGGTGCAATTCTGAAATTTTTTGCTTTTTCCTGTTAATCCTAGCATGATAAAGAAGATTCAAAGAGAATGAGATGCCAGCTCCTTTCATTCAGTCAGTAGCTTCAAACATTTCTGGTATATGAAAAACATGTTTTTCAATGGCAAAAATCAATGAATATTGTAAATGCACAAACAGTAATATCTCCACATTGCAAGGTGCAATTCTGAAATTTTTTGCTTTTTCCTGCTAATCCTAGCATGATAAAGAAGATTCAAAGAGAGTGAGATGCCAGCTCCTTTCATTCAGTCAGTAGCTTCAAACATTTCTGGTATATGAAAAACATGTTTTTCAATGGCAAAAATCAATGAATATTGTAAATGCACAAACAGTAATATCTCCACATTGCAAGGTGCAATTCTGAAATTTTTTGCTTTTTCCTGCTAATCCTAGCATGATAAAGAAGATTCAAAGAGAGTGAGATGCCAGCTCCTTTCATTCAGTCAGTAGCTTCAAACATTTCTGGTATATGAAAAACATGTTTTTCAATGGCAAAAATCAATGAATATTGTAAATGCACAAACAGTAATATCTCCACATTGCAAGGTGCAATTCTGAAATTTTTAGCTTTTTCCTGTTAATCCTAGCATGATAAAGAAGATTCAAAGAGAGTGAGATGCCAGCTCCTTTCATTCAGTCAGTAGCTTCAAACATTTCTGGACGTTTTTCAATGGCAAAAATCAATGAATATTGTAAATGCACAAACAGTAATATCTCCACATTGCAAGGTGCAATTCTGAAATTTTTTGCTTTTTCCTGTTAATCCTAGCATGATAAAGAAGATTCAAAGAGAGTGAGATGCCAGCTCCTTTCATTCAGTCAGTAGCTTCAAACATTTCTGGTATATGAAAAACATGTTTTTCAATGGCAAAAATCAATGAATATTGTAAATGCACAAACAGTAATATCTCCACATTGCAAGGTGCAATTCTGAAATTTTTTGCTTTTTCCTGCTAATCCTAGCATGATAAAGAAGATTCAAAGAGAGTGAGATGCCAGCTCCTTTCATTCAGTCAGTAGCTTCAAACATTTCTGGTATATGAAAAACATGTTTTTCAATGGCAAAAATCAATGAATATTGTAAATGCACAAACAGTAATATCTCCACATTGCAAGGTGCAATTCTGAAATTTTTAGCTTTTTCCTGTTAATCCTAGCATGATAAAGAAGATTCAAAGAGAGTGAGATGCCAGCTCCTTTCATTCAGTCAGTAGCTTCAAACATTTCTGGACGTTTTTCAATGGCAAAAATCAATGAATATTGTAAATGCACAAACAGTAATATCTCCACATTGCAAGGTGCAATTCTGAAATTTTTTGCTTTTTCCTGTTAATCCTAGCATGATAAAGAAGATTCAAAGAGAGTGAGATGCCAGCTCCTTTCATTCAGTCAGTAGCTTCAAACATTTCTGGTATATGAAAAACACATGTTTTTCAATGGCAAAAATCAATGAATATTGTAAATGCACAAACAGTAATATCTCCACATTGCAAGGTGCAATTCTGAAATTTTTTGCTTTTTCCTGGCATGATAAAGAAGATTCAAAGAGAGTGAGATGCCAGCTCCTTTCATTCAGTCAGTAGCTTCAAACATTTCTGGTATATGAAAAACATGTTTTTCAATGGCAAAAATCAATGAATATTGTAAATGCACAAACAGTAATATCTCCACATTGCAAGGTGCAATTCTGAAATTTTTAGCTTTTTCCTGTTAATCCTAGCATGATAAAGAAGATTCAAAGAGAGTGAGATGCCAGCTCCTTTCATTCAGTCAGTAGCTTCAAACATTTCTGGACGTTTTTCAATGGCAAAAATCAATGAATATTGTAAATGCACAAACAGTAATATCTCCACATTGCAAGGTGCAATTCTGAAATTTTTTGCTTTTTCCTGTTAATCCTAGCATGATAAAGAAGATTCAAAGAGAGTGAGATGCCAGCTCCTTTCATTCAGTCAGTAGCTTCAAACATTTCTGGTATATGAAAAACGTTTTTCAATGGCAAAAATCAATGAATATTGTAAATGCACAAACAGTAATATCTCCACATTGCAAGGTGCAATTCTGAAATTTTTTGCTTTTTCCTGCTAATCCTAGCATGATAAAGAAGATTCAAAGAGAGTGAGATGCCAGCTCCTTTCATTCAGTCAGTAGCTTCAAACATTTCTGGTATATGAAAAACATGTTTTTCAATGGCAAAAATCAATGAATATTGTAAATGCACAAACAGTAATATCTCCACATTGCAAGGTGCAATTCTGAAATTTTTTGCTTTTTCCTGCTAATCCTAGCATGATAAAGAAGATTCAAAGAGAGTGAGATGCCAGCTCCTTTCATTCAGTCAGTAGCTTCAAACATTTCTGGATGTTTTTCAATGGCAAAAATCAATGAATATTGTAAATGCACAAACAGTAATATCTCCACATTGCAAGGTGCAATTCTGAAATTTTTTGCTTTTTCCTGTTAATCCTAGCATGATAAAGAAGATTCAAAGAGAGTGAGATGCCAGCTCCTTTCATTCAGTCAGTAGCGTCAAACATTTCTGGTATATGAAAAACGTTTTTCAATGGCAAAAATCAATGAATATTGTAAATGCACAAACAGTAATATCTCCACATTGCAAGGTGCAATTCTGAAATTTTTTGCTTTTTCCTGCTAATCCTAGCATGATAAAGAAGATTCAAAGAGAGTGAGATGCCAGCTCCTTTCATTCAGTCAGTAGCTTCAAACATTTCTGGTATATGAAAAACATGTTTTTCAATGGCAAAAATCAATGAATATTGTAAATGCACAAACAGTAATATCTCCACATTGCAAGGTGCAATTCTGAAATTTTTTGCTTTTTCCTGCTAATCCTAGCATGATAAAGAAGATTCAAAGAGAGTGAGATGCCAGCTCCTTTCATTCAGTCAGTAGCTTCAAACATTTCTGGACGTTTTTCAATGGCAAAAATCAATGAATATTGTAAATGCACAAACAGTAATATCTCCACATTGCAAGGTGCAATTCTGAAATTTTTTGCTTTTTCCTGTTAATCCTAGCATGATAAAGAAGATTCAAAGAGAGTGAGATGCCAGCTCCTTTCATTCAGTCAGTAGCTTCAAACATTTCTGGTATATGAAAAACATGTTTTTCAATGGCAAAAATCAATGAATATTGTAAATGCACAAACAGTAATATCTCCACATTGCAAGGTGCAATTCTGAAATTTTTTGCTTTTTCCTGTTAATCCTAGCATGATAAAGAAGATTCAAAGAGAGTGACATGCCAGCTCCTTTCATTCAGTCAGTAGCTTCAAACATTTCTGGTATATGAAAAACATGTTTTTCAATGGCAAAAATCAATGAATATTGTAAATGCACAAACAGTAATATCTCCACATTGCAAGGTGCAATTCTGAAATTTTTTGCTTTTTCCTGCTAATCCTAGCATGATAAAGAAGATTCAAAGAGAGTGAGATGCCAGCTCCTTTCATTCAGTCAGTAGCTTCAAACATTTCTGGTATATGAAAAACACATGTTTTTCAATGGCAAAAATCAATGAATATTGTAAATGCACAAACAGTAATATCTCCACATTGCAAGGTGCAATTCTGAAATTTTTTGCTTTTTCCTGGCATGATAAAGAAGATTCAAAGAGAGTGAGATGCCAGCTCCTTTCATTCAGTCAGTAGCTTCAAACATTTCTGGTATATGAAAAACATGTTTTTCAATGGCAAAAATCAATGAATATTGTAAATGCACAAACAGTAATATCTCCACATTGCAAGGTGCAATTCTGAAATTTTTAGCTTTTTCCTGTTAATCCTAGCATGATAAAGAAGATTCAAAGAGAGTGAGATGCCAGCTCCTTTCATTCAGTCAGTAGCTTCAAACATTTCTGGACGTTTTTCAATGGCAAAAATCAATGAATATTGTAAATGCACAAACAGTAATATCTCCACATTGCAAGGTGCAATTCTGAAATTGTTTGCTTTTTCCTGTTAATCCTAGCATGATAAAGAAGATTCAAAGAGTGAGATGCCAGCTCCTTTCATTCAGTCAGTAGCTTCAAGCATTTCTGGTATATGAAAAACGTTTTTCAATGGCAAAAATCAATGAATATTGTAAATGCACAAACAGTAATATCTCCACATTGCAAGGTGCAATTCTGAAATTTTTTGCTTTTTCCTGCTAATCCTAGCATGATAAAGAAGATTCAAAGAGAGTGAGATGCCAGCTCCTTTCATTCAGTCAGTAGCTTCAAACATTTCTGGATGTTTTTCAATGGCAAAAATCAATGAATATTGTAAATGCACAAACAGTAATATCTCCACATTGCAAGGTGCAATTCTGAAATTTTTTGCTTTTTCCTGTTAATCCTAGCATGATAAAGAAGATTCAAAGAGAGTGAGATGCCAGCTCCTTTCATTCAGTCAGTAGCTTCAAACATTTCTGGTATATGAAAAACGTTTTTCAATGGCAAAAATCAATGAATATTGTAAATGCACAAACAGTAATATCTCCACATTGCAAGGTGCAATTCTGAAATTTTTTGCTTTTTCCTGCTAATCCTAGCATGATAAAGAAGATTCAAAGAGAGTGAGATGCCAGCTCCTTTCATTCAGTCAGTAGCTTCAAACATTTCTGGTATATGAAAAACATGTTTTTCAATGGCAAAAATCAATGAATATTGTAAATGCACAAACAGTAATATCTCCACATTGCAAGGTGCAATTCTGAAATTTTTAGCTTTTTCCTGCTAATCCTAGCATGATAAAGAAGATTCAAAGAGAGTGAGATGCCAGCTCCTTTCATTCAGTCAGTAGCTTCAAACATTTCTGGACGTTTTTCAATGGCAAAAATCAATGAATATTGTAAATGCACAAACAGTAATATCTCCACATTGCAAGGTGCAATTCTGAAATTTTTTGCTTTTTCCTGTTAATCCTAGCATGATAAAGAAGATTCAAAGAGAGTGAGATGCCAGCTCCTTTCATTCAGTCAGTAGCTTCAAACATTTCTGGTATATGAAAAACATGTTTTTCAATGGCAAAAATCAATGAATATTGTAAATGCACAAACAGTAATATCTCCACATTGCAAGGTGCAATTCTGAAATTTTTTGCTTTTTCCTGTTAATCCTAGCATGATAAAGAAGATTCAAAGAGAGTGACATGCCAGCTCCTTTCATTCAGTCAGTAGCTTCAAACATTTCTGGTATATGAAAAACATGTTTTTCAATGGCAAAAATCAATGAATATTGTAAATGCACAAACAGTAATATCTCCACATTGCAAGGTGCAATTCTGAAATTTTTTGCTTTTTCCTGCTAATCCTAGCATGATAAAGAAGATTCAAAGAGAGTGAGATGCCAGCTCCTTTCATTCAGTCAGTAGCTTCAAACATTTCTGGACGTTTTTCAATGGCAAAAATCAATGAATATTGTAAATGCACAAACAGTAATATCTCCACATTGCAAGGTGCAATTCTGAAATTTTTTGCTTTTTCCTGTTAATCCTAGCATGATAAAGAAGATTCAAAGAGAGTGAGATGCCAGCTCCTTTCATTCAGTCAGTAGCTTCAAACATTTCTGGTATATGAAAAACATGTTTTTCAATGGCAAAAATCAATGAATATTGTAAATGCACAAACAGTAATATCTCCACATTGCAAGGTGCAATTCTGAAATTTTTTGCTTTTTCCTGCTAATCCTAGCATGATAAAGAAGATTCAAAGAGAGTGAGATGCCAGCTCCTTTCATTCAGTCAGTAGCTTCAAACATTTCTGGTATATGAAAAACACATGTTTTTCAATGGCAAAAATCAATGAATATTGTAAATGCACAAACAGTAATATCTCCACATTGCAAGGTGCAATTCTGAAATTTTTTGCTTTTTCCTGTTAATCCTAGCATGATAAAGAAGATTCAAAGAGAGTGAGATGCCAGCTCCTTTCATTCAGTCAGTAGCTTCAAACATTTCTGGACGTTTTTCAATGGCAAAAATCAATGAATATTGTAAATGCACAAACAGTAATATCTCCACATTGCAAGGTGCAATTCTGAAATTTTTTGCTTTTTCCTGTTAATCCTAGCATGATAAAGAAGATTCAAAGAGAGTGAGATGCCAGCTCCTTTCATTCAGTCAGTAGCTTCAAACATTTCTGGTATATGAAAAACGTTTTTCAATGGCAAAAATCAATGAATATTGTAAATGCACAAACAGTAATATCTCCACATTGCAAGGTGCAATTCTGAAATTTTTTGCTTTTTCCTGCTAATCCTAGCATGATAAAGAAGATTCAAAGAGAGTGAGATGCCAGCTCCTTTCATTCAGTCAGTAGCTTCAAACATTTCTGGTATATGAAAAACATGTTTTTCAATGGCAAAAATCAATGAATATTGTAAATGCACAAACAGTAATATCTCCACATTGCAAGGTGCAATTCTGAAATTTTTTGCTTTTTCCTGCTAATCCTAGCATGATAAAGAAGATTCAAAGAGAGTGAGATGCCAGCTCCTTTCATTCAGTCAGTAGCTTCAAACATTTCTGGTATATGAAAAACATGTTTTTCAATGGCAAAAATCAATGAATATTGTAAATGCACAAACAGTAATATCTCCACATTGCAAGGTGAAATTCTGAAATTTTTTGCTTTTTCCTGTTAATCCTAGCATGATAAAGAAGATTCAAAGAGAGTGAGATGCCAGCTCCTTTCATTCAGTCAGTAGCTTCAAACATTTCTGGTATATGAAAAACATGTTTTTCAATGGCAAAAATCAATGAATATTGTAAATGCACAAACAGTAATATCTCCACATTGCAAGGTGCAATTCTGAAATTTTTTGCTTTTTCCTGCTAATCCTAGCATGATAAAGAAGATTCAAAGAGAGTGAGATGCCAGCTCCTTTCATTCAGTCAGTAGCTTCAATCATTTCTGGACATTTTTCAATGGCAAAAATCAATGAATATTGTAAATGCACAAACAGTAATTTCTCCGCATTGCAAGGTGCAATTCTGAAATTTTTTGCTTTTTCCTGCTCCTCTTAGCATGATAAAGAAGATTCAAAGAGAGTGAGATGACAGCTCCTTTCATTCAGTCAGTAGCTTCAATCATTTCTGGACGTTTTTCAATGGCAAAAATCAATGAATATTGTAAATGCACAAACAGTAATTTCTCCGCATTGCAAGGTGCAATTCTGAAATTTTTTGCTTTTTCCTGCTCCTCTTAGCATGATAAAGAAGATTCAAAGAGAGTGAGATGCCAGCTCCTTTCATTCAGTCAGTAGCTTCAAACATTTCTGGTATATGAAAAACATGTTTTTCAATGGCAAAAATCAATGAATATTGTAAATGCACAAACAGTAATATCTCCACATTGCAAGGTGCAATTCTGAAATTCTTTGCTTTTTCCTGCTAATCCTAGCATGATAAAGAAGATTCAAAGAGAGTGAGATGCCAGCTCCTTTCATTCAGTCAGTAGCTTCAAACATTTCTGGTATATGAAAAACATGTTTTTCAATGGCAAAAATCAATGAATATTGTAAATGCACAAACAGTAATATCTCCACATTGCAAGGTGCAATTCTGAAATTTTTAGCTTTTTCCTGTTAATCCTAGCATGATAAAGAAGATTCAAAGAGAGTGAGATGCCAGCTCCTTTCATTCAGTCAGTAGCTTCAAACATTTCTGGACGTTTTTCAATGGCAAAAATCAATGAATATTGTAAATGCACAAACAGTAATATCTCCACATTGCAAGGTGCAATTCTGAAATTTTTTGCTTTTTCCTGTTAATCCTAGCATGATAAAGAAGATTCAAAGAGAGTGAGATGCCAGCTCCTTTCATTCAGTCAGTAGCTTCAAACATTTCTGGTATATGAAAAACATGTTTTTCAATGGCAAAAATCAATGAATATTGTAAATGCACAAACAGTAATATCTCCACATTGCAAGGTGCAATTCTGAAATTTTTTGCTTTTTCCTGCTAATCCTAGCATGATAAAGAAGATTCAAAGAGAGTGAGATGCCAGCTCCTTTCATTCAGTCAGTAGCTTCAAACATTTCTGGACGTTTTTCAATGGCAAAAATCAATGAATATTGTAAATGCACAAACAGTAATATCTCCACATTGCAAGGTGCAATTCTGAAATTTTTTGCTTTTTCCTGTTAATCCTAGCATGATAAAGAAGATTCAAAGAGAGTGAGATGCCAGCTCCTTTCATTCAGTCAGTAGCTTCAAACATTTCTGGACGTTTTTCAATGGCAAAAATCAATGAATATTGTAAATGCACAAACAGTAATATCTCCACATTGCAAGGTGCAATTCAGAAATTTTTTGCTTTTTCCTGCTAATCCTAGCATGATAAAGAAGATTCAAAGAGAGTGAGATGCCAGCTCCTTTCATTCAGTCAGTAGCTTCAAACATTTCTGGTATATGAAAAACATGTTTTTCAATGGCAAAAATCAATGAATATTGTAAATGCACAAACAGTAATATCTCCACATTGCAAGGTGCAATTCTGAAATTTTTTGCTTTTTCCTGCTAATCCTAGCATGATAAAGAAGATTCAAAGAGAGTGAGATGCCAGCTCCTTTCATTCAGTCAGTAGCTTCAAACATTTCTGGTATATGAAAAACATGTTTTTCAATGGCAAAAATCAATGAATATTGTAAATGCACAAACAGTAATATCTCCACATTGCAAGGTGAAATTCTGAAATTTTTTGCTTTTTCCTGTTAATCCTAGCATGATAAAGAAGATTCAAAGAGAGTGAGATGCCAGCTCCTTTCATTCAGTCAGTAGCTTCAAACATTTCTGGTATATGAAAAACATGTTTTTCAATGGCAAAAATCAATGAATATTGTAAATGCACAAACAGTAATATCTCCACATTGCAAGGTGCAATTCTGAAATTTTTTGCTTTTTCCTGCTAATCCTAGCATGATAAAGAAGATTCAAAGAGAGTGAGATGCCAGCTCCTTTCATTCAGTCAGTAGCTTCAATCATTTCTGGACATTTTTCAATGGCAAAAATCAATGAATATTGTAAATGCACAAACAGTAATTTCTCCGCATTGCAAGGTGCAATTCTGAAATTTTTTGCTTTTTCCTGCTCCTCTTAGCATGATAAAGAAGATTCAAAGAGAGTGAGATGACAGCTCCTTTCATTCAGTCAGTAGCTTCAATCATTTCTGGACGTTTTTCAATGGCAAAAATCAATGAATATTGTAAATGCACAAACAGTAATTTCTCCGCATTGCAAGGTGCAATTCTGAAATTTTTTGCTTTTTCCTGCTCCTCTTAGCATGATAAAGAAGATTCAAAGAGAGTGAGATGCCAGCTCCTTTCATTCAGTCAGTAGCTTCAAACATTTCTGGTATATGAAAAACATGTTTTTCAATGGCAAAAATCAATGAATATTGTAAATGCACAAACAGTAATATCTCCACATTGCAAGGTGCAATTCTGAAATTCTTTGCTTTTTCCTGCTAATCCTAGCATGATAAAGAAGATTCAAAGAGAGTGAGATGCCAGCTCCTTTCATTCAGTCAGTAGCTTCAAACATTTCTGGTATATGAAAAACATGTTTTTCAATGGCAAAAATCAATGAATATTGTAAATGCACAAACAGTAATATCTCCACATTGCAAGGTGCAATTCTGAAATTTTTAGCTTTTTCCTGTTAATCCTAGCATGATAAAGAAGATTCAAAGAGAGTGAGATGCCAGCTCCTTTCATTCAGTCAGTAGCTTCAAACATTTCTGGACGTTTTTCAATGGCAAAAATCAATGAATATTGTAAATGCACAAACAGTAATATCTCCACATTGCAAGGTGCAATTCTGAAATTTTTTGCTTTTTCCTGTTAATCCTAGCATGATAAAGAAGATTCAAAGAGAGTGAGATGCCAGCTCCTTTCATTCAGTCAGTAGCTTCAAACATTTCTGGTATATGAAAAACATGTTTTTCAATGGCAAAAATCAATGAATATTGTAAATGCACAAACAGTAATATCTCCACATTGCAAGGTGCAATTCTGAAATTTTTTGCTTTTTCCTGCTAATCCTAGCATGATAAAGAAGATTCAAAGAGAGTGAGATGCCAGCTCCTTTCATTCAGTCAGTAGCTTCAAACATTTCTGGACGTTTTTCAATGGCAAAAATCAATGAATATTGTAAATGCACAAACAGTAATATCTCCACATTGCAAGGTGCAATTCTGAAATTTTTTGCTTTTTCCTGTTAATCCTAGCATGATAAAGAAGATTCAAAGAGAGTGAGATGCCAGCTCCTTTCATTCAGTCAGTAGCTTCAAACATTTCTGGACGTTTTTCAATGGCAAAAATCAATGAATATTGTAAATGCACAAACAGTAATATCTCCACATTGCAAGGTGCAATTCAGAAATTTTTTGCTTTTTCCTGTTAATCCTAGCATGATAAAGAAGATTCAAAGAGAGTGAGATGCCAGCTCCTTTCATTCAGTCAGTAGCTTCAAACATTTCTGGTATATGAAAAACATGTTTTTCAATGGCAAAAATCAATGAATATTGTAAATGCACAAACAGTAATATCTCCACATTGCAAGGTGCAATTCTGAAATTTTTTGCTTTTTCCTATTAATCCTAGCATGATAAAGAAGATTCAAAGAGAGTGAGATGCCAGCTCCTTTCATTCAGTCAGTAGCTTCAAACATTTCTGGTATATGAAAAACATGTTTTTCAATGGCAAAAATCAATGAATATTTTAAATGCACAAACAGTAATATCTCCACATTGCAAGGTGCAATTCTGAAATTTTTTGCTTTTTCCTGCTAATCCTAGCATGATAAAGAAGATTCAAAGAGAGTGAGATGCCAGCTCCTTTCATTCAGTCAGTAGCTTCAAACATTTCTGGTATATGAAAAACATGTTTTTCAATGGCAAAAATCAATGAATATTGTAAATGCACAAACAGTAATATCTCCACATTGCAAGGTGCAATTCTGAAATTTTTTGCTTTTTCCTGCTAATCCTAGCATGATAAAGAAGATTCAAAGAGAGTGAGATGCCAGCTCCTTTCATTCAGTCAGTAGCTTCAATCATTTCTGGACATTTTTCAATGGCAAAAATCAATGAATATTGTAAATGCACAAACAGTAATTTCTCCGCATTGCAAGGTGCAATTCTGAAATTTTTTGCTTTTTCCTGCTCCTCTTAGCATGATAAAGAAGATTCAAAGAGAGTGAGATGACAGCTCCTTTCATTCAGTCAGTAGCTTCAATCATTTCTGGACGTTTTTCAATGGCAAAAATCAATGAATATTGTAAATGCACAAACAGTAATTTCTCCGCATTGCAAGGTGCAATTCTGAAATTTTTTGCTTTTTCCTTCTCCTCTTAGCATGATAAAGAAGATTCAAAGAGAGTGAGATGCCAGCTCCTTTCATTCAGTCAGTAGCTTCAAACATTTCTGGTATATGAAAAACATGTTTTTCAATGGCAAAAATCAATGAATATTGTAAATGCACAAACAGTAATATCTCCACATTGCAAGGTGCAATTCTGAAATTCTTTGCTTTTTCCTGCTAATCCTAGCATGATAAAGAAGATTCAAAGAGAGTGAGATGCCAGCTCCTTTCATTCAGTCAGTAGCTTCAAACATTTCTGGTATATGAAAAACATGTTTTTCAATGGCAAAAATCAATGAATATTGTAAATGCACAAACAGTAATATCTCCACATTGCAAGGTGCAATTCTGAAATTTTTAGCTTTTTCCTGTTAATCCTAGCATGATAAAGAAGATTCAAAGAGAGTGAGATGCCAGCTCCTTTCATTCAGTCAGTAGCTTCAAACATTTCTGGACGTTTTTCAATGGCAAAAATCAATGAATATTGTAAATGCACAAACAGTAATATCTCCACATTGCAAGGTGCAATTCTGAAATTTTTTGCTTTTTCCTGTTAATCCTAGCATGATAAAGAAGATTCAAAGAGAGTGAGATGCCAGCTCCTTTCATTCAGTCAGTAGCTTCAAACATTTCTGGTATATGAAAAACATGTTTTTCAATGGCAAAAATCAATGAATATTGTAAATGCACAAACAGTAATATCTCCACATTGCAAGGTGCAATTCTGAAATTTTTTGCTTTTTCCTGCTAATCCTAGCATGATAAAGAAGATTCAAAGAGAGTGAGATGCCAGCTCCTTTCATTCAGTCAGTAGCTTCAAACATTTCTGGTATATGAAAAACATGTTTTTCAATGGCAAAAATCAATGAATATTGTAAATGCACAAACAGTAATATCTCCACATTGCAAGGTGCAATTCTGAAATTTTTTGCTTTTTCCTGCTAATCCTAGCATGATAAAGAAGATTCAAAGAGAGTGAGATGCCAGCTCCTTTCATTCAGTCAGTAGCTTCAAACATTTCTGGACGTTTTTCAATGGCAAAAATCAATGAATATTGTAAATGCACAAACAGTAATATCTCCACATTGCAAGGTGCAATTCTGAAATTTTTTGCTTTTTCCTGTTAATCCTAGCATGATAAAGAAGATTCAAAGAGAGTGAGATGCCAGCTCCTTTCATTCAGTCAGTAGCTTCAAACATTTCTGGACGTTTTTCAATGGCAAAAATCAATGAATATTGTAAATGCACAAACAGTAATATCTCCACATTGCAAGGTGCAATTCTGAAATTTTTTGCTTTTTCCTGTTAATCCTAGCATGATAAAGAAGATTCAAAGAGAGTGAGATGCCAGCTCCTTTCATTCAGTCAGTAGCTTCAAACATTTCTGGTATATGAAAAACATGTTTTTCAATGGCAAAAATCAATGAATATTTTAAATGCACAAACAGTAATATCTCCACATTGCAAGGTGCAATTCTGAAATTTTTTGCTTTTTCCTGCTAATCCTAGCATGATAAAGAAGATTCAAAGAGAGTGAGATGCCAGCTCCTTTCATTCAGTCAGTAGCTTCAAACATTTCTGGACGTTTTTCAATGGCAAAAATCAATGAATATTGTAAATGCACAAACAGTAATATCTCCACATTGCAAGGTGCAATTCTGAAATTTTTTGCTTTTTCCTGTTAATCCTAGCATGATAAAGAAGATTCAAAGAGAGTGAGATGCCAGCTCCTTTCATTCAGTCAGTAGCTTCAAACATTTCTGGTATATGAAAAACATGTTTTTCAATGGCAAAAATCAATGAATATTGTAAATGCACAAACAGTAATATCTCCACATTGCAAGGTGAAATTCTGAAATTTTTTGCTTTTTCCTGTTAATCCTAGCATGATAAAGAAGATTCAAAGAGAGTGAGA